>NC_138546.1:24300154-24818185 GCF_964234715.1 Podarcis melisellensis
TCTTAATCATCTCTTCTCCAGACTTTGTTGTTTAGTCGTGTCCGACTCTTCGTGACCCCATGGACCAGAGCACGCCAGGCACTCCTGTCTTCCACTGCCTCCCGCAGTTTTGGTCAGACTCATGTTTGTAGCTTCGAGAACACTGTCCAACCATCTCGTCCTCTGTCGTCCCCTTCTCCTTGTGCCCTCCATCTTTCCCAACATCAGGGTCTTTTCCAGGGAGTCTTCTCTTCTCATGAGGTGGCCAAAGTATTCTCCAGACTAAACGTACCTAATGCCTTCAGTCTTCCTTTGTAGGGCTTGTGGCTCATCCAGAAGACCTCCCTTCTCCAGCATTCCACCTGACCTTTATCCCAGTCCTTATCTGTGCATTGGATATGAAACCGTAGAGTGGATTTTTGGTGAGTGCACTGGAAAGAGGTGGTTCATCCTTCACTCACCAGCTGGAATGTTCCCCCCAATGCTGTCCCCCTCAGTGCAGTGATTAGTTGGGGGCACCCAAGCCCTGCTGCAGGATGATAATGAAGAAAGGAAAGGAAGGAGATGATTCCGAGAGCCTTGAGTTCCAAGCATTTTTGAAATACAGACTTCTATTATGAGGTGCTTGTGCAGCTCAGAGAGGACTGTCATCCTTTTCATGGATACATGCATCTGTTATGAACACCTGTTTGCCCATAACCTTATCCCCAATTACTAAGCTCACATAAGAACATAAGAGCCTGCTAGATCAGGCCAGTGACCCATCTAGTCCAGCATCCTGTTCTCACAGTGGTCAACCAGATGGGAAACCCACAAGCAGGATCTGAGGACAAGTCTCCCTTCCTGTGGTTTCCAGCAACTGGTATTTAGAAACACTGCTTCATCTGACTGTGGAGGCAGAGCATACCTGTCCTGGCTACTAGCCCCCATTAGCCCTCTTCTCCATGAATCTGTCCAATCCTCTTTCAAAACCATCTAAGTTGGTGGCCATCACTGCCTCCTGCAGCAGGGAGTTCCATAGTTCAATGCCGTGCTGTGTGAAGAAGGACTTCCTTTCCTCTGTTCTGAATCTTCCAGCTTTCCGCTTCCTTGGTTGCCCCCAGTTCTAGTGTTAGGAGAGAGGGAGAAAAACTTCTCTCTAGCCACTTTCTCACACACCAAAGGAATGAAGAAAGGTTGGTTTAGTACATGAAACGAAAAGAGACAGGGTGTATAGATGCTTCTTCACGTAGCAAGGTTACACACACATGAAGGCAAGAAATCATACAGTACATCAGCTCTATAGTAGTACCTCGGGTTACAGACGCTTCAGGTTACAGACGCTTCAGGTTACACTCTGCTAACCCAGAAATAGTACCTCGGGTTAAGAACTTTGCTTCAGGATGAGAACAGAAATTGCGCTGCGGCAGTGGGAGGCCCCATTAGCTAAAGTGGTACCTCAGGTTAAGAACAGTTTCAGGTTAAGAACGGACCTCCAGAACGAATTAAGTTCTTAACCACTGTAATTCTATGATTCACTTATTTCTGGTCTTATTACAGCTCCTTCCTTGGCTTCACTGAAAGCATGCCCCCTTTTCTCTATCGGTTTTTTTTTACTCACCCAGCATCACTTCCCTTTTCCCAGTTGCTTTTGATGGCTCCTGGTCAAGCAGGGCAGGTTTACTTAGAAACCTACCTTGCATCAAACTGGGGGAAGTCCCACATCCCATTTCAATTACACCCCCCCCCCACACACACACAGAGGGAGAGAGAGAGAAACTTGTGACTTCTGCCCCCAGTTGATGCCTCCAAGATGGCCCAACTTCAAAGATGAGCCAGATGACATCATCTCCCTGGCCCTCAGCATCATCAGGAAGGTGATGACGCAGTGAGGATGATGATCCCTGTCAGCCCTGGGAAGACACACCCATCACCATCAGCAGGAGGCCAAGTGGCGGTGGTGGTTTGACCCAGTTAATGCAATTGCCAGGGCGGAGGAGAGCACCAAGTTATTAGGAAATCATCCTTGACAGCAGCAGCTGGTAGAACTTGCTCAGCACCTTCTCTAGCCTCCCTCACCAGGAAGAAAACAGAGTGGCTTCCTCTGGCTCTGGCTCTGATGGCCACCAGAAACCTCTGTATCGAATGTGCTATCAGGGCAGGGCTTTGGGTCAGAGGTCCAGGGGCCCCACTCAGCAGTGCAGCAGCAGGGCTGGCTTGTTCCTTTGAAGAATCACAGGACTGTAGACTTGGATACCCCAACATACATTTAGTCCAACCCTCTGCAAGGCAGGTATCACAGCTAAAGAACCCTTGAGAGATGACCACCTAACCGATGGCTCTTACCTCCAGATGTTTAGTCAGAATCTCCTTTCTTGTCATTTGAATCCATTGGTTTGGGTCCAACCCTCTGGAGCAGCAAAAAATAGGCTTGCTCCATCTTCCATATGACAGCCCTTTAGATATTTGAAGATGGCTCTCATAGCACCTCTCAGTCTTCCCTTCTCCAGGCTAAACATTCTCAGCTCTCAACTCTTTTTCTAAAGAGGAGTCTGGAGTCTAGAAGACTCAGCCCTCTCCTCCAGCACTCAGGATGGGTGGGAGAGCGAGGCCCAGCTCTTTGAGAAGCTGAGCACACTGGACCTCTGTGGGTTTGGAAGATGCCAGTAAAGAGGCTCATCCACAGGAGCAAAGGGGTGGGGTGGGTATTAGGAGATACTCTTATCTCCTTGTATCTGTGTATCTAGAAAAGTGGTATATACTGTATTTTTCGCTCTATAGGACGCACCAGACAATAGGACGCACCTTGTTTTAGAGGGGGGGAAACAAGAAAAAAAAATTCTCCCCCTCCCTGCCCAGCGCCCCTTCAGCGAAGCGGCAGGAGGTGTTGCTCAGAGAGGGGGAGAATTTTCCCCCTTTTGTTTTCCCCCTCTAAAACAAGGTGCTGTTTAAGGTGCGTTCAGTCGCCTTCAGGCGGCTACCTTGGAAGCCTGGAGAGCGAGAGGGATCGGTGCACACCGACCCCTCACTCTCCAGGCTTCAGGTTCCTTTCAACCTGCTCTTTGGGGCTGGCAGGGGGAAGCCCACCACCAGCCCCAAAGAGCAGGTCAGGGAGCAGCGGAAAGGCACGCAGCGGAGAGGCTGCTGCCATAGTTGCGCATCACCTCTTCAGCTGGGAGAGGATCGCAGGGCTATGGCTTCTTTAGCCTCGCGCGTGCTCTCCCGGTTGGAGAGGTGATGCGCGGCTATAGAGGCTCTTGCCATAGCCGCGCGTCACCTCTTCAGCTGGGAGAGGGTCGCGGGGCTATGGCTTGTTTAGCCCCACGCGCGCTCTCCCGGTTGGAGAGGTGACGCGCAGCTATAGAGGCTCTTGCCATAGCCGCGCGTCACCTCTTCAGCTGGGAGAAGGTCGCGGGGCTATGGCTTCTTCGCTCCATAGGACGCACACACATTTCCCCTTCATTTTTGAAGGGGAAAAAGTGCGTCCTATAGAGCGAAAAATATGGTAAATGCAATTAACAACAAGCAAACTCTAGTTGATGTTAAACAAAATTCAAGCTTTTCATTGTATAATATGTGAATCCCACATAGGAGCAACAACTTGCATTTTAAGAGTTTATGAATATTGTGTCTACCAGTAAAAAATAAGATTGCCCTGCAAATTAAATATGTTATTTGATTGTTTAGCTTATCCAAATAGTCATGGCACCAATGTTCAGGGAGTTTTAGTGTAGTTGCCTCTGCTTTAGGGCCTGATCGACTATAGGCCTGGAGATGGCTGGTGTTTGGACTTGACACACTCACGGAAGCTGAACTGGATGAGCATATTTTGCCTTGGATGTTGTTACACTGAGGTTCTGAGTTTAGGAAAAGAAGAGGGATACAGTTATTGGGGGATATACTGCACTTATGTGATAGGAAAGATCCTAGCTGTAACTAAGAGTCCTGCAATGAGTCCTGCTTGGTCTTTCAGTTGAGCAGGAGAGATGCAAAAGCTCTCTCCTCCCCCAAGGTAAAGACAAAGAAGGAAGAAGAAATGATCAGCAACCCTGCAAGCATCAGCCCAGCACTGAAGGAAGACCAAGCAGTCAGTGGAAAAAGGACATTCTAGGAAGGTTGGAGATTTCTCCCAATGTTGTCAGCCTGCGTTGCAAGCTGAGTTACATCCCAGCGCCTTCTGGCAGAGATGTCCCTACTGAAGCGAGTCAAAGAGTTCCAGGATGGACTTTGAACCAGTGATGGGACCTGTGTGAGGCACCTGGGGCAGCCCCGCCTTTCAAGTCAGGAGAACAGGTACCAATTCAGAAGACTGGCTCTTCTATGGCTTCCGACAGAGCCCCAGTTGTGCAAATCGCCCAGGGAGAGACCAGGTCAGAGCTGAGACTTTTTCTTACATCCATGACCCTGTGTGAACTCCCTGAAACAAACTCCCAGAAGCAGCAGCTGTCCAGGGTGCCATGTCTCTGCCACGTCACCTTTCCCTGTAGTGCATATTTTGTGGAAGGAGGGCAGAGAAAGGGCCTTGATTAACAAAACTAGGTGACCCTGTTTGCCCCCTGCTTTCCAAGGGCCATGGTGGGGGGGAAGAGATGGGACTCTTTTTTTACCCCACCCTTGAGTGACACTAATATTCGTCATACCCTCAGCTGCAACCGGGCATGCCCCCTTCCACCATGGCTGATGTGATGTGTACACAGGTAAGACCCCCCCCTCCATCGCTACCTCTTTGGAAATGGTAACAGTCTCCCTGCCCTTGATTTATGATGCTGCCTGCCAAAACAATAGCATCCAGAGGTGCCCCCCCCCCAGGTTTGGGATGGTGCAAGGGGGCAAACAATAGCTCCTGCCTGAGCTGAGAATCCCACACCCACCAGCCCTGCTGCCTCGTTTGCCATCAATCAACCTCACCATGTGTTTGAAAGCAGGAATGAGCCAAGGCCGAGTGTCAGAGAGTGGCTCATGACTGGGGCAAAGCAGAGAGTAGGGTGTCCAGGACCTTTGTGGAGGCAGATGCTTGCACCCCTTCACTGGCTCTGGCTGGTGGAAGGACCCTGGCAGGAGTCCCTTTCAGCTTCCAGGGAGGCCCCAAGATCCTTAGCTCCAGCCCTACCAGATTTCCCGGGGAAAAGATCACACATGCACAGACACAGGCTGTTCCTTACAAATATTTTATTAAAGGCATTTCTCCCCTTCCACAGTTCCCAGGGGCTGGTCTCGGTTGTTAAATTATTAAGCTTAAAAACACCACCACCATATATTGCACATGAGCCAAGTCTTTTTTCCCACTCCTTGCTGCTTGCCACCTCCGCCACAGCCCCTGCACCCAAAGGGCCCTGGATCAGGTGAAAGGGGGCCTGTCGGGAGTCCAGCACCCTTTTCTCACGGCGGCCAGGCAGATGCCTCTATGGGGAGCCCGCAAGCAGGACCTGAGCACAACAATAGCAGTAGCCCTCTCCCCACATGTGATTCCCAGCTGCTTGCACTGAGAGGTGTCCTGCCCCCCAGTATTACCAGCTTCTCCAGTGGATGGACCTTGCAAGGGAGGAGGTGGCAGATAAATGTACCCTGATAAGTGCACCTGGAAGGGCTGGGATTGCATGTGTGGGTGTAGCTGGGCATGGGGATGCAGGTCTTTTCAGAAGCAGGATTAAAAGGCACCCCTTGAGAGCCAAGGCTGCTCCTTCTGCGGGGTGTGCTCTCAGAACCAACCTTTACAGCTTTGAGACAAAGGCAAAATCTTGAAGGCAGCTCCGTTCCAGGCCAGCTGAAACCAGGGAGCTGCTTTCAGCTACAGCAAAAGGGAACCTGGATCTTACTGAACCCACAACCATCTTCCGTGCCTGAGGGTCAAGGTGCAGCTGGACTTGTCCTTTCCCTAAGGAGTCACAGCTTTCTGCCACACAGTCAGCAGCTCTTGTCTGGGGGTCCAAGGTCATGGACTAAGCTCCCACCTCCAGACAGGAACTGCCTTCGGACACCTAAGCATCACAACGGAAGCCGCCTTGGCGAAAAGCCTGGCTCGCCCCCAGCGAGGGGCAGAGGGGGGATTAATACAGAGACGGCATCAAGTGTCTGGCTAGCAGAATGGCAGAGCACAGAGCAGGTGCAGTTCTGTTTGGGGCAAGCGGCTTCTGTCCCCCGTCCCGCCAGAGGGTAAGTCCAGCCGCTGAGTCCAAGGAGCGGCCTTTCCTGCTGGCGTCAAGGGCATCACTGGGTTGTCCGGACCTCCAGGGTGTCATCCAGCTGCTCTCCAAAGGTGCTGGCCAGCCGCAGGGTGCTGTAGTTGGGTGGGGGGGTCCTAGGGGGTGGGTGCTCCAGCGAGAGGGGCAGGCGCATGGCTGTGTTGAAGGTGGGCAGATCATCATCGTCTGCAGTGCAGGCTGGGTTGTCGTGGCCCTGCAGGCCATTTTGGGGGGTTGGTTCTGCCTCTGCCTCTTCCTCCTCCTCCTCCTCCTCTTGATCCCTGTTCTTACCCCGCCACCACTTCTTGGCCTTCTGCCAATGGCGGCGCAGGATGATGCAAATGGTGTCGAGGAAGAAGACCTCCACAATCTCGATGACACAGACCATGGAGCAGCTCATCCAGAGGCCCAGCTGGCCCCCAATGTTGGAGACAAGAATGACGGGCTGGAAAGGGACAGAGGGAGCACTTCAGCACCAGTTTTCCCCTTGGGGGTTTCCTGGCAGGGTTTAATTTCTACACGGAGAAGCGTTTCCCTGTATGGTCCATGGACCACTGAAGGCTCCCCACTCCCTTGGCCACTGAAAGGACACTCTCTCCATTCCACTGTCTCCTTGCCCCACCCAACCCTACTAGAAAACACTTGGGACTGAACACGGGACCTTCTTCGTGCAAAGCAAATGGCCCCAAATGATGGCCATTGTTGGATGCTGCCTTCTACTAAGCCAGAAAAGCGGCTTGTCTTGCTCAGCACTGACTGGCAGTTGCTTTCCAGGGCTTCACGATGTGTCTGCCTACCTGGAAACATTGCCAGGGATTGAACCTAGAGCCTTCTGTTTCCAAAGAGGGTGCTCTACGACCATGGAGCTGTGGCTCTTCTCTCCACCACACTAGGGCAAAATCTGCAGGTATGGTGGAAATGGATCCCTCTTCCTGCCTCCCTCCACCAACACAGCCAGGCTGGGGCCCATGGGGAGATGATTCTCCTTAACAGTGCCAGGATTAGCTGCTTCCTGAGCCTGAGTGGAGGAGCCCCTCTTGGCAAGTGCCCTCCCAGAAGGGGCTACTCAGAAGTTGGCCAAAGGCAACACTCACATCATTTGCTGGATTCTCCTTGATTTCCCTCTCGTTCAAGTCTTTGTAGAACACCACGAGGTTTGCCAGGTCTTCCCTGAGAAAATAAATTGTGGGGAGGGGGGAGAGAAGGAGAAGTGGAGCTGGATGAGGCAGGGCTAGTTGGGAAGCAACAGTGCCCCACCTAGGACGGACAGCCCTGGCTTCTTATGGGATGTGTGCGGGGGGGACTTACTTTTTAAAGGTCTCACCGCGGTTGTTCCATTTATCCCATGACAGAAGTTTCAGCATCCATTCCTTTAAAAGAAGAGAGCCGGAATTAATTGAACACACTCAAACATCAGAAAAGCCGTGCTGCTGGGTAAGGATCCAGTCACAAAATCATCGAGTTAGAAAGTACTCAAAGGTCCATCTAGTTCAACCCTCTGCAGTGTAGGAATCACAGCTGAAGAATCAATGGCAGATAATCCATCCACAGATAAGCATCTCCAATGAAAGAGAGTCCACCATCTTCCGAGGGAATCAGTTCCACGGTCAAACAGCTCTGACCCTCAGAAACTTCTTCCTGAAGTTCAGTCCAGCTTCCTGTTCTCCCCAGTGGCTTGCCCAATGCCCCAAAGGGAAGAAACACACAAGCAGGACAATTGTGTGGTCTCCTCTGTGATCTTGTCCTTCCCATTTGCCACCCCCCTCTCCTCAGGGCTTTGGGGGCCCCTCAAAATTGTGCTGACAAGGACCAGCCCCTGTGCCTAGGGTAGGGCCCAGGCTTGCATGTGGCAGCCACCACCGCTGCCCCTTTGATGGAGGTAACCATCTCCTGGACTCCTATTCAAAAGTGCCAGGCACTAAAAATCATGGGTGGGTGGGGCCCTTCGAAGCCCCACAGGCTGGGGCCCAGCTTAGCTGACAGCTGGCCCTGGGTCTGACTCTTGCCCTCCACTGCTTCACTCACAGCTCTTTCCTTGCAAACCAATTCCCTGCCTCCGTCCCTTAGCCTGGTCCTCCCATGGAGTTTAGGAGCTCCCTGGGTAGGGCAGGATTTACACATAAGAGAGGGCTTTGCATCTGATCTTGTGCCTGTACAGGTGAACATATGGAAAGGGCACATTCATTTAAAAAAATTTAAATGAAACAATTTGTTCAGATTCTTTAGAATACTGCAAGGAGGTGGAACAAGTCTTAATTCCAGGGGACAATCTAATAGTTAATTGGGTCTTGGGGTGTTCACATTCCAGAAAAAGGATTTGTCACAGTTTATATTAATAATAAACTTATTATTATTATTATTATTATTATTATTATTATTATTATTATTATTAAATGCCCACCCATCAGAGGTCACGGAAATAAACAACTATTTGACTTTTAGAAGACATCTGAAAGCAACCTTATATAGGCAAGTTTTTAATCTTATAATTTTTTAATATTGTATTGGGAGGAATCCAGATTGACTTGGGCCACCCAGTCTGATAGGATAATAATAATAATTAGTAATAGTAATAATAATTTGGAGACAAGACACCACCCCAAAATAATTTATAGTATTAATTCCCTCCAGAAGTAGAACTTCTGGATCTTTTTTTAAAAAAAGTATTTTTAATTGAATAGAACTTCACAAGACAAACACATATGCAAAAACCAAACCAAACCCAGGCGGGCATGGGATGTTACATTCACAAGAAGAAATTATAAAGCTCGTTATCCGGATACTTGCGATGAGATGCAGAAAGGTAAGTGAAAAGTCCCGTCATAAGAAACGAGAGAACAAGGGGTGGGGCACACCTGACTTGCAAGATATACAGAAACACAAACCTGTGACTGAAACCTATGACTGAAAGAAGGAGTACCTAGGATAAAATGCTCTATATTACATCAAGAATTTTTTTTTAAAAAAAACAATTAGATGTTACTTATCCCAGTTTTCTCAACATACTTGTGGAAGGGCAACCCTTTGTATCTTGAAGCATGATGGCAACGTCATCAGCAATTAAACTGAGGAGGTGTTACCTACTGCAAACTCCTGGATCAATCTATTGTTATAAATATTTATAGCACTCCTTACAATACAAACCGGCCATAAACCAGGACACCATCTTCCAAGGCCGCACTCCCACACAAATCACTTGACCTGCATTGTTCATGCCCCCCCACAAAAAGTGGTTTTGTTTTTGTTTTTGAAACAGTGACCAAAAGTATTTGCTTTTGAACACCATGCCTGTAAAAGTGCAGCCCGAAATCATGTGCGATCGCGGCGGCCATTTTGGTCACTGTCTTTTTCTGAGAGAAAAAACAGGGTGTCCCACTTTTTCCGGGACAGTCGACAGGTATGTTATAGCCAAGTTTTCGAGGGATAAAATGAACAGGAAGGAGGAAAGGGGGCGGCCCTCTTTTGTGCAGAAAGAGCACCACATCCTAGGGAAAGGGAGGTCAAGGCAAACAGGACTTGTGGGGGGGAGACACTCACCTGGGAGGCTGAAGAAGGCCACTGGGCAAGGCTGGTGGTGAGGGTCCACTCTTTCAAGCTGGGGAGGCAAGGCAGGCATTGAGCAAGCATGGAGGGAAGGACTCAGCACCCTGATGGCTTCTCTGGAGACCCCAATGGCAGAAGACCCGGCCCTGTCACCCTTTGGAAACCCACCCAAGTCAAGGATGCAGGAAGTTGCCATTGGTGTAACTGGAGCCTGGAGCATTCTAGTTGTGGGGTGGTGGTAGAGGGATGGTGGGGGGGGGACAACTTACCTGCAGGCCTCTGTGCAGCTCCCCTGGCAATCCAGCTGCTCCTTCACAAACTTTTCATGCTGTTTGTAGTAGCAATACACTGGAGGGAGAGGAGAGAGAGAGAAGGGAGGCTGTTAGGAGCAGCCCAGCAGCCTCCACCAATCCTGCAAAATCCCAGCGTGGCTGGGGAAAAAGGTCTCAGGACAACCGCAGGACAAAGGCAAGCTCCCACTTTGTTGAGGAAGCATCTTGGGCAAGGAGAAGGCAACAGCATGGCCTTCACTCCTGCCTTCTGCTGTGAACGAGCAAGGGGCTCCTGCCTTTGGAAACCTCCCGAGAAGCTGCTGCAGGAAGGGGACTGTGAGCAACATCAAGGAGAGGGGGTGTTCCTGGGACCCAAGAGAAACGGGTCCAACCTCCTTGCTATTTTTGGTATGGCTAGAACGGAGTCATCTTGTTAATGCAATCTGGCTTTATTTATAGCTCCGAAATGTGGGTGTGAATGTTTTTCTTGTATGTTGCTATATTTGCTGTTACGTTGTTGTTTCAGGATGCTATTGTGAAATTGTTCCTGCGATGGTTGATTTCTGAGATGCAATTTCTGCTTGAGGAGCTGCTTTGGGCACGTATTTTCATGGAAGGGTGGCATAACAAAGGAGATTCCAACTAAAGAAGGAGATTCCAGCTAAACACCAGGAATAACCTTCTGGCGCTAAGAGCTGTTCGACAGGGGACAGCTCTTAGCGCCTTCAGACAGAGGCAGATTTAGGGGAGCGTGACTGGTTCACCTGCACTGGGCACTGAGCTGAGAGGACACTGCAATAATGGGGGGGCACTGAATTTTGGCATTGCCACTGAAATTCGAAAGCCCAAAGTTCACCACTTCATTGGAAGGTTTTGGAGTTTGGAAAGCAGAGGTTGGATGGGCATCTGTCAGGGATCCTTCAACTATGATTCCTGCGCTGCATGACATTGGGTGGCCCTTGGGGCCCCTTCCAACCCTTCCAATTCTATGATTCTATACAAATAACATGATGATGACAATGGATGATGAAGGGCAGCTTGGCAGCAGGCCATGTAAGCAGACGTGTACGGAAGGCGAGAGGGAAGCAGGATCCGCCTCTTCTGGTTTAGGCCCAGAGCTATGGCTTCCCAAGGAAGGGCGTTTTCTCCCGAGGTCATGGATGGCAACAAAGAGCTCACATTGGACTCAAGGCAGAGTGGGATGCATTCCTGGAAAGAGACCTCTCAGAGAAACTTAAGCCCCCTCTGGGGGAAGGGGGCCCTTTGACCCAGCTCCTGAGGAGAGCGGGCAGGTGGAGTGATGGGAAGACTTACTCCAGTCTGGATATTTCTTGTAGTTGCAGAACTCGGCATTATCGGGCAGGGGCTGGGCGTACTGGGCACAGCCGCACTTTTTCACCATCTCATTCTGGAAGCAGGAATGGAGACAGGTCTGCGAGGGGGGAGAAATCAAGCAGGGTGTCTGTCAATGCCCTCCAGATGTTGTGGACTACAACTCCCATGAGCCCCCAGCCAGCATGGTCATATTGGACTACAATTTCCATCAGCCCGAACCATTGCGGTTGCTGGTGCAGGCTGCACGAAACCATGAGGCAGAGAGGTCCTGGGGCTCCAGGCTGCCTGGGTGCAATTTACACCCCCCCCAGTATCCCTTGGGGGGATGCAAGAGCATGGGATCACTTCTCACAGTCCCACACCCCGGCCACCGCACATGCCTCACCTGCAAAGAGTAGGTTTTGTTCTTGTATAGCTTCTTCACATTGACGTCAGACCCGTCCTCTTTGCAGTTGCTGTATGGATAGCCGAGTCTTTTGGACTTTGTCTGTGGGATAGAAAGGAAGAACTCTGTTGGTATGAGCCTGCCAAGGTGGGGTGTGTGATGGGAGAGGGGTGTGTGGGGCAGGGAAGAGGCATCCTGGGTTGCGCTTGTGCTTCTTCCTTTAATCCCAGATGTGTGGGTGCTGGAAAGGCACTTTGCACATGCTCAGATGCACTCTATTGTGTGCTATCAGGATTTACTATCCCAAGAGGCCGAAGCCAGGTCTGGCATCCCAAAGGAGGTTTGGCAGGATTTACATCCTGAAAGATCTGTAATAAATAAAAAAAATACTTGGCAATGGCCAGGATTGAAGCAGATGTTGTACCCCTGAAGTATGGATCAACTCCCTCATTTCCATATACCTGACAATGTCTTATGTATATCTAATCTTTCATTGGGTAGAAATTTCATAGTTTCACTTTCGGGGGTGGAGTGAACATTTGTGGTCCTCCAGGTATTGCTGGACTCCAGCCCCCATCATCGGCCATGCAAGTTCAGATCTTTTTTTCCTTTTAATCCAGCCCTGACCCTTAGTCACAGGCACACATGACAAAGAACATGGCAAAGAAAGTCTCCTCCAAAACGACCTCCAGCCAGCGCAGAGCTTTCCAAAGTGTGTGTTGCGACACGTTAGTACGTCAGCTCAGTGTGTAGGTGTGTCACACTATAGTGGTATCTCGGGTTACAGACGCTTCAGGTTACAGACGCTTCAGGTTACAGACTCCGCTAACCCAGAAATAGTACCTCGGGTTAATAACTTTGCTTCAGAATGAGAACAGAAATTGCGCCGTGGCGGCGCAGCAGCAGCCCCCATTAGCTAAAGTGGTGCCTCAGGTTAAGAATGGTTTCAGGTTAAGAACGGACCTGTATTACAATTTATGTATGTGTCCGTATCACTTATAAGGGTTTAGTTTAACCTCCCGGTTTGCTAGTAAAACTGCACTACTGTGTTGCGAAATGATGCATGTCTAAAAAGCATGTCACCAACATGAAAAGTTTGGAAAGCTCTGAGCACTGGGAAGCCGTATGCTGGGAAGGGGGTTTCCTGTGCACACGAGAGCAGAATCTGCCCCAGGTGACTGCTGCCCATCTGCTCCAGCAGCACCACTCACAAAGTGCATCCCGATGGAGGTGGCTGTGGCCGTCTCTATCTCAGTGCCGACGTCTTCGATGAAGGGATATTCATCCTGGCCATGAATCACTATCTTGGCTCCCGTAGACGTCACCAAGAAAGGGTTGTACTCTGCTTCGTTTATATACAGGATCACCTGCAGCCCTGTGTAAAGGAAGGAGCGCAGGATTAGGCCAGTCTAGTGGAAGGTACGGGACCAAGAGAGGCTCCGGAGGAAGAGGAGGAGAAGGCGCTGTGGGGACGGGGGCCAAAAAAAGTCAGGGCACACGGGATGAGACTTGCCAGCTAAACTATTGTGTCTCCCGTTCTCTCCTTTGCTTCTCTGCACAGCACCTGAAGCACCTAACAAAATAAACTAACGCATCTTTTTAAAAAAAAATTGCAGTGAAAAATTTAGCCAAACCAAAATGTAAAAATCCATCCAATGCCTGGAAAAATAAAGCACATTTGGAATCAATGATAGCAGGTTTGGCCCCAGGCGAGCCTCCCCGAAGGAGCATTCCATAGACAGGGAACTACAGCAGAGAAGGTCCCGTTCTCTCATCAGCACCCTCCAAAACTCCCTCGGAGGTGGCAGGTGTTGATGTCCAGGTCTGGGCAGATTTACCAGGGGGAAATGAGGTCCTTTACAAGCCAGAAGGTCTCAGCTAAAGTGGCAGCGACTGGTACAGGAAATCACCTAACGTGTATTTGCTTGCAAAGTTGTGAACTTAAGCCCCTCAAGAGCAGTGCTTTTTTTCGGGAGGGGGGCATGTAGGGGTACACATACAGATTCACACCAGGCCACTAGGGACCAGCTACCCAGACAAGTAATATTTCAAATGTCAAATGTTAATGGTGGAAAAGAGGCTTGGATGCAAAATTCAGGTCAGGTAAGACTATCCGTGGAGAGGAGGCAGAGGCACGGAGGGAGGAGGAGCAGCTGGAAGCAGCTGGGACTTTGTAGGCTTCTCTTAGTTAGCTAGTCAGGTTTTTTCATAAAATTTATCCATTGCTTGGTTGTAACACACACACACACACACACACACACACACACTCCTCAAAGCAATTTGCAAAGAGGAAAATACAATAAAGTTATCACTAAAAGCAACTCTTGACAACATTTGAAAGAGAAAAACAGCAATAAACTAAAACAGATTAAAACACACATCCACATTCTACATGTCTGGGTAGGCTTGCCTAAACAAAACTGGTTTTAGCAGGTGCCAAAGAGAGTACAGTGAAGGCTGACTGATATCAATAGGCAGGGAGTTCCCAGAGTGTAGGTGCTGCCACAAGGAAAGGCTGATTTCTTGCAAATGTGGAGTGGGTGTTAGGTGGCATCTGTAACAGGATCAGTTCTGCTAGTCAAAGCGATCAAATGGACAGGTTCTCTTAGCACTCTGGATAGTGGCTACAGAGCTCAGGACAAGAATCTAGGCCCACCCACATCCACTCACAACTGAGATCAAGCAGGCAAACCATCTGGAGGGCTCCCTTACCGTATTCACTGCCTCCGGTGGTTGTGTTCAGGATGCTTCCGTTCTGCCCACTGTTGAAGGTATAGCAGTTCCCGTGCATGGGATGGTGGAATGTCGTGAAGTTCCTGGCGCCGACCAAAAACATATTTATTTTTCAAAAGCACTTCACCCCACCTACTGTAGATAAACTCAACAAAAGAGCTTAAATTGCCCAATTAACATGAACTGCATTAGAAATAAACTGTTTCTGCAGGGACTTTTGTTCAGCTTCCCAACAGACAAGGACAAAGAGTTTTGAAATTTTTTGGGTGATGCCCAACTTTTAAAAAATGTCATGGGGAGTGGGAGGCAGCAAAGAGGGATCTTTCTGGGGGAGGTGTGGAGGGTGTCGACACAAGAGCAGCCCCCCTCAGTGATGGCTCCACAGGGAAGAATGCCTGGCACCATCAAGACTTAACCCTGGGGCCAGGCAAAAAACGTTTATATTCTGCTAGACCTTTGGGTTTTCATTATCTGTGGCCTCCTTCGGTGGGCGGGATGTTTCAGTCCTGCCTTTTAAAAATATGAATGAGTTTTAGGTTTTCGTTTTATGCTGATTTTAGAATCATATAATCGTAGAGCTGGAAGGATATCCCAAGGGACATCTAGTCCAACCCTCTGCAATGGAGGAATCACAACAAAGGAATCCCTGACATGATGTATGTGTTATTTATTTCTGTTGCTGTTCTAAGTCACTTTGAGTTATTCTGTTAAAAAATAAGAAACTAATAAGTTTAATGAGTAACAACAACAACAACATCTTAAGGGTATATGGTCCCCACTGAGAACATCTGGCGAGCACCAGATTGGGGAAGGATGGGTTAATGCAACAAGTGGCTAAGCAGGAATGGTGGGTTGAGCCGAGTGACGACTAGGCTTCCGCTTGCAATGGCAAGATCTTTGGCATGACTCACCACTACCCAGTCGGGAACCTGAACAGGCCTGTTCTCCCCACGGATTGATGGGGAAACGGATGTTTTGGGGAGGCAGATCCCAGAGGGTGGGCTGTAAAGCTGCCACCTGAAACCCACAAGGCAGACCAGGCGGGTGGCCATGCAGAAACATCCATATCTGCAGTCATAAACTCATGGGTGAGACCACATTTTGGACACTGCTGCAGAAAGGGCACTGCCATTGTGGCTTCTGTTCTGTACTTCCTCAGAGGTTCACCAGCAGAAGAACTCAGCTAAAACCTGCTCTAGTCTAGCCACTGACCTTCACAAACCGTGAAGGCTTGAGAGGTGGTCTTTAAAAAGACATACATGAGGCCAGAGAGCTCTGCGTTCAACACCTGTCCAACTGCACAAGGCCAATTTGGTGTGTATCACACTTCTGTCTGGCCTCCCCAAGGATGCTAGAGAAAAGCCCCTATTAAACTTCCCACATCTAAAGCACTTTTAATTTGCGTTAGATATGTTCCACCTCCAGTGCTGGAGCATGCTCTGCCCCCCGCTCTGTTCCCAGTGACTGACCTGGCATCGCAGGAACGGCCGTCAAAGAAGCAGCTCAAGATGAGCTCCTCTGCCGAGTAGCTCATGTTCACTTTCTCTTCAGCACTGATTTGGGCCATGATGTTCATGTAATGCAGCTTGTACCACTCTTGGATGGCGTTGACACCCGAACTGAAGGTGTAAAGGGCACAGTCACTCTTGTTGTGGGAGTCACACTGGAAGGAAGAGAAAGCAGGGGCTCAGGCAAGCAGGCAGGCCGAGGGGCTGCCCCACAGATGCATACGCTGCCTTGCAGTGTGGAAATAGGTAGGTGGCTCAGCACAGAATAGCGTGGTGCAGTGGTTAAGGTGTTGGCCTAGGACCCGGGAGACCAGGGTTCAAATCCTGACACTCAGCCATGAAGCTCACTAGGTGTGACCATGGGCCAGTCATTGCCTCTCGGCCTAACATGCCTCGCAGGTTTGTTCTGGGCATTAAATGAGGAGTGGGAGGACCACGTACACTTTGGAGAAAAAGGGTGGGATATCAATGCAACAAATAAAATGACAATAATCATTCAGAAAGAGAGAGAAAGCATGAGCACAATCCTCAGATGCCTGGACCCAGAAAGAAAATCTCTCTGATCCAGCCTTGGAACTGCAAGTGACTCGTAACTCTGCAGGCAAGACATATTCAACTGTGAGACAGGAGGGACACCTTGTCGCATTTGTTTGTTGAGCTAATTAATGTGTATACAGTATTTATATTTGTTTGCAGGAGGATTTATAACCTGCTTTCTGCCTCAATTGGAGATGCCCAAAGTGGAGAACAACCAAGGTTGCCTGGCAGGGGCTTCCGCTGAGCAGGGGCTACAACAGGAAAGCCCCCAACTCACTCCAGGCTATAGGCTGCCACCAGCCACATTTCAGGAGGCAAGTGGCACCCTTTCCTATGGTGAAGTTCTGGGCACAATCCAAGGTGCAGGTCTGAGCCTGCGAAGGGCACTTGTTGAGCTCACAAGCCTGTCCACTGCCCTCCAGATGGACTACATCTCCCAGCAGCCCCAGCACCACATGGCCGCTTCGAGCTGGGACTGATGGGAGCTGGATTGAGTAAGGCTATGGCAATGGGGATGGAAAATGATTTGGAAGACGCCCCAAAGGCACTGCATGGGGCTCCCCATCTCCTAGCATTCCCTCCTGCCTGTGCCAAGCCCGTCAGCCCCAAATATAAGGCTAGCACCCGACTCAACAGAGCTGCATCTGGTTCTCCCATAGGCCACAGAGCAAGGCGACTCACCAACTGGAATCCCACAATATCCTGGGGGTTCTTGACGCTGACGATGCTGGAGCCCCCTGAAATGATGTTTGCCTCCATGCGCCGTTTGGAACCAGCGGAGGGATTTGGAAAAGGCTGCTGGTGAGTGAGGTTGTCTAAATTCGTCAAGGGAAAGTATCTGTGGAATTTTCTGTCCTCACTTGGCTCAGGGTCACCCGCATCACGGCGCTCCCTGATATTACTTCCAGAAAAGTCATACAAGGACCTCAGCGCGTTCTCTGTCTCTTTGTCCAGCTCGGCCAGGTGTTTCTTGATGGCACTGTACCTACGGGGGGATAGACAGGGGATCTTGTTGCTACAGGGGGCAAGATCTTTTGCTACAAGGAGAGTGGGGAAGGGCCCCCTGTTAAAATCAGATAGCCAGGATCTGGGTGCATCCACTCAGCCCAGCACTGGGCTCAAGGACCAAGACTGACACACAATTATTTTAAAGCAGACTTGTGCTTCAAAGTGGGAAGGATAAACAGCTGCCACTCATCACTCAACAGTCCAAAGATCTTCCTGCACTTTTGACACTAGGAAATATGTCTTATAATCACCCACCTTGCTTGGATATCTATTTGGGCATAAGATCTGCTTATATCAATAGGTATGTTTAAAGTGGATTGATGGACTGTACTTACTGTGACAACCCAACAAACAAGAACATAAAACGCCACGTTTCGATGAATGTAAAATCTCCCCATCCACTCCCATAGTCCAGCAGCAAGATAACACAAGCCCCATAGTGATCAGGTTCACAAGCCGGACATTAACAGCAGCCTACGTGATCCTATGCAATGCAAATTGCAATGGAAATGTTATTACTATTCAAAACTCTCAAAGCGTCTTACACACCACAAGACACAAAATACATGACATTCCACCATGGCAATTGTTAACAAAAATACAGCTGCAACCGCCACACTCGTGTCACAGGTTTGCAGGGCAACATTTCCTATTTTGGACATTTTCAAGAGAAGGAAGAATCCCTCCTAAAAGATTATTTTACTCGTTTCCCCAAAGAGGCCGGAGAGGCCCCCCTAAGCAGGGAGTTCCACAGGTGAGGGCTGCATACTCAGCAGGGCTGCTTTAGGGGATCTTAAAGCCCAGGGCGGGGAACTGTGAATTGGAGCTCTCTGAGCACTCCAAATAATAATTAAATGCTGCTATTATAAGTTGCCATTATTTATTCCACCCAAGGCGTCACCTCCCTGACTCCACATTCCAAGTTCTTGAGCAGGACTGTGCTGAAAGCAGCCTGGCCTGATCCTGACCCTTCGCTGTCCCTGTCCACTGGCAGGCTTGGGGGAGCTTTCCTGGATGCTGAGCCTCACTTACTTGTAGGGGTTGATGTTACAGATGGTGACAGCTGGGAATGGGAGTGCGTGGAACTGGACCGTGACAGAGACAGAGGCTTTGTAGTAGTTGAGGACAAGCTGAGTGCAGTACCACAGGATCAGTCCCACGGCGGTCAGCGTGAGCAGGATCCACAGGAAGCGGCGCAGGCGCCCCCGCGAGACCACGATGCGCCGACAGCCGTGGGTGTTGGTGTTCATGCAGTACCAGTGCATCAGCTCCCGCAAGGTGGGCGCCTGGGGGCCGGTCACGGGCAATGTCTTCTTGAGCTTGGCCTTGATCTTCTTGGCAGGCGCCATGCTAATGGCCGACACTTTGGAGGGGAAAACACAAAGCAAAAATCAAGGATATTGCAGGCACTGGATATTGTAGAGCAGTGTTAGAAATATATAAGCCAGGCACCCAGTGGCTCCTTAAACCAAGGTTGGAGTCGCCAAAACGGAATGTCTAGTTGCCATTTGTGGGCAAGATGGCTTTTCTTTTTCAGATGATGGACCGACTGTGATTCTCAGTTAAACATATTTCAAGTCCAGATGGCAACCTTGAGCTAGGTTAAGAGCTTAGAGAACTTAAAAGAAGAAAAGTGACTTGAAACCGGGAAAGTCCGCATATACGTATATTGGCCTATTTCAACCTCTTTTTCTTTAATGGTGTCTGTTCTGGCTCAGGCTGCACAGAAAAAGCATTTTGGTTCCAGAAATGCATTCCAATTGTGCATATAAAATATAACTGATGGAATTCTACAGGATCGGGTATTGGTGTGTGAAAACAACCCAGATCCAATGATCTCCAGATGGTGGAGATGTCAGGTGCTATCCTGGCGCCCAGGCATCTTCACTTGGTTGCAAGTGGTTGAAAGCCAGGTGCAAAAACACTGTTGTAGAGCAGGGACGTCCAACAGGTCGATCACAATCTACTGGTAGTTCCCATCAAGGTTTTGGTAGATTGTGGCTGATCTCTGGTTCCCTTTCCTTAGGGTCACTAAAACTGACTCCTGCCCTGCCCTCCATTGTTATTTGATCTCTAGAAGGGAAGACAGAGCTTTCTCTGTGCTGCTGTTTTCATCCATAGCAATCTTTTTGTGAGTGACTTTACCCCTTTGTCCCTTGCCTTTAACCCACCCCCCACTCCCCTCCCAAAAATGCTATTTTTAACCCCTAAAAAGCTCAACAACTTGGGTAGATCACTGCCAGTTTTTAATTCTGAAAGTAGATTGCAGTCTCTTGAGAGTTGGCCATGCCTGTTGTAGAGGATATTGTACAGTTGGAAAAGGTTCAGAAGAGGGCAAGCAGAATGATCAAGGGGATGGAGCAACTCTTCTTATGATGGAAGGTTGCAGCGTTAGGGACTTTTTCATTCAGGGAAAAGGTGAGTCAGAGGTGAATTACAGAATTGCAGAGCTGTAAGGATCATCTAACCCAGGAATATGTAGTTGCCCCATACAAGGATTGAACCTGCAACTATGCTCTAACCAACTGAGCTATCCAGACCAGAGGTTTATAAAATTGCACATAGCGTTGAGACAGTCATCACACTAGAACTTGTGCACACCCAGTGAAGATGAACGTTGGAAGACTCAGAAGAGAACAGACAAAATAGAGTCCTTCTTCCTGCAGCACATAGTTAAGCTGTGGAACTCACTTCAACAGGAGGCAGTGATGGCCACCAACCTAGGCAGCTTTAAAAGAGGATTGGGCAAATTCATGGAGGAGAGGGCTGTCAGTGCTACTGGCCATGATGCCAATATCCTGCCCCCATGTTAGAAGGCTGTAATACTTCTGAATACCAGTTGCTGGAAACCACAGGAGGGGAGAGGGCTCTTGTGCTCAGGTCCTGCTTGAGCCTTTCTTGTAACGAGCTTCTGGTTGGCCGCAGGAAGAAGAGGGTGCTGCACCAGAAGGCCCCCTTTGGCCTGACCCAGCAGGCTCTTTTGACGTTCTCATGGCAGGATTAATCACAAAACCACTGCTGCACGTCTAAAACCAGCCACAAACCTGTTTAAACTGTCAGAGGCCCCAGCTGAGCCACAGATACCCGTTGAGCCTTTAATAATACAAACACAGTGTCAGCAGGGACCTCACAAGACGTTTAGGCCAACCCTTTGCCAATGCTGGCACTCCACTGCTGTAGCCTCCCTGTAAGGGGTCTCCCCCCCCATGCCCCTTCTGACATTTGCTGGCCCCTCCTTCCTACTGCTAGAGCTGTTTTGCTCTTAAAACCACAGCCTTGCATTTGTGCTGTGTGTTCAATACACCAAGACCAACCTCTGAGATGGGGAGGGGACCAAATAAAGACAAATATTCCTCTTCCCATGGTAAGACTCAGGCCTGGCCTGACTTTTATATCGCTGTATACCTGCCTGATAATTTTAGCAGAGGGAGGTCTATAAAAATACTCGTGGTAAATAAATAAAGTAAGAGCCAGGCCACTCCCCCTGTTAAAAGCCATAGGGAACAATAATCACAATGACTGGCTACTTGAGAACGTTTCCTAGAACTGCGTAGGTCAGTTGGCATTGAATAAAAAAAAAATTCCAAGAGTTTACTGAAAGTGAAAGGGGAGGAGGAACTCTGCTGAATCTCCACGGAGCATTTGTTTGCACAGGTGGCACAATGAATGCCCAATGTCCGACTAAGACCAACCGGGCCTCTCTCCCTCTCTTGTGTGTGGGTGTGTGCTTTATCCTCACAACAACCCTGTGAGGTGGGCTAGATGGAGAGGCAGTGACTGGCCCAAGCTCACCCAGTGAGATTCATGACGGAGTGAGGATTTGAACCCTGGTCTCCCAGGTCCCTAGTCCGACACACTAACCATTGCACCACACTGCACCTGTTTACTCTGCATCCCACGTACACCTACTGCGGGTTTGGAAAGTGGTTTACACACAACACTAGTCATATGCCATACCAATCCTGCCGTTTCTTATAAAATACTGCAACCTGACGCATTTCCCCTGAAACCAACTTCCATCTGAACAGAGGAAAAATCCCTGCATAACTGTGTTTTAAGCTAGATATTTATGCTAAGACCCCCTGTTTTCAGTAAGTTGAGGATTGTGTATGCCACAAGACAAGCAGATCCTCCACTTGCAGTCTTGGTCCCAAAATACAGGTGGTCAAGGGTATTTATATTTTTATTTCATAAAATTTATATGCCACTCGGAAATCCTCAAAGCAGCTTACAAAGAGTATATACCGGTAAAAGGGTATGTGGCAGGCCTAGATAGAGGAGTTGCTACAGTTTGAATAATTTTGTGAAACTCTGAGGCTTGCATCTCCCTATAGGCTATGGGTGGCTGTTCAACCAGAGGATATCTGTTTTGTTTTGTTTCCTGAAATGGGTTCTCTCAGTAGTAAACACCTGCTTCCCATCAACACCTTTTATAGACTGGGATGAAAAGCTGTCTTTAAGATGCACACACCTCTGGGAATTCCAGTGGTTCCAGGGGACCTTTTCCCACAAAGGGATTACCTTAGAGGCCAGAGGCTTCTCTGCTGATGGTACACAGTTCAGGGCAGCACCTGCCAGCCACCCCCCATACGCAAAGGGACCTGCCCCCCAGCTGGGAAAATCACTTTAGCCCTAGAGAGAGCCAGCATGTCACAGTGGTTAGTGCTGGGCTAGGACCTGCGAGAGATCTTCACTGGGGGCCAGTCACTGCCTCTCAGCCTAACCTACCTCACAGGGTTGTTGCGGGGATTAAATGAGGAGGGGGAGCGCTCCTGGGAGGAAAAGGTGGCATATAAATGAAACAGATACATAAGAATAAAAGGTGGAACAACCTTCCTTCCTGTCTCCTCCCTGCTCTCCAATCCCCAGAAAAAAACAGAAGAAGGAAATTTCATGGGAAATCAAGGAGCATTGCTGTTATAGCCCTGATACAACCCCATCTTCCTGTGACACCATCAGGAAGAAATGGTGCCACCTGGGATGTAAGGAAGTCTTCTGAGCGATGGAGAAGGAAGACAGAAAGCCCCCCTTCAACTGAGTCATTTGAGCTCAGCACTGTCAACACTGACTGGCAGGAGCTCTCCAGGATTTCAGGCAGGAGCCTAGTCTGTGCTTGGAGATGTCAGGGGGCTTGGAGGCAAGACAAGTAGCTCCAACTGTGGCAAATGAAACACTGGGGAGATCCCCTCTTCTCCCTGGGGAGGGCTAGTTAAAATGGTCGGCTCTGGATTCCTGTCCCCCATCCCCCGCCTCTCCACCCCCCCCTTGGAGAGGGCAGACGCCTGCCCTGGGAGAGCCTCACTGCAGAGGAGTAAGAACACCAGAAGTGCCCTGCAGTGCTGGATCAGGCCAAAGGGGGCCCATCTGGTCCAGCCTCCTGGTCTCTTCTGTGCCTCTTCTGTGAAACCCTCAAGCAGGACCTGAGCGTAAGAGCAGCACTGCCCCCTCCTGTGGTGTTAAGCAACCGGTATTCGGAATAAATATATAAACAAATTATAGAATCATAGAGTTGGAAGAGACCCAGGGGTCATCTAGTCCAACCCCCTGCAACGCAGGAAACTCAGCTATGGCATCTATGACAGATAGCCATCCAACCTGCAAGGAAGGAGAGTCCACAACCTCCCGAGGGAGACTGTTTCACTGTCGAACAGTTCTTACCGTCAAAAGTTTTACCCGTATGTTTAGTCGGAATCTCCTTTATTGTAACTTGGAGCCATTGGTTCGAGACCTACCCTCCAGAGCAGGAGAAAATAAGCCTTCGTTTGCAAAAGAGGGCTAGACAGAAGCCATCGATAGCCCTCCCCTCCATATATTAGCTCGATCTTCTTTTAATGCCACGCCACCCAAAGCAGGGGCCGTCGCTGCCTCCTGCGGCAGCGAGTTCCATAGTTTAAGTCCTTACTTCTGCCTGTCCTAAATCTCCCCACAACCCTCCGGTCGAGACTGGCTTCCCGCCCCCGGTTTGGACCCTCGGAGGTCCCTCCCTCCCACCCAGGCAGCTGCACTTCCCAGCTTCCAGAGGCGCCCCAAAGAGCAGACCCGAGCAGCTCATCTCCGCCGCGTCTCACCTGCGGGGCCGCTGTTGACGCCGAGAGCCGGCTGGGGCTGCATGGCGAGGCTGGCGAGGGCGCAGCTCCTACTGCGGGATGCCGCGGCTGGCTCTGCTCTGCCCCGGCCGCCCCAGCCCGCCCCCGGCCGGCCGCCACGCCTTCGCCAGGCTCGGGTTGCAATACGCGCCCGGCGCCCCCTGCAGGTTATTCGCCGCCCTGCCGCGCCACTCGCCCGCCGCTCCCTGCCCTGCAGCGGCCCCTGCCGGCAGCAAGCGTAGGAGCAGACCGGCGCAACCCTGGTCCAGCAGTGGAGCAGAGAGAAAGGATTATGGTGTCTGTCTGTCTGTCTGTCTGTCTGTCTGTCTGTCTGTCTGTCTGTCTGTCTGTCTGTCTGTCTGAAGCAAAGAAAGAAAGTCTTGATCCATATCGTCAAAGTGGAGCAGCAGCTTTATATTATGCTGCATTGATTTGCTTCATGGTTATGTAGTTATTTAAAATAATTTTAGCCCTTTCTTAAGGATGGAACCCCAGGGGATGTTACATAGTTTGAAACTATACAATACAACTACAGATATATAATCAGTAAGAAAAGCCAAAAGAATGCAAGGAAACACCCACCCTCCTTGAAAAAGACAATCCAATACATAATTACAGCCAAAGCCAATCAACAATTGAAAAGAAGATCAAACTCAGGAAAAAGCCAGTGAAAAGAAGGGACTCTTTACCACCCTGGTGCCATCCAGCTATTTTGGACTACAACTCCTATCAGCCCCTTGAAGCAACATGGTCCCCTGTCTCCCTCCTGCCTAACCTATATGCTCTCAGAGATGGGCAAGCGAGGCAAGGTAGAGGTGAGATGGACCTTTGAATAATTTGGTCCAAACCATTTAAGATTTTAAAGGTCGAAAGCATCACTTCAGAGTAGACCAAGAAAATTGTCAGAAGAAGAAACAAACATTTTTCATCCCATAAATATTCTGGGTTTGGGGTTTATTCCTGTCCCTTGCTTTTGTTGCAGGATAGTGCAGAAGTTGGCAATAATGGCAATAATATGGTAACATTGGGGAAAGCAAATTATAAAGCAGAATGGAGGGTCTGGTATAAACCACCAGTAATGTGCTATGATTGTATCAATGATGTGTCGCAAAATACTCCCTTGCCCCCACAAAAGAGTCTGGAGCAGGGGTAGGCAACCTAAAGCCCAGGGGCTGGATGCGGCCCAATCGCCTTCTCAATCTGGCCTGCAGACGGTATGGGAATCAGCGTGTTTTACATGAGTAGAATGTGTCCTTTTATTTAAGATGCATCTCTGGGTTATTTGTGGCCCCCGGTGGGGCATAGGAATTCATTCATCCCCTCCCCCAAAAAATATAGTCTGGCCCACCACATGGTCTGAGGGACGGTGGACCAGCCCATGGCTGAAAAAGGTTGCTGACCCCTGGTCTGGAGAGACCCATAGAAAACTGATTTGGGGTTTGTAAGCAAACTGTATTTGGGTGGGCTGGCTGTTTCTCTGCATCAATCCAATGTGGCAGCAGAGGACCTTAGGCACTTCAAAACTCCAGCTATGCTCAACTTATAGACAAATTCAAATATTACAAAACATCACAAATCTCTTGTGACCTCCTTCCAAAGGCAACCAAGCACAGGAAACCACTGGTTCCATGGAACATGCCACCAAACAAGCAGGAGTGAGCATAGCAATTGGACATTTAGAATGGAAAGATAGATGAGGAGAGCGTGGGAATTTCCCATCCAAATGAGTCCGTAAGTAGTCAATAAACAAGGGGAATATGGGATTTCTTCTCCTATGTGAATACTCAGCAGGGATTGTTGTTGTCAACCATACAGTTTTGGAACTATATAATTAGATATGTATTTGATGGTGAGGTGTTTCTACAATGAGGCATAGAAGAAAAACAAGCCCCCCTTCTTTTGGCTGAAGAAGGTGGTAAAAATGCTCCAAATAAATGATTCAGTGCAGTGTGTCATTAATATTTTCTCTCAGCCTACAATAACTGTGGTTGTATGAGGTATGGTGAATGCTGACATTCACATGAAGGTTAACAGCCCTCAGGCAAATGCTGGGAATGTCTGCAAACTCCGAAATGCTGGCGATTGTTTGAAAAACATAGGATTGAATAATGAATTTTGTGTGTGTGTGTGTGTGTGTGTGTGTGAGAGAGAGAGAGAGAGAGAGAGAGAGAGAGCCATTCACAAGACCTATCTTGGACTGTTAGTTTTTAAGTTCTACAAGACTCTTTATTGTTTTTGTTGCAACAGATTAGCACAGATGCTCTTCTGAAATGTGAATTTAACATTTGCTATATTTGAGGCTTTCAGTTTAACATATGCAGATACCACTGGAGGGTGGTTCATTAGGGTGAGCCTTGGTCTGCCCTGCCCAGCCCTACCTTCCTGCCTTCTGACAACCAGTCCAGAGGGTAGCAATGTTCTATCAAGTTCCTCCTTTATAGCCCCAGTTCTGCCCTGGTAGAACTCAGCAGTTCTCCACTGAACTCACTCATTGGCTCTGGCTCCCCCTACTGTTGACCTCCTTCCTTAAACTCTACCAGACTCTGTGAATAACAGCCACCCACTGACTGATACATAAATATATGTGATAACTTCAGCAGTGCCACCCAACCACATAACACACTGTAAAGCAGTGGGAGTCTGATCACTCCCAAATCATCTGCTTCTTGTTTTTAATAGATCCCATGTGGTTCATCGATGCCTTCACAGTTGCAAAGCAGGAGGAGGGCACATTCAAGATTACAGATCTTGAATGAAGACTGAAGGCATAACTGAGGTTGGGGTAAGCTGCAGCTTGTCTTCATACCCTTGCAGAAGCCTCTGCCAAAGATTATCTCCAAAACAGCAGCGCATCACAGGAACACATCAGACAACCTTCAAGCAGTAAAGCAGAGCTTTCCAAACTTTTTGTGTTGGTGACACACTTTTTAGACATGCATCATTTTGCGAAACAGTCATTCCGTTTTACTAGCAAACCAAAGGTTAAATGAACCCCTTTCCAGCCCTGGGAGGAGCGCGGGGAGCATTCGCACAACACACCTACACACTGCAGCCGACACGCTAACGTGTAGCGACACAGTTTTGAAAGGAAGTGGTTGCTCAATAGGGAAGAACTAGGAGCACTGATGTTGCTGGAGTCAGCGATGCTGCAAATGTGTGTGCGTGTGCGGGGGGGATTGCTGTGTTTACTGGTAGAGGCTGGTCCAAGACATTTTGTTGCCGGAGGCAAAGGGCAAGATGGCACCTCCCTCCCAAGTTCAGAAGGTAACTGGATTGAGAAGGGACTTGAACTCAACACTGGCAGCAGGATAGGAGCACACCTGGAGGCTGCTGGCTAGTTTAGGGGGGTGCAGGACAGGCCCTGTGGCACACCTGCTTTTGCCCTCCAACAAAGCAGTGGTCGCACCCACCTTGCTCAGGGAAAGCTTCCTGGGCAAGGGCGGGTGTAGCAATCTAGTATGACAGCAACAATCACAGAGAACGATGGCTCTTAAAGTGAACCACTCAGTGGGATCAGGTGTTAAACAGGGTTGTGTTATTGCCCCAACTCTATTCATTATTTTCATTCCATGATCCTACGCTTTGTTGAAGGGAAACTCCCCACCGCAGTAGAAATCATATATTGAACAGATGGAAAGCTCTTCAGTCTGAGCAGGCTGAAAGCAAAGAGTAAGGTTACTGTAAATTCTGTCATAGAGCTTCAGTATGCTGATGACAACGTAGTGTGTGCATGCTCAGAGGATGACCTCCAAACCATCCTAAATATCTTTGCAGAAGCTTATGAAAAGCTTGGCCTATCACTCAACATCCAAAAAACCAAAGTGCTGCACCAACAAGTACAAAATAACCCCACTGCAGCACCACAAATCCAACTCAATGGTGTAAGTTGGAAAATGCCAATCACTTCTCCTACCTAGGCAGTTATCTTTCCACAAGGGCCAACTTTGATGCCAAAATCCACCATCGCCTGAGCTCTGCGAGTACGACTTTCTCCCAATTGAAGTGCAGAGTGTTTGAGGACTGGGACATTTGCAGGGAAACCAAAATGTTTGTTTACAAAGCTATTGTACTGCCAACCCTACTATATACTTGTGAAACATAGACCACTTATAAACACCATCTCCATCTCCTCAAAAGATTTCATCAATGGTGTCTCCGAAAAAAATTACACATCACTTGGTAAGACAGGCAAACTAATATCAGCGTAGCAGAAGAAGCAAAGATCACCAGTGCTGAAACAATGATTCTTCAACATCAACATCAACTTGGTTGGACTGGTCATGTTGTGTGGATGCCTGATGATTGTCTTCCAAAGGAACTACTCTATTCCGAATTTAAAAATGGGCTGCGGGAAAGCGTAATGCTGGTGGTCAACAAAAGAGGTTTAAAGACTGTCTCAAGGCAAATCTTTTAAAAAATGTAGTATAAACACTGACAACTGGGAAACACTGGCCTTCGAGGGCTCCAGTTGGAGAACAGCCTTTGCCAAAGGTGTCATGGACTTTGAAGACACTAGAACTCAGGAGGCAAGGGAGAAACATGCTAAGAGGAAGGCACGCTTGACAAATCCTCACCTTGATCAACTCCCGACTGGAAACCAATGTCCTCACTGTCGAAGGACGTGTGAATCCAGAATTGGCCTCCACAGTCACTTACGGACTCATTGTTAAAACCGTGTTTATGGAAGACAATCTTACTCGTCCAAGAGTGATCACCAAAGATAAGAGAGAGAGATAGAATGTTTGCATGTTAGCTACTTTATTTATTTACTGCCACGATAATTCCGTCTCTGTGCGGAAAAGGCAACTCCTGGCTTCCCTGTGAGCTCCCTGATGCGACGGAAGTTTTGGCGGGAAGTCCCGAGGAGCCGAGCAAGAGGAAGCAGGCTCGGGCCTGGGCCTTCGAGAGCCAGCGCCGAGGGGAACTGGGCCGCACTGAAAGCTGCCCGGCTGGCAAGAGTGGCCGAAGAAGCCGCCGCTCCTTTACGCTATTTGCCTCTCTTCTTCATTGAGGGAGACGGAGGAGGGGGAAAAGAGGCCTTTGCCAGGACCAAAGATGGCGGCGGCCGCGAGAAGGGTAGGCCGGCTGGCCCCGCGGTTGCCCGCAACCAGCATGGCGGCGCCGGCTTCCTGCGTGCCCGTCTCGCCGCGCGGGCTCCGCCCCGCCCGCCGCCGCCTCAGCCTGAGCAGCAGCAGCAGCAAGAGGAGGAGGAGGAGCAGCAGCTCCGGCTCCTGCACGGCTGTGCCGCCGGTGAAGCTCCCAGGCGCGGAGGCTGGGCTGCGGGAATGAGGCGGTGGTAGGCCCGGGGGGAGAGGGCGCCATGTCGGGCCGGGCGAGTGGCGCTGCGGCGGTGGCGGCCCCGGTGCTGCCCGCCGCCGCTTCGCCGGTGGTGGTGGCGGCGGCGGCCAAGGAGAAGCGCTCCTTCAGCAAGCGGCTGCTCTTCCGGGGCCGGGTGGGCGGCGGCGGCGGGTCTGGCACTGGGGGCTCGGGCTCCTCCTCCTCCAGGTCGCTGGGCGGATTCATGAGCCGCGTGCTGAAGACGCTCTCGACGCTCTCCCACCTGGGCACCGAGCACGGGCCCGCCGCCACCACCGCCCGCCACGGACACCCCCCCGGCGGCAGCAGCCTGGGCCGCTGCTTCCAGCCCAGCCCGGAGCCCGAGCCGCCGCCTCCCCCGTCGCCGCCGCCGCCTCCGCAGCCTCCCGCCACCCAGGAGCTGATCTCGCCGCCGCCAGCGCCGCCGCCGCCGGGCTCCTCGGCGGGGTCGTTGCTGCTGCCGGCCGTGCCCGGCGTGGCGGGGCTGCGCAACCACGGCAACACGTGCTTCATGAACGCCATCCTGCAGTGCCTCAGCAACACTGAGCTCTTCGCCGAGTACCTCGCCCTCGAGCAGTACCGCGCTGCCAACGCCGCAGAAGCCGGGGACGGAGGCAGAGGCGCCGGCGGAGAGGAGGAGGAGGAAGAGGAGGGCGGCGGCGAGAGGGACGTGCCAGCCGTGGCCCCCGCCCGCCCGCCGGAGCCCGCCCCGGACAACTGCAAGGGCGAGGTGACGGAGCAGCTGTCGCACCTAGTGCGGGCCCTCTGGACGCTCGAGTATACGCCGCAGCACAGCCGGGAGTTCAAGGTGAGGGGCTCTCCTGCTCCTCTGCCGGCTCCTAGCAGCCACTCCGCAGGGGAAGCATCTAATCTGGCCAGGGTCCCCTGTTCAGAGGCACCAAGAGCAGCAGCAGCAGCAGGGCCAGCGCATCACCTGCAGCACCTAAAAATAACCATCAGATGCCCTGCTTGCTTGGAAGGCATGCCGCGCTGTGCCCTGGGTACTCTTGGCAAAGGTGTCATTCCCTTGGGTTAGACCTGACATTTAGACTGTAAGCTCTTTGGGGCAGGGAGGTGCGTTGGTTGTTCTTAGGATGCTCCCTCACTGGCATCCATAGCAGTGTTAATGATTTGTGGTGGCTTCCAGAGGTAGTGTATTCCAGCTTCACAGGTACAGGTGCTGGGATCTGGTGGTGGAAAAGTGATACCTTTGTTTAATTCCTAGTTCAAGTCATCCCTTTATGCAACTTAAATGCCTTTATCAATCAGTACTTGGCATAGATGATTTTTTTTCTTTCTACCTATAGGCTGGCTGATAGGAAACATCTGAGCAGATGCAGAGTGCCATTTGTGATAACTGTAGTTTTCCTTCTGTTCCAGGGGTGAGCTCTGAGGAGTCTTGACTCATATTAAGACTGGCAGTGAATGAAGAATAGCAGAAAACACCTGCTTGGAATCTCCTTCAGGTGTTATCTGCAATTCTTATTGAGTGAGATGAGAAAAACAGTTCCGTTTACATCATTTAAATATGTTACTTGTTGGATCAACTTCCATAGGAGGGTATAAAGTTTGGAGTTGCACAGAGAATTCTGTCAGACCAAACAGAGGAGGGGCTACTTCCTAGGATCATAAGAGTTGGACTCCCACCCGGTTTAGTTCAGGAATCTTCACCATTCCTGGCATGTGGGTGGCCATCCACTGCTTAAATGCCTCAAGTGTGGGAGAACCCACCAGCACTACCTGTGCTGCACCCCAATAGCCTTTGGTGTTGCAATATTTCTTTTAATGCTCAGTCAAAATTTGCTTCCTTGCAGTTTCTACCTATCAGTTCTAGTCCTGCTCTATGGAGCAACAAAGAATGAGTTTGCTCTATCTTCTTCATGGCAGAATGTTCAGGAATTTAGCACTGGTATGATTCTTAGTTAAACACGCGTGTTTCTGGTAGTTCATAGATAGTAGCCCTGATTCCCTCTCTGCATAGGAACGTTGGAAGCAGCCCAACGCTGAATTAGGTTATTGGTTCATCTCACTCAATATTGTCTACACTGACTGGCAGTGGCTCTTCTGGGTCTAAGGCAGGAGATCTTCTCAGCCCTACCTGGAGATGCTGGGGGTTGAACTGAAGAGGCCCTTCTGCATGCTAACCAGATGCTCTACCACCTAGCTACAACCTTTCCCCAGTGGCACAGCATCCTCTGTAGGCTTTGGTCTTGCTGTGTAGAGAGATGTGACTAGTGAGTTAGTTTATGCCCAAGATCCCCAAAAACTTGTGTGGAAAGATAAGTGTGGTGTGTGTATCAGAGAGAAAGAGGCATACCGTATTTTTCGCACCATAGGACGCACTTTTTCCCCTCCAAAAATGAAGGGGAAATGTGTGTGCGTCCTATGGTGCGAATGCAGGCTTTCGCTGAAGCCTGGAGAGTGAGAGGGGTCGGTGCGCACCGACCCCTCACGCTCTCCAGGCTTCGCACACCTCTCCGCAAGCAGCGGGAGCCCAGCGCTGGGCTCCCGCTGCTTGCGGAGACTTGCCAGCATGCCGAAGCCTGCCCGCGCTGAGCTCAGCGCGCCCAGGCTTCGCGGACCTTCACGGACCCAGCGGGAGTGCTCCCACGGCTTGCAGAGAGCTGCCTGTTTGGGGGCTGGGGTCGGGGGAAGCTCAAGCTTCCCCCGCCCCAGCCCCACGCCTGGGGGAAAAATAATTTTCCCACCTTTATTTCCCCCCCAAAAAACTGGGTGCGCCCTATGGTCCGGTGCGCCCTATGGTGCGAAAAATACGGTACATTGCTAGTCAGTACTCCTGGCTTATGAATAACACCTGAGCAATGATGCTTCACAGTTGACTCTGATCATATCAAGACCCTGCCTATGACTGTGATGCCAACTCTGCCTCATTTTAATATTGGGTGATGGAAAAACTGCAACTTCACACAGTTCTGTTGTCAATTGTTGTTGGTTTTTTTTGAGGCAAAGCTGGTGGCTGCCTTGGTAACTCAAATTGGAGACAAGTAATTGTATAGGAACAATTGATCTAGTCTTGTTTCCTATTTACCCTTTTGGTAGATGACAAGCAGTCCTAAGCATGCCTACTCAGAAGTAAACCTTATTTAATTCAATGTGGCTTACTCTTAGTCAAGTGGGGTTAGGAGTTTAGCCTTAGTTAGCAAAGTTCTGGGTTGGAAAATGGTTGGGCTTGGTCAACAGATTAGTCATTTATTTTCTCTTGATTTTTTTTTCAGGGTGGGGGGCTGCTCTTCCACTTTGTACCCTCTGGTCATGGATGAGGCTTCCTGGCTGCTCAACAAGGGCTGCTTAGAATGGACCTTGCTTCCAGGGTACTGTTTGTTTATGATTTGGTGCTTGGGACAATGAGGAGATTGTTCATTGCTTGTTTTTAATGATTGGATCAGGAGAATATGGAACACTTTTCAGCAGAGCTGCTTCTCTTTTAATCTCATGATGTTGGAAAACAAGTGGGGTGCCAGGTTTCAGGAGGCCACCCGCTGTTTACAAGAGCCAAGAGTCTACTGTTGTGTGCAAGAAAAGAGGGAGTCCGGGTTTGTCCCTAGCAAACTATAAAGTCAAATTGCCGTAAACAGTGGATCTAGTGCAGCTATACTGGTTCAAGCTCAACAAGGCGTGTTAAATGTTCTCAGTGGATTGCTGAGATTTTGAAAAGGGCGTAACTGTTTGTGTGATATTTGCCATTTTTTGGAGTGAATTGATTCAGTCTCGTTTCAGCAATTTTGATCACCAGTGGAAGAGACTTACTTAAATTATTATTCTAACATTTGTTCTAATTGTTTCAAAAACAACTTTGATCATGTTGTATTTCAGATTTTTCCTTAGAAAGTGTGTTTATTTGTTGTTGCCAGCATTAAAACTCACAGAAGCAGCGTTTTTGCACTTTCTAGGCACTAGTAGTCGAAATACTTGCACAGATCCCTTATGGGGGAGGAGAACAACTGTGAAATTAATAAAAGAGGAGGAAGCAGTGTTGGTTCATTGTGGGCAATGCCTTTATTAAGACCAGCCAAAATGTCATAAAATAGTGATCATGCTATTAAGGGATTAATTACTCTCTACTTCTCGGTACACATGCAAGGGTACTTGTCAATACCTTTTTACTTGAAGATTTATTTGAATAGGTTTGAACATTGAATATTTCCTCCACTTAGTGTGTGCCCTAGCTGCCTACCAGGCAGTTTATGGGTGCAGCCGTTGCAGCATGGAGATTGTAACATAGCTCACTCTGCCTACAGAATGGCTGCAGGTATCAGTCACTGGCCACTGGGATTATTTATGTTTCTTGCCAGGATGCTCTGGGACCTACTGTGTTAATGGGAAGGCTATTAAATAAACTGTGTTAAGGGCTCAAGCTGGCCAGTTCCTCCCCTCTTCGACCCTTTTCCCTTTAGCTGACACCATTGACATTCTGTGGCTCAGCTGTCCTCAGCTTTCCAGAGGTCATGGGAGCTCATTGCGCCCTGTTGCTTTATTCTTATAAAACTAATACAATGCAGTTATCCAACCATTTCTTTGTTTTTGTTTCCAAACTGATGGGCATGGAAATAACCATCCCGGTCAGATTTAAACAAAACCCACAGATTTCTATCCAAACTGTTCCTTCCTGAAGCTTTAGAATGGTCAAAACAAAAAAAATTCCTTCCAGTAGCACCTTAAAGACCAACTAAGTTAGTTCTTGGTATGAGCTTTCGTGTGCATGCACACTTCTTTAGAATGGTGCCATGTTTGACTTGGTGTTTTGAGCAGGAATGGTGACTGTTGTTAGGTTGCCTGGGGAAGAGATAGTTGCTGCTTAGAGCCTGGTGACAACTTAAAGGCTAACATTTTTATGGTAGCCTAAGCTGGTGAAGTGGGCTTTCTGCTTGGTCTTTAAGGAGCCACAAGAGTTTGGGATGTTGGCTGCAGCAGACCAGCATGGCTGCTACTCTGGAAACAGCTGTTTCCAGCTGAGGCTTCACCTTCATGTGATGCTTTACTTTCATAGGATCTTCCTGCTGAAGACGGGGAGCAATTTATTCTTGGAAACTGAACTGAAAGGCAGTTTCTAACCATAAAGGATGGATAAGTGGATGAATGAATAAATAGAGAGGAAAAAAGAGGAAACCGATCTTACTTTATCTCGGGGGAAATAATCTGTCTGGTTTTTCTCCAAAGAGCTGAAACATGGCAGTCATGCTACTAGCCAGGGTGGATAAAAATAATTTCAAAAAAAGTGATAAGGTTTTTTCCTTGATAAGCATTTCCCTTTTAAGATTACCCTAATGTAAAATCAAATGTAAATGTAATGTAGACTCAGCTTGTGACACTTAAGAAACTTCATCAAATCTGCTTGTAAAGAAAGAACTGGGAGATGATAGATACCCTTGTTGGTCATTGTGCAGCACAATTGTTCATGCACTTATTAAGGCTTGATTAAAGCTCAGCAGGAAAGCCAGCCTCAGCCTGTGGGCTAGTGCTAGCTGTCTTGGCACTGAAGTGACTCTTTGGTGATTTTCTGTAATTCTAGGTTTCCAGTTTTTGGAGGGGGACAGCAAAGGGAGTATTTCATTTGGAGCAGTTTTGTTACCATAGATTCTATGGTGTCTGCTTTATGTTTATTGTAGCAACTTTGAATATTTAGTGGAGCTTTTAAACTATTAAATACGCTTCACAAGGTCAGAAACTCAACTGGGCATTTGCTGTATCAGTGGTGATAGGTATTATGCAGGGTCCCCACTGGTTTGCTGAAGATGCATCACAGAAATAGTTACTTCGCTTGAACCAAATGCACAAGAAAAAGATGGATGAGAAGAGGTTCATGACACTGTGAACTTTAAAGCTCTCTAAGGTCTTTGTGGCTACAGAGTATTGGCACATTGAGGCCTGTTATGTGCTCCAGTCAGTGGCTGGATGCTCGACCACTGCTTCCTTCTCTTTTTGAGGAAGCTGGTTGCCTGTAGTGGTGGAATTTTGCCACTTCCACCTTGAGCAGTTGGTTGTGGTGTGCTTTCCTTCCCAGGAGACAGCAGCCGTAGTGCTAGTTGGGAGGCACATTATTTCCACACTTCCTTGCCTGCCGGCCTCCTCACTCATGCTGCTGCCCCCCTCCTGCTACTGTTCCCCACCAGGAGGAGGAGGAGATGGCGGCAGTGATTACATGGTGAGCCTGGCGGGCTTTAGCACATACCAACATTATATTTCTTCACATGTTACACACCTGCAAGTACATCAGGAAACAGAGCTAGAAGCATGGTTTTAGTACTGGGCCTTGTTACCATAGACCTGTGTGTCTCCTACATGTCCTTTTCATTTTGTGCTGTTCCTCTTGAGAGAAGGAGGGAGGAGAGGATGTGCTGTCCTCCTTTCAAAGGAGTGGAAGCCCCTTTTAAACTGTTCAGGAGAATGCTGCCAAAGAATGGCTTCTCTTTCCATTTCCAGGGTGCCTCTACCCAGTATGGAAAGCTGGATAGTTTATTCTGTTAGGAGGGTAGCTTCTGTATGTCGTATGCTGGAGCAAAATGAGAGTCTTGTAGTAATGTAAAGTCTATCTAATTTATTATGTCATGGACTGGAAAGCCTCTGCCATATTAAATTTGTTAGTCTTTCAGGTGCTATTAAGGCTCTGTTGTTGAGCTGGTTTCCTTCTCAGTGTGGCAGGAGCAGGGAAGGAGCGAAGTGCCTGCGGTTGAATAACCATGCACCAGCAACCGCTTGCTCACACTAATCCATAGCTTGTTTTAAATATGGTTTAATGTGATGTGCTAACTAGAACACTATGTAGAAAGTAGACTTGGGAATACGGCTCATTATTTAATTGAATGTTATCATTTTGTAATGAATGGAGTCCCTGAATGAACAATGCAAAACTTAAGTATATGGTCCTGGAAAATGCTTACAGTAATTCTTATTACTGTTACTTCCTTTTCCCATCTACCGTAAATGGCTATCAGGTGTGTGGAATGTCAGGCCCTCCAGATGTTGCTGAACTACAGCTACCATCATCGCATGCCATTGTCCATGCTTGTTGGAGCTGATGGCAACACCTGGAGGGTCAAAGGTTCCCCACGCATAATATAGAATTGTTACTCTGGTTCTTCTCCTCTGGCTTTGTTGAAGTTGGCCAAGCCAAGAGGGTGCACTTGGTTTTTCTGTAGCCAGGTAGCTTTGCAAGGTTGTCAGGAGTAAAATGGACTTCCCTCTCATAAGTGAGTAGGGCTGTTGAATGAATAAGAATTTTGTTTCCTGTATTGTCATTGTCAAAGTCTGTTTCAAAAGGCTCCTTTTTGCAAGACAAGATTGCTTTAACCTCCCTGTCTTTGTCAGCTATTTCAGTCATTTGTATTCTGCCTACCTAAACATTTTCTTGGTCTTTTCAGTTGGATACAGAGAAGACTCCAATTCCTGCCCTGAATTTGTCGGTAGCAGCTAAATATGTGCCTCTTTGTATGCCAGAATGAGGGAGATTCCTGTAGCTCTGTGTAATAAGCACATCGGTTTCCTCTTGAATGGTCTTCCTCCATAGGCTGCAGGTGGCTTATGTTTTAAAAGTTCTACATTCAGATTTCCCACCACCCACCCCCAGTGCAAGTTCTATCATTCTATCTGTGAAACGGAATCAAATAAAGAAATAAACCCCATCACCTGTTTTTAGACCCTTTGAAGTTGAACCCCTTTCTAAAAATGCCCTTCATGATCTTGTTTAATAGAGAGTTCAGAAATGTTTGATCCCTGCGTCTAGCTGCATGGGGATCTGCGGATCTGTGGATTGGAGCAAACAGATACCAAAGACCCTAACAGCCACTGCAAGTTAAGTGCTTGACAAGAAGTGGTCCTCCTGGATGTGGGTCACAGAATGCAGAATGAGGACCTTGTGGATTTTAAACCACACATCCATAAGAACTCTTGTGTTCTTATGTATTTTAATTACTGTTTTTCACTGGATTTTTTAATTGCTTCTATTTTGTAACATTGTTTTTAAATGTTGCAAGCGGCCTTGAATCCCAAATATGAAACTTAAAGGGCTCATTATCATAAATAAACCCCGATCATCATTTTTTGTCTCCTTGAGTGCTGAGAGAGGAGGTGAGTCTGATTCTGATTTGGGTCATACTTTGTTTTATGTACACTTTTGATTGCTTTCATAGGATTAACTGTATACATTGTTTGTCCAGGGATGTTACTGTGCTTAACAGTTGGCAAATTCTGTGATTGATGGGATTGTTTTTGCTTACCAACAGGTTAGCAAACTATTGTTTAGATGTTTCAGTAAACATACTGGTTAATGCAGAGATTGGGAACTGCAGGCGAAGCAAGTAATTTATTGTTTTAAAGTACCTTTGTAAAAAAATAGAAAGCAACTTTCTCTAATAGTTTCCTGTCTTTAACAGTCTGTAAACAATGCACAGGGTAAGAGTTCCTGGATTAATAGTGGAAAACTACAGTTCCACCCTGGGGCTCAGAGGTTCTCAGTAAACTCCTGCAAATATTCTATGGTAGGATGTAAAGTTTATCTTGCAATCTTTAGGCAGGTAGCAGTGGAAGTGTGTAGCTTGTCAGGGCTGACCCCAAAAATTCTGCTTCCCAAGGGGAACTGGCCATGCCTGCCCCCCACCTGAGAGTAGCAGGCCTGCACCTACCAGCCTACTCTGCCTAATGGTAGGGCTGGTCTTGGGGCTTGTAGCAGAATGATACAAGACTGACAGTGCCATCCTGTGCTTCATGTGGGATCCTGCAGTGGTTTCACAGTTTGAGGCTCTCCTTGTTGTTCTTGCCTGTCGTTCTTCCCTTTGCTGTTTGGGCACCTTTGTTGTGCTGCTGCCAGTGTACCTCATCCTGCTTTCCCAGGCTAGAACAGGGAGGCAGAGGGGTTTCCTGTTTTGCCATCACGTGATCAAGGAGCTTGGGTATCTTGGCGAAGCATCAGCCGAGGATGCCCCCTCTGGGTCAGTGGTGTGCTGCTGGTTTTACATGGCATGCTCTCCGGGTATTCTGAGAACACAGCAGCCTCCCTGCACTCTGCCTCAGAGTTGGAGAGGGAAAGGGACTGCCACAGAGTTGCCAGTGCTGTTGCTTCCCATCTCTGCAACTCTTGTGTTCTTATGTATTTTAATTACTGTTTTTCACTGGATTTTTTAATTGCTTCTATTTTGTAACATTGTTTTTAAACGTTGCAAGCGGCCTTGAATCCCAAAGTGGGAGAAAATGCGGGATATAAATAATAATGCAGTAACATCAAAGCTGAGAAGGAGGCTCAGCTTGTGACAGCAGCTCCCTTGCCTGAGTGAATGTGGTAGACAGAGGTGTAGGTGCTTGAGATCCTGACAGTCTCCTTGAGGAGGCACAAGCATTTGGGACTTTATGCTAGATTAGCTTGGAAATGGGCAGGATTTGAGGGTCGTCATGGGGAGGGTCAGGACTTAGTCAGGATCCTAAACTGCCTCAGATGTTGTCTCTGCCCTGCCAGTGAGTGAATATGAGGCTGGCAAAAGAGGTGGCATAAGCTGAAGTATTTCCTCTGTGGAGAGACGGGAAATGCTGACTCCTGACCACCCACACCTAGTTGCTGCTCCGCTGAGCAGTTTGCGGGGGGGGGGGGACTGCTGCTCTGACTTAGATGGGGCTGGTTTAGTTAAGTTGTGCCTGTAGATCTTTCCCTCCTTCTTGGGTTGGATATGTTGAGAGTTAAAATGCTTTTTATGCTTTCACACAGTACACAGCATTTATGGTTTTTAAGGCAGTGCAAAAACAGAGAGGAACTGGTGCTATTTTAATAGATACGGCAAATGTACAACTTCAGGGATGTGCAATAAACATGAAACTACTTGTGGTAGCGGTGGATTCTAGATTCATGTTTGCTTAGACTCCCTAAAAACTTGATATTGATATCTAGGGTATTTCACTATTTCCTGCTTTCCATGCAATTTATACAAAATCTCTTGGATTGCTTTAGTTAACTCTAGTGGTTATTCTTTCTGCTTAAAGCTAAATAAAAAACACAAACCCATAACTACCTGAGATACATTGTGTGGAGCAAGAGTTATGTGCAGAATGCAAGCTAACTTCATCCGGCGACCTTGCTGACAAAGCAGAAAGGGGGGGAAGTGTACAAGGGTCTGAAGGGGTCTTGATCATGTTACATGTTTAGGAATGGGGCCTAGTCCTGCTCTCCTTTGCTCATTCCCACTTTTTGGCAGACACTGCTTATTCCCGAGTTCCAATTAATTGCCAAGGAGCCAGTGTGATTTCCATCAACATTTGCATCTCTTGACTACACAGCCTTTCCTGCTTGTTGGGGTAGACAGAGGCAGTTTTTCTGATGGGTTCTTAAGGTTAAACTGCCTGTGTGAATGCACCCCGTTGTGATTTCCTTCTTCTCCTTTGAGTGTTACCAGATCTGTTCCTTGCAGCTGGCCTCTTCTGACTGCTCAGCATTTTTCTGCATGAGCAGTGCTACCTTCCCCCTCTTGTTTGTGGCTGTGTGGCAGCCGCACAAGGCTTTTTTTCTGCCCATCAGTCCTCTTTCCTCACTGAGAAATGTGGGATGGTGACAAGCACTTACTGTGTATTCAGGAGGGGAAGCTCTGTGGTGCCTTTTGCCGTCTCCTTCCAGCTTGAGCTGCTGCCTGCCCCTGTGGCTAAGCAGCGGGTGCCACAATTGGGCCGGGTGGGATTTTTTCAGAGCTGCCTGAGGATTTTCCAGCAAAATAACAAGAAGGGGGATATCTAGGTTGCCTGGTGGTTCTGAAAATCCCTCTGCACCCGCCGCCTTAAATCTCCTCGGCTGACCTACATTATGGCTTGCTATTCTACCTGCTTGAGTGAGCCCATGGCTATACTATTATGCCTGATTTCATGCTTACAAAAGCCATCTGTCTGTCCTTCAGCAGAGGTCCCTAGGGTGGGAGCCGTTTTCACCCGGGGTGTGGTGGTGCTTTACATGGGAGATGGCTTCTTTTTAATAATCTTTTATATTTATATCATAGTGGTTCCTCTTGTTTTGCAGTTGTAAGCCTCCTGGGGTGTTGAGCCAGACTAAAATTCAGGATGGATTCTTGCCAGGGAAGCCATAAACTCAATCAATACAGTGACAAAATCTTCAAATTCCATTTTGTCTGTGTACTTAAGTAATGCCGGTCACTGTGTCCGTGCTCCAGGATGGGGGTGGTGCAGGGAGGAGTCTCCCAGTATCAATTCCTTGTGAGTGTGGCATTGGAGCAGGGTTCAAAGCTGATTGCCCTGCGTTAGTTACTCCCATGGAAAGATAGCTCAGCTGGTTGGGGTGTGGTGCTGATAACACCAAGGTTGCGGGTTCAATCTCCTCTCCTCATTGTCATCTGAGCACAAGAGTTTCTGGATTATCATTTCGCTGAATGCATACTGTGCTGAATGTTGAGTGGTTGGCAAAACAGCATCCACTACAGCCTTCTTTTGCAGTCTAATTTGTAGCTGAAACAAGATTTGGTGTAGGCCTTCCACCCAAGGCTGTTTTACTTTGATGTTGAACCAGCAGGAGGTAGTACATGCAATCAATGTATTCCACTATCAGTCTTAAGTACGTAGTTGGGAGCTTTGCCTTTAGTGGCTTACTGGACCAGTTTCAAGAAGGACCAGATCCATGGGAAGTTTTCCTGTCCTTATGGTCTGTGTGATCCAGTACTTGAACGCTTGATCAGTAGACAGGCCCATTATGACACTGTCAGTCAATGAAGAGGTTCTCCAGTTGTGAGTTTGGTTAATGAAGAATCAATGTCAAGTTCTGTAGCAGTGTCTTAACATCTTGTCAATGTTACCTGTCCACTTGCTGTTAGAAAAGGTATTTCCATTTAGTGCTGGATCAACTGTCACGGGGTAACTTGTTGGTGTGGAGGGCACAAACCAACCCGATCAGCTTACAACCAAGCTTGATCTCTACCCAGTGCATGGTACTACCCTCTGAGCCAGTTTTAAGATTTGTAGAATCACCTTCAGTGGCCTTCAGGCTCTTATCAATGCTGCTCTTCTTAATGAAATCTACAAAATTATTAGCAAAAACTCCATCCTTCTCCCAGTGTGAAGTGGTAGAGATATCTTCCACCTGGCTCACTGCACACATATTAATTCTGTTCTGAGATGATGCTTGGGAACCGCTGATCTGAATTGTCTGCTTTGAGTGTAACTTTAGTTGTATCTTCCTGGCTGTCATAGAAGATGCTGTCAATTTCATCCTTCTGACAAAGGTAATCAGATTCCTGATCCAGGGATTTCATAACTTTTTCTTGGCCCTCTTGACTTTACTGTGATCAAGTCTCTTGTCTTCAGTGATCAAGCCAGCATCCAGAAAGGTGGCAGTGGTGAGGGCAGCTGTGGCACAAAGGCCAACACCCTATACGATGTTCTGCATAGCAACATTATGTATTTCCAATGTGTTGTACTCTGACTTTTTATTTGAAGTGGAAGTCGTACTTGTTTTTCTTAATGTCAACTCATAACTTCCACCATTTCCATCTTGGGCATCTTCATTTTCACTAGCAGAGAAAATTATTTCATGTCATGGTATTCAAGCATCCTACTTACTTCACTGCTTATATTCAGCAAGTCTTCTCTCATCTTCTTGCCGCTTCTGCTTTGTGACTTGTCTGTTATGTTCAGGTAGATCTGGCAAGACAGTCTGATGTGGCCCAATCAAACCAATATTCTCTCTCTGACCTTTAATGAAAGCAAGTTCCTTCCCAGGGATCTTCATCTCCATAGGGCATGTACAGTTAACGTGAGCTTCTTTTTTGCAACCAGCATCTGTAGGGCAGTCAAATTCAGAGCAAAGAAAAATCTTACACTTGCAATTGAGGATATCAAAAAGCTTGTCAAATGTTGACGTTTCGATTTTTATGCAATTTCACGTACTGTACATTTTTTTTCACACTTATAAGACAACTCTAAAATTATTGGAAATTCATTAAAAAGTCAATGTTGTATGTGCTGTAGTTGTTTACTACGCAAAACTAAATTATATTAATTTAACCAAAATAGCTTTTGAATTCCCAGGTGATATTATAACTTTTTAGCACCCCTCATTTTTGGAATGTGAAAGATGAAAAAATAAACATGCTCTACTAGTCTAGTATCCCTTTCTCACAGTGGCAGACCAGATGCCTCAATGGTAAACCCTCAAACAAGATCTGAGCACAAGAGACCTCTCCCCTCTTGTTTCCAGAAAGTGGTGCCTTGGTTGTCAAACATAATCCGTTCCAGGAGTCTGTTTGACTCCTGGAACCATTCAAAAACCAAGGCGTGGCTTCTGATTTGCTGCAGGAGCTTCCTGCACTCAGTCGTCAGCTGCGGAAGTTGCATTGGATGTTTGGCTTCCGAAAAATGTTTGCAAACCGGAACACTCACTTTTGGGTTTGTGGCATTCGAGAGGCAAAATGTACAAGTATAAAGGCATTCGAGAACCAAGGTACAACTGTATTTAAAAGCATGGCTGCCTCCAGCTGTGGGGGGAGAGCATAGACATTGTGGCTAGTATCCCTTGGTAGCTTTATCCTCCTCCATGAATTTATCTCACCCTCTTAAAGTAATCGAATTTGGACATCATCACTGCCTCTTGTGGGAGTGACTTCCATAGTTTAACTATGTGTTGCATGAAGAAATTGTTTATTTTGTAGCCAAGGTTCCTCACACCTGCTTTAGGGGAAGTGTTTCCCCATCTAGAACTGCCTAAACACAGTCTTCCTGAGCAGACAAAGCACCCACCAATAGTGCCTCCATCTTGTCCAGATTGAATTTCAGCTTATTGGCCTTTGCCCAGCTTCTCACTGATGTCAGACACCAGTTCAGCGTTTCCACTGCTTTACCTGACTTAGATGAAAATGAGAAGTAGAGTTTGGTGTCATCTGTGTATTGATGAAACCCTTCTTTGCAGTCCCTGGATGACCCCACAGTTTCATGTAAACATGGAATAAGATTGGGCTGGGATGTGTGTGTAGAAGCAAGACAGAGCCCTTTCAGGACCTCTTAGTGCAAATGTCATGGGGCTCAAGAACAATCACCGGGCATCTTATTCTGATGTGGAGACCCACCCAGAAGAGTACAATGGTCAAAACCTTATGAGAGATCCAGAAGGACTAACAGGGTTACTCACCTTCTGTCCTCTTCCATCAGTGTGACAGGCAGTTTGAGAACCAAAAGCAGGCCTGAAACTGGATTTAAATGAGTCTAGGTTGGGCCCTTAATCTCTGCAGGGATAGAGGAACAATTTGTGTGGTTGCCAAAAGAGGCTGATCAAACTGCTTCGTTTCCATAGGGCTCCTGGGCTTTCCTTGGCAGGTGATCCTCTTGACGTCCTAGTTGACCTGTGGAATGGGGGGGGGGGAGGGGGATGACTCAGACAGTGGACACAGTTGTCCCTGAACATCCTCCCCTGCTTTTTACAGCCAAATAAGCTTAATTGTCCCAATAAAAGAAGGAAACAAGAGAGACAACTGCTGGAGCAATGTTGGAGGAAGACTTCCATCTACACGAGCCCAGGAGCAGCTCTCCCCTCCTCGTGTGATTGCCAGCAGCTGGTTTTCAGAGGTACATTACCTCTGACAGTGGAGGTAGAATGTAGCCATTGTGGCTAGTAGCCAGTGAACTACAGTCTGCGTACTCTTTGTGCTTTGCCTTTCCTCTGCAAAGAGGTCACTCCTGGGATCAAGTCATGGCTGCTTCTTGAGGCCAGGCACCAGCGTGGTGTAGTGGTTAAGAGCGGTAGTCTCCTAATCTGGGGAACCGGGTTCGATTCCCCGCTCCTCCACATGCAGCTGCTGGGTGACCTTGGGCCAGTCCCACTTCTCTGAAGTCTCTCAGCCCCACTCACCTCACAGAGTGTTTGTTGTGGGGGAGGAAGGGAAAGGAGAATGTTAGCCGCTTTGAGACTCCTTAGGGTAGTGATAAAGCGGGATATCAAATCCAAACTCTTCTTCTTCTTCTTCTTCTTCTTCTTTAGATAAACTTACGTTTTCAGCACAGTGGGTTAGGCAGCACAGCTCCAGGAACTTGTTATAAGTGTTGGGAAGCAAGCGTTGTGTTGGTATTAGCAAGCTTTGCTGTGAGAGTGTCGCTGCACACTGGTATCTCCAAAAGCAAATGGAACAACTCAGAGATTGCCAAAGAATAGGAGGCCAACAGAAATCGATGCGTTTCAGCAACTGTGGCTGGATGTTGCTGTGCCAAACTGGCCTAAAAGCTTTTGCTAATGAGAGCTGTGATCTCTGAGGGGATCTCTGAGCTCTAGCTGATGTCACCTATCCTGGCCACATGGTAGTTTGGCAGCCAAAGCATAGCAGTTAGTCTCCCACTTGTGCACAGTTGATACTTGACTAAAATATGGTCACTGGCTTGTTTCTGGAACTGGAATAGATAACAGCACAAAAATGTGGAACAACCCTTTTAAAAACACACAAATTGAATTGTATGCTCTCAGCAAAGTTGCAAGCAAAGTCTAAATTTAGCCTTCAACAGCCATCCTCTGCTTTTTCGTAATTCACACCTGCAGATGACTTTTCATTATGTTGGTGCTTAGTGCTAGAGAGGCAATGGCAAATTCTTTCCCCCTTTGGAGCTGACTGTCACACTTGGGAGGTGCCTGGTTTGTGGTTGAGTGGCAGGAGGCATTGGGAGATCAGTGATCCCAGTGGCCAAGCTCCTCTTGTTTTCCTGGCCTCCAGCTACATTCTCCTTTCCCCTGTTGCCTGGTGACTTTCTTTCTTTCTCTCTTTAGATAGTCAGGCTTGAGCAGCCACCTCGCCATGGGCACCTGGGATGTCAGCAGTATCATCCCATTAGATGCTGTGTGCTACAGCATGAGCAAAGCAGAGAAATTGCTTGCTGAATATCGGCTTCCTTTTTTTTTGATAGCAAGCTTCTAGGGCTCATGGTGGCAGAAGAAAGCTTAGAAAGTACAACTTAGTTGTATCTGACTTATTGCTTACAAGACAGGTAAAGCTGACCCCTGGGGGAAAAAGGTTATGTTTTGAGGCTGATGCTCCTTACTGCTGTGGAAAGGGTCAATCTTTGGGTGACTCCAGATGGTTAGTACGGTATTTTTTTTTGGGGGGGGCAATGTTAGGAAATTTAGGTTTGTGCAACTGAAGTGGTTTTAAGCGCAGCAGATTAACTTTTTTTTTAAAAAAGGATGACAGCCGTGGACTTTTTGCAGTAAAATGCATTGTAAAGTGCAGGAGGAATGAAGAAAGACGTATATGCATCCCACAAGGAAAAGGAGGATAAATTCAGGATGAGTTCTCATTGTGGACTAACTGCAAACAAGGAGGAATCAATGCTCAGATTAGATATAATCCACGGTATTCTCCATGCAAATCTTCTGCAAGCAAATCAGGATGAATGTCCAATAAATAGGTTATCTGGAGGTGTCCCTTTTACTCTTCCTCTGTGCTCCGCTTTGGAAGGCTTCAAAGCCTTTCCCCCCCACTCCATTCCTTCTACCCTTTGCAACCTCCAGATCCTTCTTGCAGTGTCATCCAGGAGGGGGCATTCCTATGACTTTGCTGGGCCATGTGCAAGGCATGCAGCCTGCAATAAACTGGGACATCTCTTTAGCTGTTTTGGGAAGCCTTGGAGTGATGTTGAGAATAATGGCTACCAAGGGGCTCCAAATGTCCATTAAGAGGATATTATCTGTCTTGGGGCTAAGCCCTCAACTGATTGGGGGGGGAGTGGGGCAGCAGGCAGCTTCTATTACAGATGTTCTGCTTGCTTGACCAGATTGTAGTGTCTGATTTGCATTGGCTGTGATGTAGGAAGATTAATTTTAATAATGTGATACAAAAGCATCGTCAGCCTATGTGGGGGTTGTAGTTGTGAGTTGTGGGCAGGGAGGCTTGTTTTTTTTTTTTTTAAGGATTACAGGTCCCACCACCCATTGAGTTTAGTCCACTGGAAGGAATTATCTTGAGCTGGATGATCCAGGACTGTAATACTTTTCCTTTGTCTCCTGTCTTGTTTTCCAGCAGCTGATTGGTTGTGCCTCGGTGTTTGTATTGCATTCAGTCTTGTGAACAGGATCATATCGCTGCTTAAGTGTGAATTCCAGAGCAGCCAATGAAATGCCTTTGTGTTACTGTGTTGTGTTGGACTCTGCTCTCTGTGTGGTGGGTTAGAGGTTGGGTAACTCCCCATATTATCCCTATCTGGTAGCTGAGGGAGACTGAATTAGCATGAATATCCATTTACCTGAAGTGGCCTTCATTGGGTTGGTTTTGTGTTAAAAGAGCCTGAAAGGGCCACATTTCAGGAAACATACTTGAGTCCAGAAGCACTTCTAGGTTTGGAAATTGATTGTGTGGGTTGAAGTTGAAACAGGAACCCTGTTAGTCACCTGCATTTCCTGCAGTAAGCAGGTCAGCAAAACAGTGTGTGCCTGCATTTGGAGACCCTGACACCATTTCCATAAGCAGCAACATGTGTGTCTGTCAAAACAAAAAAATTCCTTCCAGTAGCACCTTAAAGACCAACTAAGTTAGTTCTTGGTATGAGCTTTCGTGTGCATGCACACCTGCTACTGGAAGGAATTTATTTGTTTTGACTATGGCAGACCAACACAGCTACCTATCTGTAATGTGTGTCTGTGTCAGAGAGAGACCCCCCCACCATACATATTTGTTACCTAAAACCCTGGACTACATGCATCAAACATACATTTGCCGCATAATTTGTGAAGTTGCCCCTAGCTAACTTTCCACATCACATATTCTTTAAAATGCTGTTTTCCAGAGGGTCAGTGGTTAGTAGGAAGAATGGATGTCTCTTGCAACTTGCTGGGCTGTTGCTGTTGTGTCACTACATAGGCAGCCTAGTCTGGAGCTTTGGATTTCAGTTGTGTTTATGAATGGCCAGGCCATTCTGTGGGGGCTGGCTCTTGCGTTTGTGGTACTTGTATACGGAACCCCCATATGAGAAATTTATTGCTGGCCAAGTGTGAAAGGGGAGCATGTGCCTACATGCATGGAGGCCAGGGCTGAATGAGAGGCTGCTGAGAAATGCAGAGAGAGAAGCAGCTTTGGGAGGAGAGGGAAGTGGCCGCTTTTCCAGACTTGGTGGGAATCAGGTCTACCTAACAAAGAGTTGCTAATCTCTTGGGATCTGTGTTAACCATCTTAAGCCCTTGTATTTTAGAAAGTACAGGAGGAGGATGGAGAACGATGGATTACCTCAAATTTATGTGAGGTATTCCATCTCCTGATAGCATGGCTGGAAAGTAGATTAGCACATTGAGTTATGGTGTAGCTTTTAATCTTGGCAGCTGTCGATGTTTATCTCCAGGGGTCTCTAAACATAGGTGCCAGAGGTGACCAAGGAATTTGATTCTGGCAACTGGTAGCAAAAGCCTCCAGTAATAAGTCACATGAATAACAAATCTCTCTTTTAAAAAATAAATAAATAAGAAGCCACTGTTAATGCAGGAAAGCAGAGTTTGCTTTTTCATAGGTGGCACCAGGCTAAGATGTAGCATCTCTGCCAGGGGCTGGATGGAAGGGTGGTACCACTTGCTGCCCCTGTTGTGCTCCCCTCCCATGCAAACCTCTGGTCTCCCATCCAAGTACTAACCAGGCCTGACCCTGCTTAGCTTTCAAGATCAGACGAGATAAGGTGTGTTCAGGGTAGTATGGCTGTAGACATGCAAACCTCTGGTAATAATGGGTAATGACAAGATTGTAGCCTTGCCTGTTGACTGTTGACTGTTTCCTCTCGTGTTTCACAGAGGCTATGTAGCTGACTACTAATCCAGCTAGGATTTATGGGTCCAGTTTCACTTGGGGCAAGCAAAGAGAACAATCCATACAATTGTTGGGGGGGGCATACTTAAATTGCTTTAGGTCTATTTTGAATAAAGGGAGCTTTTTTCTTCCAGAACAGCTGTCATAGTTATTTGTGTACACTGTACAGGTATTCTGCTGCCTTGCAAAAAGGGAAAGAGCCTTTCCTCAGGTAATCCATTAATGAGAGCAAGACCAGTAGGTGTCAGGTCAACTGTCTGTTGGCTCTTCAGAAGCTCTTTCAAAGTGCTTCCTTTGCCAGACACCTGTGGACCAAAAAAGCCACCTGATGCCAGCCAATTGACAAGTGCAAATCCCCCACCTGTCTCATTTGACCCCCTTGCTAGATCCAGTCCCCCACCCCACACTGGGCTTCTCTTATCTGCTTTGATCAAAGGGATGCATGCATTTATCCTTCCATGTAAGCAGCATCTGTCTTCCCTTGGAGAGGGTGGAGAGGGAGGAAACAAACAAACACTATTTGGGTTCTCAGTTTCTCTTGTCTTGGATGGAAGACAACTGGGGATTTAATAGGGATGCCTCACCTCCCTCTGGAAGAACTTACTGACCCAGAGAGCAACATCTTTCCCTGCTAGCTGGTCTTAGAGGACAAAAATTCACCCAATTGCAGTTTTCCTTGTGCTGAAACACAACAGTGTCATCTGGTGGTGACATATATATTCATTTTTGCTCTGTTGCGGAGAGCTGTGAGGGTGGGTGTTTCCTAGGGGTTTGGTGCAGCTGCTGAGCTGCTCTGCTGCTTCTCCACAGAGCATCGTTTCCAAGAATGCCATGCAGTATCGAGGGAGCTCACAGCACGACGCTCAGGAGTTCCTCCTCTGGCTCCTGGACCGAGTTCACGAAGACCTCAACAACATAGTGAAGAACAATGGCAGACCTCTGAAGGTGAGGCGCGTCTTCAGGGCATGCTGGCAGTGGCCCAGGGAGTCCTCAGCTGACACTTTGCATGCCTGTGCATCTACTGCTCCAGAGGAGTCAGATGTTGAAGGAGTTACGGGCCCAGAAATACTTGGATGAGTCCCATCTTGCCACTGAAGTCCCAGGGCTGTGCTGGGTGCATTCTGAGTGGAAAGTATTCTGCAGCTCTTTCCAGATGTGCATAGGTTTCTTACTTGGGGGCAGAATTTCTGCATGTGTGCGTGCTCACAGAATTCTGGCTGTGGAGGTGTGCAAACACAAACCAGATAGTTACCACCCTGAGCATTTTGCAGAAGCAGATAGTTTGTTTCCTCCTGTGCTTAGCTCTGCCCTCTGCCCGCCATAGCGTGTGACTCCCCCAGCACATGCCTGAACACCTCCCTTACAAAATGCTTTTTTTCTTCCAGCCGCCTTTGGAAGATGAAGTGCTGATTGAAGGACCTGCATTTCCAATCAATAGCACTTTTGTCCAGGAACTCTTTCAGGCCCAATACAGGTATGGCGCCCCTTGCCTGGCTGTCAGCATCACTTTGCTCTGTGTCTGGTTTGCTAGGGGCAGAGACACTGGCAGGGCTCCTGGGACAAGGAGGAAGCCTCTTTGTTCTCCACGGAGCATAACCTTCTGGGATGAACATCTGTTTCATTCCCTGATTCACCCTGCCTACCCTGGGGTTTGTGAGTTGGGTGCTTTTCCTTGGGGCTGAGAAACAAGGTCTTGGGGCAGCAGGTGTGGGGCTCAGCTTTCCAGTGTGGCCTCTAGGGCCCAGTTCTCAACAGCTGAGGAGGTGAATCTGTTTCTCAGCTGCCATGTGATTTAATGCTTCTTCAGTGAAAAGTGAATAAATCTCTGCACCCGGAAGAATAGCTTGTCAGAGAGAAGGCATGACTACAAACCTGCCTGACATCTTTCTTTCTTTTTAAATATTGTGTGGAAGAGCATATTCACCTTATGGGAGCCAGATCTTAATCTTGCTCATTGCAAGAGGTGGAGGTGGGGGAATGGAAGGACCAGTGATATCGTCACATTTTGCTTCAATGCTGTGTTTTTTCCAGAGGCCACCCAATTTGGGAGTTGGGTGGCCTCTGATTATCCCTTCTGCAGAGAGGGGGGCTGCTGTACTCTGTCCTAAATGAGGCTTCTGTTCCCTTGTTATCTGGCAGGTCATCCTTGACGTGTCCTCATTGCCAGAAGCAGAGTAATACCTTCGACCCGTTCCTGTGCATCTCTCTGCCAATCCCCCTGCCTCACACACGGTATGTGTCCCTTGCCATGGGAAAAGGAGCGGGGAGGAAGAGTGTACCTTGCTCACTCATTGGCGCTTTCCTGCACACCAGGGATGTGGAACCTCTGGCTCAGCTGGCCAAATTATTTCCTGTATAGCTCACAGATTCTTTAATAGTCTTGAGGACCCACAGTTAAATTTGGGGGCGAGGGTGGGGAAGGAATCCTCACTGTTTAAAAGTGGAGAGAGTTCAAGCTATAGCAGTATGCTGCAAATCTGCTGCTTGGTGCTGAGCAAGCAAGTGAGGGGTGTTTCCAGTTTCCCTACCCCCCTGATCTCAAACCCTTATAAGAATCTGCTGCAGGAGAGGGGCTGTGAGCAACATCAGGGCAGGCGGTATTTCTAGGACCAGAGTGAAACTCTGATTTTTGCCATTGGATGCTGGATGTTGTTTACATAACCTTGTTACATTTATAATAGTGAAAAGTGTTTATCTTTTTTGTATGTAATTAAATTTGCTATTGTGGTGTTTGGCTTTGTTATTATGAAATTGTTGTGCACTCTTTGGTTTTGAAGTGCTTTCCTGTTTTCTTTGTGTGTGTGAAAAAGCGGCATATGAATGAATGAATGAGCTAAAGTTCTTGCAGCCTGTGGAGAGTGAGCAGCACCTGGGCCCAGAATGTCCATGTGTGCATTAGTCCTGTTCCACCCCACCCACCTTGCTGAACCTCAGCAGATTTGCCTCCTCGTCCAACTCCCAAATGTCTGCCCTCCAAAAAGATGTGCCTTTGTTGTCCTCTCTGCAGGCCGTTGTACATCACAGTGGTGTACCGAGGGAAGTGCTCCCACTGCATGCGCATCGGGGTGGCTGTGCCTCTGTCTGGAACAGTGGCGCGACTGAGAGAAGCTGTGTCCAGGGAAACCAAAATCCCCACCAAGCAGGTGAATGTTGATCCTGCCAGACATCAGGGTTGAGGACATTGGGGCTGATTCTTGCAACTGTACCACACTCACTGTTCAGCATCCAGTGACCTAAAAATACCTCTTCCTGTGCAGTGTTTATGATGTGTGGCTGAGGCTGGTGGTGTCTCAGTGATCCCTTTTATTTCTGCATGATGGTAGAAACCCTCAAAGTGATTGGTTCCAGTTTTCCACTCCTGAGTGGAAGGATTTTGGGAAGCTGGGAAAAGCTTCTCCCTGAGCCCTAGCTAGACGGGTCTCTGGGACCTTGTATTATTTTGATCTATCCAGGGGGTGTATGTAGCATTTAGGAGTCTTGCTATTTGGCCTCGGCAATGCTGCAACACAGGTACTTATTACATTCTGGCCTCCTGCAGATCGTGCTCACTGAGATGTACTATGATGGGTTCCACCGCTCCTTCTCTGACTTGGATGACCTCGACACAGTGCAGGAAAGCGACTGCATCTTTGCCTTTGAGACCCCAGAGATCTACCGGCCTGAGGGGATCCTAAGCCAGAGAGGTACGTTGGGCTGTTGGGCCATCTGTCTGGCATGTGCCTAATTCCTGCAAGAGTTTTCCTTTTGACTCCCAACCTTTCCGGAGATGTTTAACATGACTGCTCTTGGAAGGGAAGAAAAAACCTTGTTAAGTTGTGCTTAACTCCCCCATGTTACTTCTGTTCTTTTTCTGTTCCACATAGGCTGAGAAAAAGCCACCTAAGAGCACGAAACATTTACCGGTGACCTCCATGTTATCTGGACTTGGCCATCAGATGGCTTCACCATATGTGCCCCTGTATCCCTCTCTGCGGCGTGTTGACCATTAAGTCTCTTCTTCACTCTCTTTCAGGAATCCACGTGAACAGCAATCTGAATCACTTGAAATATGGCCTTGACCATCCTCGGGCAGCTCCGTATACCCAAGGGAGGCTGGAGAACTCCAATACCAGGGTGGCGGCGGCAGCGGCGGCGGTAGCAAGCGATAAGCTGGTGGTCTTGGTTTGCAACCGGGCTTGTACTGGACAGCAGGGGAAGAGGTAACCGTTGCCTCGCAGGCAAGAGGCCCCCTCTAGTTCTGGTTTTGAGAGGTGTGCAGTGAACTCTGCAATTGTTTTATTTTGGCTTTTGCTTATTTAACCTGGCTTTTTAAATACCAATATCAATTTCTAAACAGTACCATAATAATTAAAAAGTTGAATCTCTTTTGTTTTTGATGTTGTAATTCACTTTGGGCTATCAGATTAAAGTCATCTCTGTCAGATCAACAGCCGAATTATGAGTCTGTCTAGAAACATTTTCCTTGTTCCCATGGCGAGCCAAGAAGGGTAAAGGGTGTCACTTGCACCCTGCCGGTGGTCTGATTGTGCTCCAACATAGACTTTTTAGACCACATTGCAGTGATCTCTCATCAGTTGTATTGAAGTCTTGTTTCTTTCTGGGCTCAGTTCGAGGTGCCTCCCTGTAAACCCCTAAATTGTTTGGTGTTTGGTGTTTTTTGTTTGTTTGTTTGTGTGTGTGTGTGTGTAAAGTTTACTTATCTATTTATTTCATTTTATAATGTATATAAAACAAAGAGAACAATTAATCAGATGAGAATTAAAAGATGAAAAACAAAACTGCACATGGGTTAAAACATGGGTAGGCAAACTAAGGCCCGGGGGCCGGATTCGGCCCAATCGCCTTCTAAATCTGGCCCGCGGACGGTCTGGGAATCAGTGTGTTTTTACATGAGTAGAATGTGTGCTTTTATTTAAAGTGCATCTCTGGGTTATTTGTGGGGCATAGGAATTAGTTCACCCCCCAAAAAAAATATAGTCTGGCCCCCCACAAGGTCTGAGGGACAGTGGACCAGCCCCCTGCTGAAAAAAATTGCTGACCCCTGGGTTAAAATAACAAAAACCAAATAAAGACTACCAGTATTATCAGATTATCAAGTGCAGTTCTAGATTTGCCAGGCTTGTGACGAGGGCTGTCTTGAAAATGATGGTTCCACTGCATATGTTATAAAGGAATGTCAAAACCTTAAAAAGGCCTCGTTAAAATCTCAAATTATGTGTAATTTTTTCCATTATAGCTATACTGTATTCCAAAATGAATGGTACCAAGTGTCCAGGGTGAGATTCTGGACTCTTTTCCATTGAGTTGCAATTATTTGCAATATTGAAATCATCAAAATACTCCGTAAAATTAATCTGAGGCAACAGACAAGAGTTTCTTCAGTAATATATATAATTTCCATCCAAATTAAATTCCAAAAATCTTTCGCAAGCTGAAATTCCCACCATAAATGATAATACATAGCCCAGTTTATTGCAACCTCTTCAACAATTAGGCGATATAGAAGAAAACGTTTTGACATTTACAGAGGAGTGGAATACTATCTGTGTAATAATTTTAATGAGTTTTCCCCAAAGAAAACTAGAAACAGATTTTTAAGGGTAGTGATTCCAAATTTTATTCCAGCTCTTGGGAAGAATGTGTGTGCCAATATCTAGTTTCCATATTTTTAAAAGAGGTTCCATAGATACATAAGTTATATTATGCAATACAGAGTACAATTTAGAAACTATTCCATTTCCCCCTCTACCCATTGTGTTTAATAAATTTCCAAATTCTGTTAAGGGCTTTGGAGCTTATGTTTTTACGTTTACTTCTATAATAAAGCTATAAATTAGATTAAAATAATAGATGGTTAATAGATATGTTGTTTACAAAAATAGTATACCAATAATGTGTGTAAACTCAAGCCCTAAACTGTTTTAAGACCGAGATAGTGGAAAGATTTACCTCCTCCTGTATGAAGCTGCCTGCAGGTGGAATTCATCTTTTGTATCCCACCATCAAAGGAGGCTTAATTGGTGGGAACAAAAGACGGAGCCTTTTCTGTGTCTCCTCTGAGTAGGCCTAATGTTGGCTGCAACCCCAGTATTTCCCCTCTCAGTGTGATGACAGCCCTTCAGGGATTTGAAGAGGGCTTCAGAAACCTGGATGAGCCTTTCCTCTGGGCTAAATGTACATAGTTCCTTTGGCCATATGTTTACAAATAAATATAAAGGCAATAGCCTCCCTCCCAACTGAAATTAGACAGGCAGCCTCTTTGCTGAACGAAGACTTTCTTATTCCAGCAGGCTTATTAAGGTTTCTGTTTGGCTTCATACAATTCTTTGATGAACTTCTATTGCTTTATTCTCTGCTGTTTATTTTTTATGTGCTCTGCTTAGAAATGCTAACGATTAAGCGGCATAGAAATGCCTTAAATAAATAAAATTTAGAATGGTGGGAGTGAGAAAGAGCTGCTGGTCCCTTCATGGCCTTGCTCTTATCTGCAGATTTGGCCAGCCCTTTGTGCTCCATCTGGAGAAGACGATTCCTTGGGACCTACTGCAGAAGGAGATCCTGGAGAAGATGCAGTATTACCTGCGGCCCTCAGCCTGTGTCCAGGTAAGGCTGCCTGGAACTGGGCCCTCTTTATACCTTGCTTTGCCTTTCAGCATGTGTATGTGCATTTGAGAGCTGCTGCTGTAAAAAGCCCGTCTAATTGTGGTGCTAAGTAAATAGCAGTATTGCTGCTTACATTGCTGGCTGCTCAATGAACTCATTGTCAAGAGTGCAGCTGGTTGTGCCTTGTGAAGTTCCTGCTCCTCTTGCTTTCCATCTGCTGGAGAGCGAAGAGAGGAAGAGAAAACTTCCCGCTCAGGGTGGATGAGCCAGGCTGATGATATGTGTCTTCTGGCCCATGTTGCACTGGAGGAGCATGTGCCAAAGGGCAGGTGGGCACACCTGTTGGGGACAAGTGCATGCCAGCTGTGTGCCCAACTAGGAGTCTCTTTCCCCATCTGTCCTCTCCTCACCATCTCCCCCTTGCAACTGCTCTTCTTATCTCCCCTGCCATGTAGGTTTGTCCGTTCAGCTTGCGAGTGGTCAGCGCTGTGGGCATAACTTACCTGTTACCTCAGGAAGAGCGGCCTCTGTGCCACCTAATGGTGGAGCGGTGAGTGTGGTTTCCTTGTTTGTGGAGGATGCGGAGCCTCAGGGCATGGGGATTTGCTTATTTTACTCTGGCGGGGAAGGGGACGGCATCTCACCTGCCGAGAGCCGCTTCAGTCTAGCAGGCACCAATGGAGCTTCTGGGCTCTTCTGCAGGCCTCACTTCTCCTAGAAGCTGGCTGCTCTCAAGCTGTTTCTGCCTGGATTGCTGCTTGTCCTGGAGAGGGAACCCATAGAATTGTAGAGTTGGAAGGGACCATGAGGATCATCTAGTCCAAGGGATATTTTGCCCAACGTGGGGCTCGAACCCACAACCCCGTGATTCATAGTCTCATGCTTTACCACGAAGGAGCAGAATAAACTAGAGGGAAGCTTTCCTGTGATGTCATCTCTTGAACTGTTCCTATGGAGTGGCTATTGCCTCTTTAGTAGGCTGGTAAAGGTGGCACCCTTTGGTCTGAAGGACAAGCCCCTTAACTCAGCTGGTTCCTGTTGTGGGGGATCTGGATGGGTTTGGCAGGTTTTTTATGGGGGTGAGAGAGAGAAAGAAAGGTGCTAGTGACTAGCATACGTATTGCTGCTTTTCGAAAGACTTTGAGTGATTGTGGTGTGTTTTCTGCAGGGCCCTGAAGTCATGTGGGCAAGGCGGAACTCCTCACGTGAAGCTGGTTGTGGAGTGGGACAAGGAGACAAAAGACTAGTAAGCATCATGTTCCATTTGGGACTTTGGGGTGGGCTCCTGGCCGGCTGTGGTTTGAAACTCCCTTTCCCACATGACTGCTGCTCTAGGGACTTCCTGCTGCTCTAGGCTTGCCTAAGTAGGTTCTCGTGTGTGTGCTTAGTTGCTTCCCAGAACAGGGCTGGGCATACATCAAAGCTTGTGGGATCCACTTTTACCATAACCCTGAGATTCTCCAACATGAGCCAAGTGCAGAAGGCATCTTCTGCAAAAGATAGAACTCTTGAGGCGATGAATTTTTTATTGCTTGTATGTTTTTACAACATATCGGAACTGAACAGAACTCACAGTCTCTCTACATGCAAATCCACTCATGGTTCCTCCAAGCTCTCGTCATGTATATAGTATTAATTGGGGTAAGGAGTCATTTTGCTGCTGCTGTTGTTAAACAGTGGAGTCAGAAACCTTTTCTGATCTAATTGCCTGGGGATTTCACAGTAGATTCTGATCTCTCTTCTGCACACTCAGTAGATTAATTTACAACCTGCCAGTCACCTGCCCAAGAGTGCTTCCCAAGAAGGTTGGCAGGCAGCCTCAACCCACTTGTGTGTTTTGCTAGTTGGCCTGCAAGCACAGGAATTGTTAAATGCTGCATTTCCTTGTTGCAGTTTGTTCGTCAACACAGAGGATGAATATATCCCGGATGCTGAGAGTGTCCGCCAGCAGAGGGAGCTCCACCACCAACCTCAGTCGTGCACCTTATCACAGTGTTTCCAACTCTACACCAAAGAGGAACAGGTGAGAGATTCAATGCTGTCAGTAGCAGCACAGGAAGCAGTCTTATACCGAGTTGGACCCATTCAGCTCGGCATTGTCTATGCTGGTTAGCAGCAGCTATCCAGGGTTTCAGGCAGGGGTCTCTCCCAGCCTTCTTTGGAGATGCTATTACTGGAGATTGAACCTGGGTGCTCTACTGTTATGGCTCTTCCCCAAATATCCCTTCCTGGATATGGCCAGGAGGTCCCTCGTTGCGTCATGCGTCAGAGAGACCCTTGTAGTTCTGTGTGCCTTCAAAGGCTGCCTCTTCCATGTGTGATTGGTCTGCTTTGGCTTTCTGTCTCCTAAAAGTGAAGCAGGCACATGTTGGGCTGGGAGCTGGTCATGGCACAGCTGCTTTGCCTGCTGTTGTTCATTGTATAAAACATACAGTTGTCTCATAGGAATACTTGTGATAACAACTAGAATGGAGTATATTGAGGCGATAACTAAACATGTTGCTGTGGGGTCTTATGATGCAGGGCAAGAAGCATTTCTTGTGTTTATCTTCTTCCTTTATAAAGGGTGGATGTTCATGGCATATGCCAGGGGTGTGTGTGCGTGTGTGTGTGTGCCTATCTGTCTAATAGCACCCTCCTCTCTTTGCTGCTAGCTGGCCCCGGACGATGCATGGCGTTGCCCCCACTGTAAGCAGCTGCAGCAAGGAAGCATCACGCTGAGCCTTTGGACTTTGCCTGACGTCCTCATCATTCACCTGAAGCGCTTTCGACAGGTGAAAGGAGGCTTGCTTGCTGGGCTGGAGGGAACTCAGGAGCCAGGGCTCTGCTTGGATTGTTGCAGTGGCCCAGTGATTCCTTAGTCACGTGGGCTGTTTTCATGCAGGGGCATTGCGGCTTCCTCCGCTGTGAGGAGAGCCCTGTCTGATCAACTAAGAGGGCCAGCCTTGCAGGTGCTGAACTCCTCCTCTTTGGCATGGTTTCATTCTTGCCTTTGCCCAAGCAGCCTCTGGGGCTGGAGGGGAGTTGTGTGTGCTCTTCAATGAGGTGCTGATGTGGCGCCTCCAGCACCACACTGCTCTTTGTTGGTTGCAACCTGCATTTCCCCTTTAAACAGGAAGGAGACAGAAGGATGAAGCTTCAGAACATGGTCAGGTTCCCTCTGATTGGCCTGGACATGACGCCGCATGTGGTCAAGCGAAGCCAGAGCAGCTGGAGCCTGCCGTCTCACTGGTCCCCCTGGAGGCGCCCCTATGGCCTGGGGAGAGACCCAGAAGACTTTGTCTACGACTTGTATGCTGTGTGCAATCACCATGGCACCATGCAGGGCGGGCACTACACAGGTGACTGGGCTGCGCTGCCGGTTTGGGTTCTGCTCACTGCCATGCTTCTCCTGCCTTGCACCCTCCATGACTTGCTCTGCTGACAAGGATGTTAACAAGTGGGCAGATGGCCAATGGCTCAGAATGCCTTTGCCTGCTCAGCTGAGCCTCTCCAGTGGAGCTCATAGTGGTGGTGCGCTTCCTTAAGGGTCTTTTTACATGGTGGCCTTAGGGGGCAAACATGCTGCCCCCCTCAGCCCTCAGCACAGTCTGGCAGTTTAATTCTTTCCTATCTTTTTGGGGTGGTGGGGTCTTAGGAGAGCCATGACTGGGTGACAGAGACCCCGGCATGCTCCGGCTGCTGGCCCAGCAGGGCTCCCTCGTGCTCACCTTCCCCCTAACTAACTCTGGCACCTTCTCTTGCAGCCTATTGCAAGAACTCCATTGATGGCCTGTGGTACTGCTTTGACGACAGTGAGGTTCAGCAGCTGGCTGAGAATGAGGTGTGCAAGCAGACGGCTTACATCCTCTTCTACCAGAGGCGGACAGCCATTCCCTCCTGGTCGGCCAACAGCTCTGTGGCAGGTAATGGCCTGGAGCAGCTGCTGGTTTTGTAGCTTCCACAGAAACACCAGAAGAGCCCAGCTGCAACTGGGCCAGGCCCAAGAGGGCCCACCTGTATCCCACTGTGGCCAACCAGGTGCCTTCCCTGAGAAGGGTCCACAGGCAAGAGGACACCAGGGAAATATGTCCTCTCCTGCTGCTGGAAACTGGGGTTCTGGTTCTGAAGGTAGCTATGGAGACTAGTAGCCATATTGGTAGCCTCATTCTCCTGCATGAATTTGTCCAATCCCCACTTTAAAGGCATCCAGGTTAGTGGCCATCTTTTTCTCCTGTGGTAGAAAATTCCATAATTTAGTTATGTGCCGTGTGAAGAAACAGTTGTTTCTCTTGTTTGTACTGAATCTCCCAACGTGCTTGGCAGGGGGTTGGACTCGATGGCCCTTGTGGTCTCTTCCAACTCTATGATTCTATGATTCATCTCGACTAAAGGACCCCCTTGAGTTCTAGTGTTATGATGAGAGGAAAGCTTCTTGCTACCCACTTCTTCCTCCTGCTTCCACAGGCTCCACCAGCTCCTCTTTGTGTGAGCACTGGGTGAGTCGACTCCCAGGCAGCAAGCAGCCCAGCATTGCCTCTGCGGCCTCCTCCCGGCGCACTTCCCTAGCCTCCCTCTCGGAGTCCGTGGAGCTGATGGGAGAAAGGAGCGAAGATGACGGTGAGTGTGAGGGCTGGGTGCAGTTGGTGAGTGGCTCTGCCACACCTCACTTTGAATGTTGATGACAGGGGAGCCCTTGCAGAGCACTGGGTTCCTCCTCTGCAGCTCAGCCACCCTGAGGGTCTCCAGCTTTGCCCGAGGGACTGTGAAGAGGGGTGCTGAGACAGAAAAACCAGCAGCAACAGGGGATTCCTTCCTCCAGAAAATGAGCAGAAACCAGGGAGAAAGGGATGTTGCTGGTATTTTCAGGCCATCGTCTTCACTGCCTTCGTTTCTCTCCACATCTCAGTGCCAGCATGCGCTAGGTATGTCTGTCCTCTGATGTCTGATGGGAGCAGGTATCCTCTTCTGAGGAGTTTCCCCTTTTCTGGCTTCTGCCCCTGGGTCATCCTTGGCCTTGCAGTGTTTTGCTAAAAGCTGGGAGAGCAGTGAGAAAGTCTTCTGCAGAATAAACAGCTTCCCAGCACCGTTCCTCAGAGGCTAGTGGGGAAGTTCCCTGTGACCTTTGTGCTAGCACATCTGTCTCCTGCCAGCAAATGAAAGAGGTGTGGACAGCATTCTTGCTTTTCTGAATTATGGATGCTGCATTGGGCCCTTGGTATTCAGTACACAGACGAGAGGAACTTACTCTAGATTGATGTTTTGCCTTCTGAGAATTGCTTTGGCTGCTGCTGCCACCCTCAGTTGTCCCCTGGCAGCAGGGTGTCCTTCAGGGGAGGGTCTCCTGATTTCTCAGCCCATGAAAGAGCTTTGATAGGTGGGCAAGGAAGTTACCATGTTGGCACAGTTTCCAGAGCGGGAGGAGTGTGTTTGTGTGTGTGTTTCATTTGTTTTTAAATGTGCACTCTGCTATTCACTGCACCTGGGTTGCAAAGCAGCTTGTGACAAAACACAGTATGCAAATTAAAACATCGGAGAATGAAATGTGCCCCCGAAACAAACGCATTGTAGCTTCTTGTATGAAATAGACAGAGCCACACAAACTCAACGTATGAAAGCAATTATAAAAGTGTGTGTGTGTGTGTGTGTGTGTGTGTGTGTGTGTGTGTGAGTGAAATGCATTTTAGGATGGCTTCCTTGCTTGTGCATGTGTCCATGCTCTGTTTGTGTATTTGGGTATCATGTTCCTCTGTGCTCCACAGGTGGCTTTTCCACCCGCCCCTTTGTGAGGAGTGTCCAGCGGCAGAGCCTGTCTTCCAGGTCCTCCGTGACCAGCCCCTTGGCCGTGAGCGAGAACGGGATCCGCCCCTCGTGGTCGCTGTCGGCGAAGCTGCAGATGCGCTCCAGCTCGCCTTCCCGTTTCTCTGGGGACTCTCCGGTTCACAGCTCGGCTTCCACCCTTGAGAGGATTGGGGAGTCTGCGGACGACAAAGCCTCCACCTCATGCTTTAGCAGCCTGAGGAGTCTCTCTGGAAGCCACATTGAGTCCAGCGAGAGCAGCGGCCGGCAGGAGCACCCCACGGCAGGCAGAGCTCCCCTGGCAGTCATGGAGGGGGTCTTCAGAGACGAAGCGCCCGGGCGAAAGCCAGGCTCGAGCGCGGACTCCTACAGCAAGACTCTGTCGCAGGCAGACAGGAACTGCCCCGCCCTGGATCCTTTCGATAACAACAACCAGATCGCTTTTGTTGACCAGAGTGATTCTGTTGAGAGCTCTCCAGTCAAGGAGGGGAGAAGCTTCAGTGGAATGTCCAAGGCAGACAGCAGCCCCCAAAAGGCAGCCCACCCCAAAGACACATTGGAGTCGGACAAAAGCTCCAGGAAAGGCAGGACAGATCCCCCAGTGTCCTGCCAGCAGGCAGCCCCACTCCTTCCCTCCAAGAGTTTGCCGAAGGGGTCCCGGACCAGGAGCAAGCTGAACTCTGGCCGGGCTAGTGGGCGGCACGGCTCTCCTGCCCCCTCTGGGCAGGGCAGGAAGGAGGCTGGCTCAAAGGGCCAAGAGGCTGCCAGTAACACCTCTGCTGAGCATCAGAAGCAAAAACCTGCTTCCTCCTCTTCTTCCACCGCGACAAGAAGAAACTCCTCGGGGTCGTCCGTGCGGGGGCACAACACCCCCACGAGCAAAAACAGGACTTCGGAGCACAGCCTCAGCAGGGAGGGCTCCAAGCTCAGCCTCAGCTCAGACAAGGCTGGCGTTACCACCGGTTCGCGGACGGGCTCCCCGCGGATCAGCCAGTCACGGAGCGAGGGCAGGAGGCCGGACAGCAAGCACGTGCGCAGCTCCTCCATGGCCAGTCTCCGTTCGCCCACCACAGGTGCCCCCCGTGCCAGCCTGAGGCGGGACAGCAAGTCGGAAGAAAAGGGGCTTTCTTTCTTCAAGTCTGCCCTGCGCCAGAAGGAAAGCCGGAGGTCAGCCGACCTAGGCAAGACCACCATGCTGTCGAAAAAGATGGCGAGCAGCTCCTCCAAAGCTGCCAACAAGAACTTGCTTGAGGAGAAGCTGGAGAAGAGTGGTGGTGGTGGTGGCGGCAGCAGTGGCAGCCCCTCCCAGCCTCCGAATGCCCTCCCCTCGAACGCCACCCCGGCTTCTGCAAAAGACAACCCCTCTCCTGCCAAACACTCGCTGCTCACGAACCGCAAATCCAAGTCTTCCCAGCTGGAGGCCAACCCCCCGCAGTCGCCCAGCAGTGGCAAGCAGGCAGCTGACAAGGCCTTGCGCAAACTTCCTCCCAGCATGCCCTCCTCTGCACGGCCGCCGCCAGCCTCCTCGAAATCTCAGTGATTGGCTGCTGCTGCTGCTGCTACTGCTGCTGCTCCTCCTCCTCTTGCAATCCAATTGGGTTGGTTTCCTCCTTTGCTTCTTTTTGTTCATGTGCCTAACGTGTTTGAAGAAAACTTGACTACTGTTCAAGCGCCTTTCGACTCCGCCATCGTACCAAATAACTACAGGCTGCCGCTGGTATTTTGTAGCGGGCTTGTGGGGAGGAGGGGGGGGGTGCGCGCCAAAGGACATTGTCATCATCTTCTCTCTTCCCTCTGCCTCAACCCCACAGCAGAACTGCAGTCTGCACAGAAGCCTTCTTGGGGAGCCTTACCACTTTTCTCTCTGAAGAGGGACTCTGGATTATGTCAATGGCCAGCTGTGTCCATGTTGCAAAGCTACCGCTTCTGTCCCTTGCAGTGTGTGTGTGTGTCACTGAGCAGGCTGTAGCCTTGTTCTGTGAGCTGCAAAGGGAAACCGTGAAAAGCAAGACGATCATCCTGTTCTGCTGTGTGCCCCTCCTCCCCAGGCCATGTCTCCTCCCCCGCCTTCTGCCCCCCCCCGCACCCCATTTCCCAAGCTTCTTAAAGGGCAATATTTCAACGCTAATGTTATTTCTCAGGTAAGCGCTCAGCCAGTACTGGAGGGAACAGAAGATTCTGGAGGGAAAGGTGCATTCTCTCTCATAGAGGGGTGTATGTGTGTACGTCAGAGAAGTCTGCTTTTAAGTGTGTCTGTCTGTTTCTGATTTTTTTTTTCCATTCCAGCAGATTTCTGTATGTTTGGAATTTTCGTTTTTTAAAAAAAGTTTGTCCTGCTTGGCTCTCTTATCTGTTCAGAGGTGTCTTCTCAAAAGAGGGAGGGACCAGTTGGCAGCCTGGAAATCAGCAGGTTGGGCCTGGAACTTCTGCAGAGTGGGAGGGGATGGTTCATGGAATTGTAGAATTGGAATGGACCCAATGGGTCTTCTAGTCTCACCTCCTGCCCTGCAGCAATCGCCGCATCACAGGTTAGGTGGAAGGAGGTTGTGTGTGTGTGATGAGCATATTCTGTAGTCCACATGGAAGAATGCTTGACTGCGTGCGCGTGCGCACACACACACACACACACTCTTTTTATGGAGCTGTGGATCAGTTGTTGCTACAGTCCATGCTAGAGGAAGGAGGCATTTAAGCTTTTGTAAGTCCTAGCTGGAACTAGGCTCCTGCTACCCTTCCTCAAATCCTTTGGTCCTCACTCTTCTTGCTCCTCATCTGCCATGTGGCTTTGGCAATGAATGGCCACTCTGAAGCCTTGGGAGGGGGACACCTTTGTTCCTCACTGTTAGGCAAGCTGTACAACGACTCCCTCCGTGCACCCTTCCCTCCCTCGGCTCATTGCTCTTGTTCCCATGATCTTTCAGTGGATTTTGAGCTTGCAGTGCCCAGCTGCTTGTTGCCATTTCTTTTGGCACAGGTGTGGGGAACCTTTGGCTTTCCAGATTATGCTGAGCTGCAACTCCCTTCAGCCCCTGGCAAGTATGACTGAACAGCTGGGGTGATGGAAGTTTTAGTTCAGCCGTTTCTGAAGGCCCAGAGGTTCCCCACATCTGCTTCAGCCCCTGAGTTGGCAGCTTGCTTGCCTCCTGCAGCCTTCGGTTTGAGCAGGAAACTTTGCAGAGGCGTTGCTGACAAGCTGTGCCTTTTGTCTTTTTTAATGCTGGGCGGCAGATGGGTTCCTTCCCTTGGCCATGTCATCTTACTGAGGCATGAAGCCTCTGCCTGTTTGAAGGTTTAGTTAACAAGACTTCAGCCCCTGAATGCAGCAGCTCCTTCCATGGTTTATTATTCCCTGTGCACTGCCTTGGGCCTGTCTTTGTTCAGCTGGAGCTGACACTGCCATGGCCCTAAGTGGTAGATCCCACTGCACAGCCAGGTTATCATCTCCTCCTCCTCACCTAGGAACAAGGGATCTTGGGTCTTTGGGTCTGCTTCTGAGTGCCACAGGCAGCCTTGAAAGGTGGCAGGTGAGGCATTCGTCTTATACCTGGGTTGTGTTTCCAGTTGCTGAGCTGTGAACAGGTAGGCTGCAGCTCCATGGGAACTGACACCTGGCAAAACCCCTCCTCACACTGCCTGCAGTTTGGCTGCTATGGGGCAACAACACATCTCCTTCCCCCCATCCCCACCCCTTGTGCCAACCTGTAGGTTAAAACAGGAGCTTTTGTGTGCTCAGCTCTTAGGTTGCCAAGCTCACCTCCTTTGCTTTTAGATGTTCCTCTTTCTCAAGTAGTGAGGCACTACAGTTAGAAGAAAAATGTCTGGTTCCTGGAGAAAGGACTGTCTGGGCGGGGTGTGACCTCAGTATGTCCCATGAAACATGATGAGAGATCCACGGGCACAGGATGCCTTAGGCCAGCCTTGGTGAATCTGGTGCTGCTGCTGGGATATGAACCTTGACCCCTTCTCCTGCCCCACTGGCAGTGTGTGTGTTGAGTGGTACATGTGGGGGGTGAGCGATTGCTTTCCTTGCCCTTCTTTTGTCAAAGGGACCTTGCTAAGCTTTGTGGAGGTGGGGTTTCCTTTTTGTTCCTTTGGCCTGGGCCACTTCCTTGTGTTGGACTGGTTGCCAGTTTTTCATTGGCCAGCAGATCTCCCTTCATTTAGGAAGAGATGCAACCCTCTGGTCTTCAGCAGACTTCTAGGCCCTTAGCGCTGTTTCTTCTTTTTAAAGAAAGGACACAATTTCATCTCCCTTCAGACAAGTTGGTTTAGATCCAGGAGGACCGTGGGATTAAATTTAGGCCTCTCCTGACATGCAGCTCTGCAATTCTCTTTGGGAGTAGGGGTTGGTGGAGTAACTAATTCAAGGCTCCTCTGAATAGGGAGGAAATTGAGCCCCCCTCCCTGGCTCCCCTGCACACCCAGCTCCATTCAAATGGCCCAAAAGCCTGTTTCTTCCTAATTCCATGAATGACACCTAGTCACCCTTCTAGTTGCGGGAAGGTTGAGTTCTGCATCTCAGAAGGCTTCCCATCCTTTGGGGCTAGATTTTTGGAGAGTGTTTATAATTAGTATGCACATTCTAAGCACATATCCAAGGGATTGTATTATAGAGGCACCTTGGACTTCATGTTGCTTGTACTCGGTGGGCGAGATGGTGCCAACAGCCACTCTTTGTAGCCATGGCAAAGCACCTCACTTTTCGCTTCTGTCTTTTCAGATGTATCTATGGCTCAATGCGACTGAGTCGGACTAATCATTTTAGGTAGAGAGTGAACCTCCATGTTCCAGACACATTTAACCTAGTTTTGTAGGCTCTTCTCTGCTTGGCAGTGCTGAATTTCTTTAGCATGGTTGACCACTTATCTCTCTTGCCCCCACTCCCCAAAAAGCCCACAATGAAGGTAACATGCATGGCCCTTCCCTTCCCCCCCCCCGCTCACGCATGACCATGTTAACTATGCAAGCAGCTAAAGCTAAGCTAAACCAGGCTGCCCCTGTCACTGCTGCTGCCCAACTGATGCCCACCTAAGCTCGGACTGGAGTTCTCAGCCCACCCCTGGAGCAGCCCGGGGGCCAAAGGGTCCCAGTTTCTGGCACCCACAACCCTCTCCTTCGTACAGCTCTTTTGTTTACTGATGTTTTTGGGGAGGGGGTACGGAAGTTACCGTGGAGGATTTAAAAGGTTGCAGGTGATTTCTCCCTGTTCTTTCTGAGGGTGTATTTTTGTTTCCAGACATGAGCAACCTGCTGTTTTCAAAGGGGCTCCCAGCCATTTGAGGGATGCTGCTAGCAGCTGGCAGCCTCTTTAAGGAGCAGGTATCTGTGATGGCAGAAGGGCTCCTTCTTCACCATAACACAGCTTCTCTGGAGCCAGCTTTTTGGGGGGGTGAGTGGTGGCAAAGCAGGACTCTCCAGTCCCCTTAGTTTTGTTTTGGTGCAAGGAAGAGCTGGCTGCAGAGCTGGGAAGGTCTGAGAGGAACCTCCTCTGGTTTCTGGGAACGAGGCCCCACGGAGCTTTGTTTCAAAGAGAGGCGTTGCTCCTTAAATCGGCACCACCCACAGCTCCCAGGCAGCTCCTGCACGGGAGGAGGAAGGGGAGCAAGGGAAAGAGGAGGAGGTTTTTCCACCATTCTGGAAGCTCTCATCAGCAGTCAAGGAAGCGTTTTTGTTTTGAAATGCCAGTTCAAATCATGTTAAGGGCAATCCTCTTTTTGGCTTTGCTGTCATTTGCCTGTTAATCCGCAGCAACTTGTCAGGGGTCCAACATTATCTGCAGAAGCAACTGAAATTTAGTTCTAATCTGCGGTGAGATGGAAGTACTACATGGCTTTCCTTAATTATTAAAAAAAAGTTAAAAAAAACAACGTACAAACCAAAAATCCATTAGCATGCAGGGGGTTGGATTTGACAGAATGAAGGATGAAATGTAAATTCCAACACCCACTTTTTTTCCTTTTTACAAGCATTAAGCCAACCTGATTTGAATGCTGGGTGCTGAAATGGTTTGATTGGGCCCAAAATGAATTCTCTGCAACGCAGCACGTGGGGGCTGGTTGCAAGAGGCAATTTGGAAAGTCTTCCCTCTTGCCTTTTCGAACTACTTCTTCTTATTATTATTAAACTAAATGTGGCACTTGCTGCATTTGCATCCTGGGTCCCCAGAACTGGAAGTGGTATCCAGAGAATTCATTTCCTCGGCTGCTGCTCACCAGTCGTGCCTCGTCTCACCTTTGGCTAAAACTGAGTCTTCAGTGCCATTCCAAAAACTGTGAGCCTCAAACACTGGACACGCTTTCCTGTCTGACAGCTGGAGTTGCATGTTACATCACAGGATGCTTCCTTCCTCCTCTCTCTCTCTCTTTCTCTCTCACCCCCTTATTCCTATCAAGAATTTCTAAGTTTTTTTTAAAACTGTACAGTACTCTGGGAGGGAGGCTGTGTCTCTTCTTAGGGTGGAACCATTACTATGTACCATAAGAGGGTTTTAACTTATTTGACGGCAAGTGCATGAGACTGTGTCAATGCCTTTTATTTATTTGTATGCACTTTTAATATGCAGAATTTATATTTTTATGTTTTAAAAAATCATTTCCTGTCAGGAAGAAGAGTTTGGATACAAGGTATTGGATGATTTAAAAAGTGGGAAAATGTAATAAAGTACAATAAATTTATTACAGGGCATTGCCTGAATGTGTTTTTTTCTCCACCAGATTTTGTAGCGCCTTCTCTCTGAGCAGAGCAGGCTGCCATATCAGACCACTGGCCCATCTGGTCTGCACTGATGGGTAACAGTGCCTCTCCAGGGTTTCAGGCTGGGTATCACTGGAGACCCTTGTCTGGACTGAGACTGCTGGGATGTCGTGAATGCAGAGGAGTGGTGGGAGGCACTGTGCGTGTTATATTGGGTGTGTGTGGCCAAAGTGGGTGGGGAGACATGTTGGTAAACACTTTTAGCAATCACACCATTTCTGTGGTTCTCTTAAGCCTGAGCCTCTTCCTTGCCGCCAGATGGCGCTCATGCCTTTGTGCCACCACTAGAGATGGAGAGATGATTCTCCTGGCTAGCTGGCTGTCTACTAGGCCAGGAATTGTTCACTGAGCCAGAGCTGGCTGTAGCTGATGGGAATCAAAGTCCAACAACAAATGGAGAGCCACAGTTTAGGACGAGTTGAGGGAATAATGCAAGAAGAAAAGAGGACTGAGTGGGGCTCACTTGCCTGCCAATAGAAGGAGCTGCCAACTGGTGCATCCACTCATAGAATCGTAGAGCTGAAAGGGTCACCTAATCGAACCCCCTGCAATGCAGGAATCGCAGCTAACAAATCCCTGACTTGTAGCTTTCCAAGCATCTTCCCCAAAGAGACCTTTCCTGGTGTGCCAGGCTTATGCAGTGTGGGATGGGGCTGGGTATTATTTATTTCTTTTTTTAGATTTATATTACACCTTTTTCTTCAAGGAGCTCAAAGTGGCATACATTTTATCCTTGCAGCAACCCTGTGAGGTAGACTGCAAAGTGACTGGCTTTCAAGGTCACCCAGAGAGCTTCATGGCCAAGTGGAGATCCAAACCCTGGTATCCCAGGTCCCACATCCAACACCCTTGACTGCTGCACCACACAGGCATGCAGTGGAGCCCATGCAAACCATAGCACCCACCCACAGCGGGCAAGAACAAAGCTATGGCCAAACTTGTTATGGGACACACTTCCTTTTCTAAGCTCAGTGAGTTCTGCAGACTCTGGGGTTGTGGCATGTATCTCAATTCATTTGCCGAGGGAGCAAATGTGGCCAGCATGACTAAGCCGCTTCTGGTGAACCAGAGCAGCGCACAGAAATGCCGTTTACCTTCCCGCCGGAGTGGTACCTATTTATGTACTTGCACTTTGACGTGCTTTCGAACTGCTAGGTTGGCAGGAGCAGGGACCGAGCAACGGGAGCTCACCCCATCGTGGGGATTTGAACTGCCGACCTTCTGATTGGCAAGCCCCAGGCTCTGTGGTTTAACCCACAGTTCTACCTGCGTCCCTTGCAATGCTTTTATCCCACCCCAAAAATCTACCGACAGCAGTTTCCTCCTCGTGGTGCCCTGTGCAAGCCCAGCAAACATCTGGAGGGCACCAGATTGCTGAAGGCCGTCTTCCAGGTTTCATAGGTGGTTCCAAGGGCCCACCGTTGTTTGAATCTGTATCCAGCCTTGTGATGGTAGTGAATGAACAATTTCTGTGCTGGCTTCTGAGTCAAGCCAGGAGTGAAGGCAAGGCAAGTGAAGGGGTGGCTTTAGGGCAGTGAAGTGGGAGAATAATCTAAGCTGTGAGATGCTGTCTGCTTGGAATGAACAGAAGATGTGGCTGTATTGCTCTGGCCCATCTTTTGATTTCAACCAGAAGGAGCATTCAGGGTGACTGTGCTGCATATTAATTAGGGGAGAAAAAGAGGGTGCCATGTTATTTCTTTACTGCTGTTACATAGGCCAAGGTACAAATGTTACATTAAGGATGATGCTGATGTGTTCTGGTGCCCAGGGCAGGAAATTAACATGGCACCCTCTTCTCCAGGTATATGATTAATATAGAGCACAGACCCCCCCGTCCCCCCTCCGCTGACCCATTGGCCATCACAGTGGGTGAGGGCAGGCAGTTTCCTCTCTCCTGAAAAGGACATAGAGCTAAAGAGGGAAGTTGGAAGAGTGGCCCTCCTTCCCGTTTCCTCTTTCAACCCCTTTGGTTTTTCAAGGCTCAAATTACTTTTACTGGATCTGAACTCTTGGAAAAGCAAAAATGTGCAGACTTTCTGTCTTAGAAACAGAACTGTAGAGCTAGAAAGGACTCGCCCAACCAGGAATCGCGGCTAAGAATCCCTGGCAGATGGCCATCCAACCTCTCTTTAAAAACCTCTTCCTGATGCTTAGTTGGGATCTTCTTTCCTGTCATTTGAATCCATGGGATTGGGTCCATCTGGAGCAGCAGAAAAGAAACTTTGTCACCATCCTCCATGTAGCAGCCCTTCAGATATCTGAAGGTGGCTACCACCTCACCTCTTTCTCAAGCTAAACACCCCCAGCTCCCTCAACCATTCCTCATAAGGCTTGGTTTCCAGACCCTTGATCATCTTGGTCACCCTCCTCTGCACACATTTCAGCTTGTCAATATCCTCCTTAAACTATGATGCCTAGAGCTGAATACAAGTCTCTTGGAGTGGGGCAGGGAGACAAGAAGTGACCAGAGGGGGTGACTCCCGCGGGACTCAATCAGAAACCCCAAAGAGCCCCCAGAGGTTGGCACCTCCTGCCATGCAGATATACATTTCCAGAGTTGGCATTTGGACTAAGCTGGCTGCCGTCTGCTGCCTCTTGCCCCTTCCCTTCACCTTGGCTGCAGCCACAGAGCGGGGCAAACCTCTTCCTGTTTTGATTTCATTTCCAAGCTCATAATTATTTTATGCCACATATGGAAATTGCCGGGACAGATGTCATATTAAAGTGCAAGGCCATCATTTATTTATAAGTGATTGGGTTATAGCTATATTAATACTGCCTGGGGGCAATGCCAAATTAGAGCTAATATAGTTTTATTGTTTATTATATTGGCCAATATTTTTCCAATTCTGGTAGGGTCTTTTTTTTTATAGCTCTTTATTGGATCAGGAGCTGCTGGAAGGAGAGGCAGCAGGGCGGCAGAGGGTGTGGGGAGAGAGTCCCATATGAGCAATGGAGACCCTGGATCTCTCTTCCTGATTGCATTGTCTCCTGGACTGGCATTGGTTCTCAGAGGAAGGGGGAGGAGTGTGTGTTTGTGTGGCAGATGTGGGGTGGGGAGGATCAAATCTAGGTCATTGGAGGAGGTTAAGAGCCTGGAGGCAGCTGGGTGGGCAAGCTACTGCAGGCTCCAGCAGTACGGGGAGCATTGCTGTCAAATAACATGAAGTCTTGGTGTGTGTGTGTGTGTGTGTGTGTGTGTGATGTATCCTTAGAGCAGAGGGTTGCTGGCACCAGGAGAGCTTTGGTTCTCTGTATGCTGTATGAATGCTGTACAGTGGTACCTCGGGTTAAGAACTTAATTCGTTCTGGAGGTCTGTTCTTAACCTGAAACTCTTCTTCTTCTTTTTTAAATGATATTTATTAGAGTTACAAAGGTAAAAAAAGAAAGAAATAAAAATAGAAAAAAGAAACAAAATATACAAACTACAGAAAAAATAAAAACCATTAAAAATAAATCCATCTTTCCCTGTCTTGCCCTTCATTCACTTATTTCCCTGACCTCCTCACACCTCCCTTTTTTGTGTTCCAGTTCAAATGGTTACTTCAGCAAATCCTTTTTAAGGGTCTTGGTTTCCAGACCCTTGATCATCTTGGTCACCCTCCTCTGCACACATTTCAGCTTGTCAATATCCTCCTTAAACTATGATGCCTAGAGCTGAATACAAGTCTCTTGGAGTGGGGCAGGGATTAAGATGCAATCTTAAGGATTAAGATGCAATCTTAATTCTTTATCTTCATATATTATAGCTTTACATTTTCACCTGTTAACAATCCATTTTTACATATTCCTTTTTAACATCGCTACTAAAACCACTTAATTTCATTCCGTCATCATTTTAACATTCATTAATTTTGCAATGTTTCTGTAAATAATCTTTAAATTTCTTCCAATCTTCTTCCACCGACTCTTCTCCCTGGTCTCGGATTCTGCCAGTCATTTCCGCCAATTCCATATAGTCTGTCACCTTCATCTGCCATTCTTCCAGGGTGGGTAGATCTTGTGTCTTCCAATACTTTGCAATGAGTACTGTTCTTAAAAACTGTTCTTAACCTGAGGTACCACTTTAGCTAATGGGGTCTCCCACTGCCGTCAAGCCACCGCTGCGCGATTTCTGTTCTCATCCTGAAGCAAAGTTCTTAACCTGAGGTAATATTTCTGGGTTAGCAGAGTCTGTAACCTGAAGTGTCTGTAACCCGAGGTACCACTGTATAACCCTCCTCTTCCTTTGTCTCTGGGGTGGTTTCCAGGACTTTAGATTAGAACCGTCTTCACCCTCTGGGTGCCCTCCAAATTCCTTTATCTGTTTATTTATTGCATTTACACCCCACCTTTCCCTCCAAGGAGCTCAAGGTAGTAAACATGGCTCTCCTCTAATTCCCACAACAACCCTGTGAGGTAAGTTTGGCTGAGAGGCAGTGACTGGCCCAAGGCCAACCAGGAAGCTTTGTGGCTGAGTGGGGGATTCGAACCTTGGTCTCTCTCAAGTTCTTGTTGAACACTCCCATCAGCCGCCAGCCCCAGGGGTCCAGGAGAAGTCTGGAGGGCAGCCTGTTGACAGAGGCTGTCTTTAGGAGCAAAATTCTTGAGAGTCTTCTCTCTTCTTTTTCCCGTGGGGGTGGCTGGAGGTCCAAAGTTCATGGCAGCAGCTATATTGAGATGCTCCTGACCACCACCAGCCCCCCCGGGGAGAACTCCTTGCCTCTGGCCCTGCAGCAGCCTTTTATAGCGCCTCCTCTCACCCCATAACTGTTGTTCCCTGAGAGATGAATGGAGGCCCCCAACTATTGATCAAACTGGCCTTTGGGCGTTCCCTGCACAACAAACCTCTCCAGGAAGCATGTCCACCCTTGGGTGCTGCGTGAGTCGCTCATTGATGGCTATGCATGTGTGAATAAGCCACCTGAGGACTTCCAGGGGGTGCTGCAACCTCTCCCCACTTCCTGCAAACAGCCTTACCTGTTTACCTGAGCTCACCTTTTCCTTCTCTCCCAGAGAGAGGGATGCTTTGTGCTCTAGTGTAGGGAGATGCTAGCCCTGTCGCTGGCTTCGGTGGCGCTCTGTGTGCTCTCCTACCACCCTCCTGTGGTGCCTCTGTGTTGTTTGTGTTTGTGATTGAGTACACCCAGCCTGAAGGGCAGAGACTTCCCATAATTTATCCCCTGTTTAAGTGCTGTCACTTGCACCCCTGGTCTCTTAAATCCTGGCCTAATTAGCATCTCTCTCTTCCCCTTTCTCAGCACTTTCTCCCTCTGCTGGGTATCGATCCTTCCTCCACAGGCACAGGACCAACTGTTGACAATTTATGGTAACATAAAACCCGCTCTCTCTCTCAGCAAAAGTGGCACCTCTTAATAGAATGCGCTGCCAGCCTCAGCCACTGCGCTGGCAGCTGAACGTGATTACAGAATAGATTGGACTGCTAGCCCTGCGCTGCGTGGCAGCAAGGAGCGGGCAGCCCATTAAGCCAGCCGGTGAGGAATCTTCCCTCGGCCGCCGAGAGTTTCATAAATATCCAGCCACCTAATTGAAAGCCACAGAGGTCAGCCGAGAACTGGGCAAGAGCCACGGAGCCCTCCTGGCTGCTTGAAGGACTGACTCTGCTTTCAAGCACAGACAGGCCTCCTCGGGAAGTGAGAGGTACCCTGATAAAGGGACTGGCTGCTGCTTTCATTGCGCAGACAAGACCAAGACAAGATCTTGGGTTGTTGACATCTGGAGACACCAAAGGACAACATCCTTCTTCCCCAGTGCATTTACAGGATGATGGCTGCTCTGACAGTCTATCTTTTAATTATTTATTCATTGAATTTATGTACTACCTTTCTGCCAAGATACCCAAGGTTTTAAAGAACTAATGCGATTGATAACAATTTGTAAAAATGAGGCAAGGTGACAGTCCAGGTGGAGCAGGCCTTGACTCCCTTGGACTTTTTTTTCCACCTTACCCACCAACATTTCTCTGATGAAAATAGGGACATCCTATTCTATTACTACTACTATTTTCACTCTGCCCATCTGACTGGGTTGCCCCAGCTCCCTTGGTGGATTCCAACATATATAAAAAACATAATTAAACATTAACAAAACTATACAGGGCTGCCTTCAGATGGCTCATGCACTCCAACGTTTCTCTGATGAAAATAGGGATGTCCTAAGGAAAAGCAGGACATTCCAGGATCAAATCAGAAACTGGCATGGTTTCTGTAAATCCAAGACTGTCCCTGGTCACTCTTCTGGGGCATAACCCAGTTGGTTTAAGAACCTTTTAAATCCCTGTGAGATTATTCCTTTAGAAACTGTTTGCTGGACGTTTGTAGCAAAGGGGGAATCCAAGTCTCCCGTGGCCTCCCCCTTCCTGGCTCTTCGAAATGCCCTTCCCACGTTTGTGGCTGCCTGCTGATGCTCTTGTTGGTGATGGAATGATCCTGAACATATTGAATATTCCTCAAAACTATTTATCACCTTCACGACAAATGCAGCTGTCAAGTGCTGCTGACGCTCGATTTTAAATACCTCTTTCCCCTGTGCAAAGAGAGAGCGGGTGGGTGGGTGGGGGCTGGCTGGCTCCAAAGGCTGGGCCTCATCATTTTTTAATGCACTGCAGTCCTTTGGCTTATAGAATATTGATGGTGCCGTCTCTTATTTATCAAACAAGCTGAGCGCTGCTGTGCAAGGGGGCAGGGCCACGCAGAAGCCCCCATTCATCTGCGGGGGGTGGGGTGGAAAGAGGCTTCCTACATCGTATCCTTGGCAAGAGAGCAGCACACAAGACTCACCTGTGAGATTGGGTTGATAGTCAAAGGGAAAGAATCTCTCTCCGTCTCTCACCTGGCAGTGGTTTATAGGATGCCCAGTTAAGTGGCAGCAACAGACCCTGCAAGTGTCCCTTTTTTCCAGGGATGTCCCTGATTTAGAGAAGCCATCCCGGTTTCTGATTTGATTCTGGAATGTCCCACTTTTCCTTAGGGTGTCCCTATTTTCATTGAAGAAATGTTGGAGGGTATGGATTTATCCAACTCTCAAGCTGTCTGAAGGCAATCCAGTACAGTGGTACCTTGGTTTGCAACTGCTTTGGATTGCAACTGTTTTGGATTACAAGCACGTCAAACCTGGAAGTGCGTGTCCCTTTTTTTGGATTGCAACACATTTTTAAAAATTACAACCCATTTTGGGGGGGGAGGCCCCATTGGCGAAAGCGCGCATTGGGTTACAACCTGTTTTGGTTTACAACCGGACCTCCGGAATGGATTATGGTTGTAAACCAAGGTACCACTGTATAGGGAAGTTTTTTAAAAAAATGTTTAATGTTTTTATATTTGTTGGAAGCTGCCCAGAGTGCTGGGACAACCCAATAAGACGTGTGGGGCATAAATAGTAAAATTATCATTATGGAATGGGACGTCCCTATTTTCATCAGAGAAATGTTGGAGGGTATGCAGCAACTTTTAAGTCTTTTTGTTTAAATTTCCCAGGTCCAAGATGGATGCTTGCATAAGCAGGGATCATTTTCCATCTTCATGTAAAGGTTTCACGACCCTGCCCTGGTCTTATTAATGTATGTGAAAGCATCTATAAGCCGCTTAATAGTTCTAAAATCTCTGTGAGCTAGACCATATGCAAAGCAAACCAAACCATGGGTGGTAGCCAATGTTGGTCCTATTCAGAGTAGGCCAATTAGAATGAATGACCATGACTAACCTAGCTCTATTGATTTCAATGGGTCTGCTCTTAGTAAAACCCAAGTTAAAATTGATTTTTAAAAAGGCTATAAAAACAGAAAACAAAAATTCAGGGAACTGTAACAGATAAAACAGGGTCCAGCCTTGTGGGTCAGGGAAAACTTGGATAAAAAGATAAGCATTTCCAAGATGCCAGCCAAAGCAACTGATGCGGTTGCTGTTTCACATGTGGCAGGGAGGGGATGGACATTCTGAAGAACAGGGGCAACAGCAGGAAAATGCCTCTTTTGAGGTCAATGTCCGCTGCTGTACCAGGAGTAGAATTCCCCCAGATGACTTACCGTAAGTGATCTTCCAGGCCTGCACAGGGGCAGGTGGACTTTCAGGCAACCTAGTCCCGAGCTGTTCAGGGCTTTATGCATTAACAATGAGACCTTAGACATGGCCCAGGTGTCAAGGACCATGCTGAGGAGAGCTGCACAAAGAGGAATGGTGGGAGCCATCCCCTTCCCCTGCTCCTGCTCCTGAATCTTCCCAGGAGCAGGAGGACAGTATAGATTTGGAAGAGTTGTTTGCAGAGGGGCATAGTTCAGACGGCAGAAGCTGGGAAATACTGGATGGGGAACAGCTAGGAGAAGAAAACCTGGGAGAGAGAGGATTAACAGATTCACAGTCATTGGACAGCATTCCTCCGATTTCTCCAAAGTCTGAAGAGCTCAGAAAGTCTCAGAACAGAAAGCACAGACGGTACAAGCTCAGATTACAAAACGTAGGAGTGACGTAGATAAATAGGGAGGGAAGGGGGGTGATCCTTAATTGGGAACACCGTCATTTCTAGGAGATGTGTTCTTTGTTCTCTCGCTGTGATTATTAAAGTTTCTAACTGGTAAGATGTTCCTTTCTTTGATCTTTGTATCTACTGCCAAGGGGGAGGGGGAGCCAATTCCCCGAATCCCGACACCAGGTAGCTGATGGGCTGCCTGCACAGATCCTTCAGCCCGTGTATAAGGTACTCCACCCAAGGTCCAGGTACTCCATCCAACAACCTGGCCAGGGCAATCTGACCAGCTTCAGCATCTGAATCCATCCCAGGAGAGCTCCACGTAGAGTGCATGACCCACAGGAGGTACCACTGGAACAGGGGAAGGGCTTCCCTTTCTTCTCCTGGACATTGGAAGTCAGGTTCTAAGGTTGCCAAAGCCCTCTTCAGCACTCAGTTGCTCCAGGCTGCAGCTGGGTAGCCCTCCCCTGCCCCTTGCCCAACACACCAGAGCCTGCAAGTGTGTGGTTGGCATAAGAAGAGCTTGCTGGATCATCTAGTCCAGCACCCTCTCCCCACAGCGGCTGACCCAGTGGTGCCAACTTGAATAAAATATTGGGTGGCCCAGGTTAAGCCTCATCCAACATAACCAATCACAGGCCCAACACATGTACGCCATTAGGAATGGCAATGCCCATCAGCTTTGGGGGCACCGGCCCCCTCAAACATTTTATTGGGGTGTGTGTGAAGGGGTCTCAGCCCCTAGAAGTTGGCTTCTATGGGCTGACCCTAGGGAAACCTGCGAGCAGGATTTGAGCCCCTCTGGTTTCCAGCAATTGATATTCAGGAGCATTGCTGCCTCCCAGTCATGGAGGCAAAGCATAGCCATCCTGGCTAGCAGCCATTGGCAGCCCTCTCCTTCATGAACATGTCTAATCCTCTTTCAAAGCCATTTGGTGAGTTGGTGCCCATCACTGCCTCCTGTGGAAGTGAGTTCCATAGTTTAAGTATGTCCTGCATGAAGAAGGACTTCCTCTCCTCTGTCCTGAAATTCTAGACAAGTCAATTTTCCAGGGATCGGAGTCATTTTTTAAGCAACTCTAGCGTTTCCAGGCGGGGGCAGGGGACTGTCAGCTTCTTCTGGCAATGTTCCTAGTGACAAGACTCTGTTGCTTCCGTGGGTTGGAGCCCCAGCTTCTCAATGGCACTGCACTTGAAGGGAGGGGGGAGGCAAATAACCTTCCTCTCTGCAAGAAGTTGCCTGCTCTGGGCAGCCGCTCTCAGGGCCTGGATGACAGTCTTGAAGCATTTTAATATTTCCTCCATGATTTATCCTTGGTAATGAGCTGGTGATAGACTCTCCTTCAAGCGTATGGATTATCTATTAATGCCGGCACTGCGTGGAGCAGCTTGTAAGTGACTTATTGCCAGGACGGGAGTTTAATGGGGGAAGTTCAGTGGCCTCCAAAAGCAGTTCAAGAGCCAGCTGGCTGGGAGGAATAGCTTGCTATTGACAGAGTCAAGCCCAGGTGGCACATTTAGCTCAGGATTGTCACTAGCTTGGGAACGAATCCAGCAGGGTGTGGGGTTCTCCAGCCAATAGTCACAACTCAGTTTCCCCAAGAGGATGATTTTCTGTGGTCAGGACTTGCATTTGCATTGCTCAGTCACCAGAGCAATGGTGGCCATAGGGAAACTTGACCCTTTTGGTCCATCTAGCTCAATATTGTCTGCACTGACTGGCAGCCATTGCATGGTTTCAGACAGGAGACTTTCCCTAATGCTACCTGGAGATGCCAGAGTCTGAAATTTTCCCTTTCTTAAGGGAAAGAAAGATTCTGGTCCTCAGTATTCAGAATAAAGGGCAAATTTACCGGTAAATTAGAGCACAGGAAACTACCCCGTACCAAGTCATACCTTTGGTCTGTCTAGCTAAGTACTGTCTACACTAGGGGTAGTCAACCTTTTTATACCTACCATCTTTTGCATCAATTCTTCGACGATCAGCCTTCTTTATGGTCCAGCTCTCACTTCCACACATCACTACTGGGAAAACCATCGCTTTAACTATATCCTGGCTAGTAATCATCAATAGCTCTCTCTTCCATGAATTTGTCGAATCCTCTTTTAAAGCCATCTAGAAGGGTATCCGTCGCTGCCTCCTGTGGGAGGGAGTTCCACAGTTTAACTAAGTGCTGGATGATGGAAGTCCCGAATCTTCCTACACCACTTCACTGGGTTTCTATGGGTACTAGTGTTAGGCAGAAGAAATGAACCTTACAGGTTGGTGGCTTGTTCTGGAGATCCAAAGCTTGCTTCACATTTTGGGTCCCCCTGGAAGGCTGATCTACTGCCAAAGGATCACTGCCCTCGTTGCAACCTGGGGCTTCAGCTTTTCCTGCTGTAGAGATGCTGGGCGTAAGTAAGCTCAACCTGTTGGACTTGCCACTGTGATGCAACTGTTAAAGATGCTCTCGTCTGCCAGTAAAAAGGAGAGACCCACCTAACATCCCGCCTCCCCATGTTTCTCTGTGCTGGGGGCAGCCGTATCGGGTGACCCACGGAGAGCTCTCTGAGCACCCCCATCTCCGATCCTGCCCCCAGCTACCAACTGTTGCTTTTCACCCCAGTCAGCGTTGCGGAGAAAGGGGAGAAACAATTTTGGGGGCCGCGCAGGTGAAACCGCATTGATCTAACAAGCTTCCAAATGAAAACCAGCATTTGGACTTATTGCTTTCCGGCTGGAAATTTGATTACATTTTTCTGGGGCTGTAAATCTGCCTCTCTCTTTCTGCAATGTTATTATTAAAGCCACTGTTGAATTTGTGTGGCGGTGGCAGCGGCGGCGGAGTTGTGGGGTTGGCGGCGTCGGCGTCGGGGAGAGGGGGGGGGTGTGGGTTGGAGGGGGAGGAGGAGTGATACGTAAAATTTCAATCCTGGCTCTGACATTCCAGGAACTTAAAAAGCAATTACAGTGTGTGCTTTGCCTCGGGACAGAATGAATCATTGAACGCAGCCGCTCTACCAGAAGAAATTAAAGGCTGAAGCAACAGCATGCCGGTGGTGGAATGGGGGGGGGGGGGGAGGCGGCATTGCACTGAGAATCAAAGGTCAATTAAAGTAGAATTGAATCCATTTTATTTTATTTATTGAATATTTTTGCTCACGTCCTCCTCTCTTCCCAAGTGTGCAAAATAAACCTGCAACTGGTATTTATTTGCTGAGTAATAAAGCTACCCTCCACTTTGTTTTGGAAACATGGCCGTGATAAAAAAAAAACCTCCCCCACCCCTACGCCTTGATAGCTTGCATTAATCTCTCCATCATGAAGTCTGAAAGAGGTTGCAGCCGAGGAGGGACATTCATTCTTTCTCCGCAGCCCCAGGTAAAGAGGCTTCAGGTGTTTCCTCCTACCTGCCAGACTCCATGGGGGGAAACGGTGCATCCGATCCTCTCTTTGGCTGGGAATCTGGTGGTAGTGGGCTTTGGCACTCAGGAGGAGGTGGTGGGTGTCCTCCAACCTCCACCAGATGGCAGCAGTAGCCCCCATGGGCTTTATATTTTAGTATACATTTTATTTCAAAAAAGGAAGGGTGTTTCTAGTCTGTGGTGAGGGAGACTCCAGGTTCAAGGAATTGTTGGGGGTGTTGGAGCAGTTGTGGGTGGAGGAGCCTTCAAGAGCTGTGTGCAGCAGAGCATGTGTGTGTTTGTGTGTGTGTGTCAGTCAGTCAATCAATCAATCAATCAATCAATCAATCCATCCATCCATCATCAATCCATCAATCCATCCATCAATCCATCAATCAATAATTTGCTTTTTGGTTTTCCCTCGCAGAAGCAACTATGCCTGAGCTGCATCCTCCGGGGATGTACCTTTGCCCATATGGAATGTCCTCACTCTCATCGGTTTTCAAGATGTGGTCACATCGAAGAATGTTTTTTGAGAGAGAGCCACAACTGGAGTGGTAGGCAGGGGTGAATAAAATATTGTGTAAGCCTCACCCCAAATAATCAGTCGCAGGATGCGGTGCACGCACACCATTGAATGGGAATGCCCATCAACTTTGTGGGGGCCCAGCCCCCTCAAATATTTTATTGTGGGAGGCCAAAGTCCCCATGACCACGAGGAGTTAGCTCTTATGGTGGCGGGTAATGTTCCAGATGTAGGCCCACTAAGTTGCAGTGGGGTTCAGTATGGGTGTTTTGGGGTATATGTGTTGGGTGGGGGCTTAGACAAGATGTCGTGAGGGCCCCCCTTCTCTGGGTGGGCCCGTCTGCTGTTGCTGCAATCCTTTCACTGGACCAGTTTGTGGAACTGGCCAAAGCATAAGGCAAGGGGAAGATGAAGAACAGGGCAGAGACAACAAGGGACGTGCGAATTAGATTGCAGGTGGGTCAGGGGGAAGGCAGCTGTAGCATGCAAAAGGAGAGCAGGGCCTTCTCAGCCATGGCTCCCTGATTGTGGCATGATCAGCCTGGCAACCCCACTGACATTTTTTTGGTGTCCCCCCCCCCCAGGTCTTTGATGGTCTGAGCTGATTCCCTTTCATTGTTAGTGTGCTGCCAAAGCTTTCTATGGCTCTCATGGTGTGTGTGTGTTGAATGTTGTCTTATCATATCACAGCATGGTAGAGTTGGAAGGGACCACAAGGGTCATCTAGTCCAGCCCCCTGCAATGCAGGAATCTTTTGCCCAATGCGGGGCTTGAACCCATGACTCTGTGATTAAGAGTCTCATGCTCTACCGACTGAGCTATGACCAAATACAGACAACTCCCTACTAACACACACACTCAATATGTGCCCGACCATGCCAAACCCAAAAGTGACCCGAAAATGCCACAAAAAGGGGAGGAATGGGGAAGGACGGAACAGAACGGGGTCTTTGCAGACTTTTTCAATGGTGTTTCATATATATGTGATTTCACTTAAACGTGTGGTAACCCTTGCGTAAATTGGGAGTTACCTGTATGAAAACAGGTTAATGTTTTCGTATGAAATGCATTGCACAATGTATTTAGGTTTATGCTTTTAAGTGTAAGTTGTGTTGAAACTTTTTTTTTAGGCAAGAAGCTACTAATAAGTTTTAATAATAATACAATTGCTAGAGGAGGTCACCACAGGTGAGCGAGCCTTGGCAACTCCCCAACTTTGCCTGTTTGTTACTTTGGCCCTACAGGGGCTTCCTTCGTGCTACCTTAAAGCACCTTCCAACAGGGCCTGCTCTCCCATTGTTGGGATGCATGGGGGCAGGACCGATCCTGGCACTGATGGGGGCAGCCCCCTGCCCCCCAGCCCCCCTCCTTGCAACAGCTGTGCTTATCCTGCCCTCCTGGCCTCCTCCTGCTGTGCCCAGCCTGGCTGGAGCAGAGGCCGTTCTGGATGAGTGAGGTGGCGCTGGGTTCAGTCCAGCATCATTAACCATGCCACACACATGCCCATCGTCTGTTAGACTAATGGCTGGCTTGAGGTCATTCAGTAATAAGGAAGGGAGAGGAGGGTTATTAGTTGTTAACAGACATTAATTCACTATTATTGATTCTTTCCTCAACATGCAGAGGGGTTAGGGGAGGGGGAGGGGATGTGCCCCACTAATTAGTGCCCTCCCTCCACCAGCTGGGCTGAGGCTGGGGAGGGGCTTGGAGAAAGAAGAGGAGGAGGATTGGGGTGGGGTGGAGAAGTGAGGATAACAGCTGCACTTGTCTGAAGAAGATGCCCTCCAGCCATGGTCTTCTCCTGAGCCTTCCTCAACGTGGTGCCTTCCTGAGGTTGTTGGGGTACCTCTCCCATCAGCTCCATCCACTGTGGCTTGTGGAAGCTGGGGATGATGGGAGCTGTAGTCCAAGATATCTGGTGGGGACCAGCTGGTGGAGGGGAGGCTGCCTGAAGCTCAGAAGAGAGTGTGCTGTGTCTGTTTAGGTGGAGAAGGGTTATCCGCTACCTCTCAGTTTTGGACATTAGAGCAGAAGAAAATGCTGACCTGGCTGCCACCTTCAAAGAAACAAGGGCCACATGGGCATGATGTGGCAGCCCTTGGCTTGGGCCATTCCAGGAGCTGAGTGAAGGTAGAGCAACAAGGAGCTTGCAATCTCCTGAGTGGCTCATCTGAGCAAGGCACCAGGGGGAGGATAGGAGCTGTGCCTGCATATGGTTTCTTGTCTAAGGGCCTGGAAACCAAGTTTAACGAGGAAAGGTTGAGAGGGTTGGGGCTTTTTATCCTGGGGAAGAGAAGAGGTGATATGAGAACCATCTTTAGATATCTGAAGGTCTGCCACATGGAAGGTGGAGCAAGCTTGTTTTCTGCTGTTCCAGAGGGTAGGATCAAACTGATGGATTCAAATGATGGGGAAGAAGATTCTGACTAAACCTTAGGAAGAACTTTCAGGTTCTGTTTGGAACAGACTCCCTCAGAAGTTGGTGGACTCTCTATCACTGGAAGATTTTAAAGAGGTTGGATGGCCATCTGTCATGAATTCTTTAGCTGTGATTTCTGCATTGCAGGGAGTTGGACTTGATGAGCCTTGGGACTCCCTTCCAGCTCTACAATTTTATGACTCTACAAAGACTTTCTGAATGCAAGGGAAGATATCAGGCTGAGTTGGGAGTGCAGCTTGTTTGATATACCTGTGCCTAGCAGGAAGCACAGCCCCTCTTTCCCTCTGACTACTGACATGTGTCCATCCTCTCTGAGCACCTTCCAGCATTCCAAACAGGTTAACCACATTGAGTGATTCTGACAGGCAGGGTGAAGTCAGGCCTGCAACTGGTAGAAGGAGATTCTCTGCCCTGGAGCTGTAGCCAAGAAGGCCCTGCTCTTAGAACTAGGGCAAATGAGAGATGGCCTTGCATCTTGAATTCTTTGCCTGCTTATTTACAGGGAAGAAGGAGATCTTTTGCATCTGATGGCTTCCCAGATGGTCTGTATGCTCCCCCCCCAACTTAGAAGAACAATCCTTGAGGCCTCCCACTTCCCTACTGACAGCTCACAAAAGAAATGATAATGCATTAAGGGCAGCATCACTGAACAAGAGCAACTCACAACAGAGTTTTGTGCTCGGACTGTCTCCATCTGAACCAGGGCTTTGTGCTTTTCCTAGCAAAGTGTTGGAAACATCCTCCCTGTCTGTCCCCTTTCCTGCCCCATCAGGGCAACTGGGCTGGGGGCTCTTTATGCTACCCTCCCAAGTGTGGGGACCAGGAAGCGGCTGAGGTGGAGAGGCAAACAGGCAGCGCTTTGAATTAACAGGAATGCACAAGGAGGTGCTTTTCCTGGCTGGTTGCAAACACATTTGCAACTTGACTTTCTCCGGAAATTAAGCTCCCCCAGTAGAGCAGGAGGAAGTGTTAAACCTGCTGCTGCAGCTGCATCCTGTGAAACTCTCTCTCTCTCCCCCCCTCCCTCATTTCATCCAAGGTCTCCGCACAAGAGGTATGGCGGCAGGGCTGAATGCAGGGCCTCCACCTCAGGAGCCGTTTTCATCCCAGTGGGTTGGTCAGGCTGGGCCAAGGCTGTTTGCTGTCAGGACAAACAACAGATGCTCCCCACCTTTGATAAACTAAAACCTGCCTTCAAACTTAACATCTGCCCTAGCACTTCAATGAGAAACATGATGAGCTTACTGCGCCAATGGCCCACCCAGTCCAGCCTTCTCTGCTCACAGTGGGCAACCAGATGCCCCAGTGGGAAACCCACAAGCAGGACCTGAGCACAAGAGCCCTCTCTCTCCTCCTGCTGTTTCCAGCAACTGGTATTCAGAATAATTCCTGCCTCCAACTTTGGGGCAGAGCGTAGCCATTGTGGCTAGTAGCCATTGATAGCCCTCTCCTCCTCCATGGTTTTGTCTTATCCTCTTTTAAAGCTGGTGGTCATCACTGCCTCCTGTGGCAGTGAGTTCCATAGCTTAACTATGGGAGGCCATCTTCACAATGCCAAGTCCATCTCCAGGGGTGGGCCAGGGCTCTTAACACAGAATCACTGAAGCTGCCAGCCGGCCAGCTAGCCCCCACCTCCTTGCAGATGGCCGGCTGCCCTTCCAGACAAGCCAATGGCCTGCCCAGCGCTGCTCCGTTTGACAGCTTAAGTCTGATGCTGCTTTTTATTTTTTATTTTTTGGCCATGCAGCTGCCTGGCATGATTCTGTTGAGTGTTCCAGGAAGCGGCAGGGCTGCAGCCTCTGCCTGAGCTGCTGCAATGAGCCTGAGCACAAATGCTCAAAGAAATCCGCTCTCTTTTTGAACGGAGGCACTTGGGCACACCCTCCACCACCACTTGCAGTGGCAATTCCCGCTCGCTGCCTGGGGGAGGGAGGGTCAAGATGTGCTGCTCCAGCCCCACCGGGTGGCTGCGTGGGAAGCCTGCTCACACACCCCACTGCTTGGCACTATCCTGCCCCAACAGGCAATTCTGTATCACTCCCCAGCGGTGTCTGCTGGGGCCTTTTGAAGCTGACAAAAGGCTCTTTGAGCAAATGGCACCAGCGGGGCTCTGAACGCTGGGAGCAGCTTGTCTGCTGAGCATGGCAGGGAAGGTGCCACCCATTTCGCAAGTGCCACAAAAGGGGAAAAGGTCACGGCTGCCTTGTCAGGCAGCGGGTTGGCAGCGGCAGCAACCTGCCCTTTCCAGTTCCCATGCAAAGCTCCGGCTTGCAGCTCCTCCTCACAGGCAGCTGCCTTATGCTAAGCCAGACCGTTGTTGGGCTCTTGCAGCTCAGTGTCGTTTACACTGACTGGCAGCAGCATTCTGGGGTTCCAGGAAGGAGTCTTTCCAAGCCACAACTTGGAGGTGCCATTCACGACTGGTACTGGGATCACCTCCCTGCAATGCAGATGCTTTGCCCCATCCTTGGGGGCTTCTGGGGGTGATGCTGGCAAAGCAGCTCAGCCACGGTGAGGTTTATGGCCCCAGGACAGGGTGAGGAGGAGGCTGCAATGGAGGCGAGACACAGTCCAGTGATGGGCAAAGGGTTCCCCCATCTCTTCCCTCCCTTTCCAAGGAGCTAATAGCAGTTCGTGGGGGGAGAGGCACTTTGATCAAGGCAACAGTGTTTGGAGGGGAAAGGGTTAAACAGCCCCTCACCAGCCTGGATTATTCAGCCACCTTAGCAGCCCCTGTCCCACCCTATGGCTGGCTTGCCCTTTGGGGAAACAAACCCAAGCATGGGAATCAGAGTTTCAGCCAAAAAGTCTCCCAGAGTGACTTAGGTAAAGGTAAAGGTACCCCTGACCGTTAGGTCCAGTCACAGATGACTCTGGGGTTGCATGCTCATCTTGTTCTATAGGCAGAGGGAGCCAGCGTTTGTCCGCAGACAGCTTCCAGGTCATGTGGCCAGCATGGCTAAGCTGCTTCTGGCGAACTAGAGCAGCGTATGGAAACGCTGTTTACCTTCCCACTGGAGTGTAACCTATTTATCTACTTGCACTTGATGTGCTTTTGAACTGCTAGGTGGGCAGAAGCTAGGACTGAACAACGGGAGCTCACCCCGTCGCGGGGATTCGAGCCACCAACATGACACATAAGGGGAAAGAGACAGGGAGCGAAGAGGAAAATCAAAACTCAGGTGCCAGTTTCCAAGCAGTTGTTCCTGTTCAGGGGCAGGAGGTGGAAGATGAAGTTGGGTGTTCAGCAAAGCTGATACAATGGACTCTGCTCTTTCCTGTCTGCTCCACTGATGCAGCCTGATGGAACGGCTGCCCTCAGGTGGCAGTTCAGAGAGAGGGGGCCTGATGGGGCTGGCCTGTAACAACAGAGCCATTGGAGGGAACCCTGCTTCCCAGCTCTCCCACTGCTGCAAAGCCTGTTACCACATACTAGAAACAACTTCTTTTTAAATGAAAGCTGGGGAATCTAGGGTTTATGATCCACCATCAGTGACTGACAGTGCACTTGAACTGAAGGAAGGTGGCCTTGGCACAGGGTCCAAGGCAAAGGATACAGATGGGGCAGTAAAAACCCCTGAGGTGGCCTCTGGGAGCATCAAAAGGGCCTGGGGCAGTGTGAGCTGTCATCCAACAACATTTAGAGGGCTACAAATCCTTGCCCCCCCCCACCTGATCATTCCTCCTTTCTCTTCCCTGCATTTGTCTCCCAGCTTTAAAATATCCTTCTCCCGCAGAGACCTGAGCTGCCTTCTGAGAGGGGCTACATCACAGGCTGGCACACTTTGCCCAATTCTGGTTGAGGCATGTCAAAAAGGACCTTTCTTCTCTTTTCTTTTCCTGCTCTGTCAAGTGACAAGTACTGTACACTGATCGCCCCTGTATAAATTAACAGCAGCGCTGGCTGGGAGCCGATTAACTTTGCAGATCAGTTTGGAATGTAGGGCTGGGTCTTGCAACATCCCTGAGAGCAGTTGGGGACAGGGCAGAACCCTATAGACCCCTCCGTGGGATATCCACAGGCTGAAGGAAACTATTCTTGACCCCTGAAATGAACTGGAACTGTTTTAAGAATCTTGTAACTGTTTTAGAATGCATTTTTAAAAAATAGCTTGCTGGCTTGGGAGAAAGGGTGGAATGTTGATTTGATAGACAGATAGATGGATAGATGTGCTTCAGCATCAGAATATAGGAAGCTGCCTTTTACCAGGTAGTCCACCTAGCCCAGCATTGTGTATTGACACTGGCTTGCAGCAGCCCTGTAGGATTTTCAGTCTGGAGTCTCTTCCAGCCCTGCTTTCAAAGATTGAACCCTGGGTCGTTCTGCATGCAAACCAGATGTTCTACCACTGAGCTATGGGCCTTTCCTATAGTAGGAACCAGGGTTTCCCAAATTTGGGTCTCCAGCAGTTTTGGGACTACGGTCGCCATCATCCCTGACCACTGGTCCTGCTAGATATGGACAATGGGAGTTGTAATCCAGCAACAGCTGAAGACCCAAGTTTGGGAAACCCCGGTAGGAACTTTGGAAGATGCCTTATACTGAGCCAAGCTTTTGGTCCATCTAGCTTAGTATTATCCACACTGACTGGCAGCAAAATAGCTCTCCGGGGTTTCAGGTGCGAGTATTTCCCAGTCCTTCCTGGAGATATCTGTTGAAGCTGAGACCTTTCTCATGCTATGCCACAGAGCTATGATGACCCCTTTCAGATCCTGCCAGCCTTGAAGCTCAGTCCTTTGTTTACACAGCCCTGTTTGTCTCCAGGGGAATTTCTGGGTGCTTCCATGCTTGGGCAGATGCATTGCAAGGGCTTGGACTAGACAACCCTTGGGGTCCCTTCTATAATTCAATGACCTAAAAACATTTTCTGTAGGGTGGATCTGACACCAGCCTTGCTGCACTCCACATGCTCATGCTATTTCCATCACAATGACGTTTCTCCATGAAAGCAAAGAGCACCTTTCTGGCTGTGATTCCTGCTACTCGGTGATGCTCAGGGAGCCACGTGGGTAGAGGAGCCCTCCATCCAAGGGCCATCAGGGTCTTCCAAGGCTGAAGTCCTAATTTTCAGAGGGAAGGGGAGAGGTGAGGGCATGGCAGGGAAGAGAAGAAGAGAGAAGTGGAGGAGGAACTGGGAGGCTCCCGTTGATCAAGAAGTGACCTGGATCCTTGGCCTTGCAACAGGTTTCGGAGGCCTCTCCCACATTTCTCCGATGAAAATAGGGACATCCCATTCCATAATGATAATTTTACTATTTATACCCCACACATCATACTGGGTTCCCCAGCCACTCCGGCAGCTTCCAACAAATATAAAAACATTAAACATTTATTTTAAAAAAACTTCCCTATACAGTGGTACCTTGGTTTACAACCACAATCCATTCCGGAGGTTCGGTTGTAAACCAAAATAGGTTGTAACAATAGGTTGCCAATGGGGCCTCCTCCCAAAATTGGTTGTAATCCAAAAATATATGTATATAAAAACAAACATAAAAAACTTCCCTATACGGGATTGCTTTCAGATGACTTGGGGGTCGGATAACTCCATACCCTCCAACATTTCTCCAATGAAAATAGAGACATCCTAAGGAAAAGTGGGACATTCCAGGATCAAATCAGAAACCAGGATGGCTTCTCTAAATCAGGAAAATAGTGACACTTGGAGGGTTTGCTCTCCTGACAGCCCCATAAGCTGAGGGTTTTTTGTCACAGTACGTGTAAGGCACAAAAAGACCCATCACGATGACTTCATCCCCTTGGGCAGCTGCTGAGCCCCTTGCCATGCTCTTGTTGCTCACTGTGAATTCCAAGGCGTCCCTTTTTTGCCCTCATTAAAGCTCCCTTTGCAAACCTCTGGAAGCCCTTTGGCCTTGACTGCTAATTGGTCAGGTGCCTTCAGTCAGGGTGACAGTCACTTGCAGTGTCTGTGGCACAAGCTCATGTTCCTGTGTCAGGCCAGCAGCCTGGAAAGTTGTTCCCTGCTTAACTAGCTGGGGGGAACTGTTTGTGTGTGTGTGCATGCACACAAAGAATCCTAGAATTTTAGCGGTGGAAGGCACTTGAGCACAAGAGCAACTGATATCCCTAAGCATTGCTGCTTCCCAAGACTGGAGGCAGGGCACAAGGGGTATCATGTCAGGGATAAGGCCAGGCTGCAACATTTCTTCCTTGCACAGAATAGGAAGCAAGAGAAAGTTCCTTGGCCAAACCAGGATTTGAGCAGATTCCATCGCTGTGCCCACAAATCCATGGGGAGTCAAATTGGCTTCCTGGACAGAAATTCCATTTTGAATGCAGCTTCCTTTCCTCTTCCTTTTTGCTCTTAATCCTAATTGCAGTCAGATTTTGTCAGCTCAAGGTGACATGATATTCTAATCGCCTCTGTAGGGCTGAAGCAGAAGCTGTTTGTGTGAGTTGCTTCCTTTGGAGCCCAGAGTCAAATGGGAGGGTGAGAGCTGTGGCAGAAAGGCGGGCAGGTGGGGAAGGGGCTTGTTGCTAAGAGCAACACTCTTTTTTGAGTAGTGATTGGCTTTTTTTCTCTTTAATGTGGTGTATGCATGAGGAATTATAACACCCTTGTTGATGGCCAGGAGGCTCTTTCCCACAGGAGTTGATGGAACAGGGCTGACGCTTAATAGGTGCTATCGCGGGCTCCGTGGATCATTTTCTTGTTTTGCAGCCGTGGGGGCTCTGCTTCCTATTGATTTCAAAACCCACTAATGGGCATTTTTTGTGTGTGCTATAAGAAGCTTTTTGTGGTCACGGCTAAATCCAGCCCAATGGCAGAGAAAATTTGTGCAGCTTCCTGGGCAGGCCTCCCGGACATATGTGGCTTTGCAGGAGGAATTTTATCCAATCTTCTTATTGCTCTGATATTTTTATGGCACAGACAAATCTCATTAAATGAGCCTCTGTACTATAAAAGAAAAGAAAAGGTGTGGGCGTTGGGAGGGGGGGCAGTTGGTTCATCACACCCAACTTCTCAAAGGAGAGAGGGGTGGGGGTTTGTTACCGGAAAGGGCACACCTGGAATCTTTTCACCTGGAGATGTGAGGAATGGTTGCAGCAACCCCTTTGAGAAAAAAGTGCTCAGTGGTTAGAGCAGGGACCCCCATACCTGACCCTCCAGATGTTTTGGGACTACAACTCCCACTGGTCCTGTTTGCTAGGGATGATGGGAGTTGTAGTCCCAAAACATCTGGAGGGCTGACTCTGGGGATGGCTGGGTTAGAGACCTTGTCTTGCAGGTTCAGTCCTCAACAGCATCTCTGAAGAAGTGTGCATGCACACGAAAGCTCATACCAAGAACTAACTTAGTTGGTCTTTAAGGTGCTACTGGAAGGAATTCTTTTTGTTTTGAGCATCTCCATGGATAGCTTGGAGAGACTCTCCATGTGAAACCCTGGAGACCTGCTGTCATGGGATAACGCAGCTTCCTAATGGTACTCTGCACATGCACAAAGCACCCCATGATTCATGGGCTGAGCTCTGCTGCTGAAAATGGGTTCCAGGACTGATATTTTCAATGCAAAATTTCATTCTCTTCTCAGAGGCTAGCATGCATAGAGATCCCACCTGCATTCCATGTTGGGCCACCTGGGAGGAAAGAAAGGTGAACACCCCCCCATTTGATTTTCAGGGATCCTTGCAAGCTGCCAACTTTCTCCTGCCTCCGTTTTGGTCCAATCACAGAAGAGGCCTCCTTGTTTTGCATAGCTCCACCCCCAAAGCAAGTAATTGGTCCCAGCTATCTAGATAAACACTTCCAAGAGAGGCTGCAGGTCCTTTGGCTGAGCAGGCCACTTGATTTCTTTGTTCTGGTGAAACTGTAGCATACTTGAGACAAAGCACGCTAAAAAAAAATAATTCGAAATGAAATTGAGTTTGGAAGTTTCATGGTAAATTCTCCTCCTTCACAAATTCATTTAAGCTCTTCTTAAAATCTGGCGCGGCTGAATGTGAAGCACCTCAAGCTGAAGAACTTCCTAAAGAAAACTCAATGAATTTAGGCCAAATTACATTTCAACCAGGCAAAAGATTCCTTAGTTTGCAGGGGGTTGGACTAGATGATCCTCATGGTCCCTTCTGATTCTGCAATTCTATTATTCTTCATGCAAGATGAATGGGGGAGGGCACTCTCTGGAAGAGTCAGGCAAGTGTTGAGGTTGCGGGAGAGAGATAGTGTCTCTTTGACGTTGGACAGGGTTCATTTGTCTGTTTTGCACTTTGAAATAGTCACCCCCCTGGGGGCAGGGGGAGAATCCGAGGTGGGGCCTTTGCTTCTGTAGGAATCAAGCTGCTTACTCATTCAGGTGCCTCCAGCATGGTGGAAGCTGCAACAGCTGCATTAGGTGTGAATTTTGTTTGTAAAAGGGAGGTCTAAACAGGGGCTCAAAATATCTGGAAGGATCTTGGTGCATCTCGCATAAATGAGCGTTCTGTGATTTGCTTTAATTAGCATTCCTGCCTGTGGTGGTGAATCTGTCCTGTGTGGACAGATGATGGCACAGACTTCCCAATCAAGTTCATTACAATGCATGTGTGTGTGTGTATTGAACACTGTGCGTGCTTCATAAATGCTTAATAACAATGGGAGGGGGAGGGGAGACAGCGAGCATCTCTTGTCAGCCTTGCCCTTCTCCTGCTCTGGTCAAAGAGGGCTTTGCTACACTCTACCGCCCATCACACCGCTTGACAACCGTCATCTGCTCACAGTCAACGATAGTTCTTGTCCTTGCATGATTTATAGTCTGCTTATTAAGGCTACAAATTCTTACTAGCAAAATACACCCAGCTGGAAACTATGGGGTTTACTTCTGAGTAAGCAGGTAGCCTAGGTTTGTACGAGAAGCCACAGTGGATGGAGGGATTCAGCTTTGAGGAGGGCAGAGCCATAGCTATGGGGAGGGGGGTGGTTATCCAGGTTTTTTTTACCTCCATGGGGGCACCATTGAGGCTCCCAGCCTGGGTGTGTGTACACACAAATGTGCATTTGGGGGAGGGGGCAAACTGGATCTTTGACCCAGCTGAAATAAAATCTAGTTTTGCCCCCGAGGAGGGCTTGCCCCCCATGTCTGCTGTCCTCCGACCCCCACTTCGCCGTGGGATGACAGTAAATGAGCTTCGGAAACTGCCCTAACCTTTTCTCCAGGGCTTTGAGGGCATTTCGGACATCTTTCATTTTTGGCAAGCCACCTGCTCCTGGCAGCTAACCACATATTTTTGGACAGGAAAGGAAACTGGCCGGGCTCTTGGCACATAAAGTGGCAGGCACAGCTGCCCTGCCCCTATTTGCTTTCCTACTGAGCTCCAAATGGAGATCAGGATTACTCAGCAGAAAGGAAAAGCCTGGTAAATACTAAATTTGCCATGGGAGCCAATATTCTCTTCCTTCTTCACCCACCCAAAAGAGAACACTTGGAGTGGTGGCATTGGAGAGAACGGTTCAAAGATACCCCATTCTCGCTGCCTTTTTAAAGTGCAGGGCATTTAACGGGATGTTTGCAACCCAGCTGAGACCACAATCCTACATCCAATCAGCTGGGAGTAAGTTGCAGTGAGCTCAAGGGAGGTTACTTCAGAGTAGACATCTGGAGGATCGCACTGTAAATCTTTCATGGGCTTTAATACAGTACTACCCAGGACATTTTGCTGCCTGGATCAGGGAGTGGAAACAGCAAATGGTGCCTCTTTGCCCTGCTCAGGGTGCAAGGCCAGTCAAGTTATTTGGACACCTGAAGCAGCAGAAAATGCCATAATCACATCTCTTTGGAGGTTTCAATTAAGCAAGCAAGCAAGCAAGCAAGCAAACCCTTGCTGCACATCAAATCCTCTGTCGAGGAGAGTTGCCCCTTCTGCCCAATGGCAGAGCCAGCTCAGCCCCATCTGCCTCTATGAAACTCACTGTGAAGCAGTGAAACTTGTGTTTGCTCTATCTTGAAAGAATTCCATTAAAGCGACATTAATAAAATATGGTGGCTGCCTTTCCTTCCCCCAAATGAACTGAGCTGTTTCCTCCCTCTCCAAATGTACAAGCAATGAAACTTTTATGGCTGTCAATTTTCTCTCCGATGGGGACCTTTTTATAAAATCTGCTCATTGCCCATTTTCAAGGCACTCAAAGCTGAACATGCAGGCAGAGGCAGAATGCAAGGAAGGTGAAGACAGGAGGGTTCTGAGTGCAAGCTGCCGGTTGTGGGTAAATGTGTGTGGGTTTGCTTTTGCTTTCTCACATGCATGTTGAAGCATTCACACTCTCTTTCTCCCCCCCCTCTCTCTGTTTCCTTTACTCTTTTTCAAAAGAGGCCAGGTTCCGTTAGGGCCTCTTGGGAATAAAGTGGGCAGCTTAAGTGACCAGAAACCTCTTCCCCCTCATGATCTTTTTAGCTCTGAAATCAATCCGGAACATCTTGAAAACCCTGACTTCCCTGGACAAAAGGACTGCAAGGTGGGGGGAGGCTGGATCACAGCCCTTTCCTGCTCCCAAAGCAGCATTTGTGGAGGCAATGCAATAGAAAGTATGTGCTCTTTTATCTGTAAACCTAGGGAAGTTCTTGCCTGCATTGCAGGAGGTGCAACATGATGAAAAAGTGCATTTGCAGAACCTTTCCTTGGGGGAAGTAAGCTGTGTGAAAAGAGTTGCGGCTGTTCGGGAGGATGTGATGTGCTGAGCTGGGAGACAGGAATTGCTCCATCCCCTTTTTCAAGTGGAACAGAGATTGTCTGATCCTCTTGTGGTTGATGGTAAAGAGAAGCTTCGCTCCCTGTGATTGCTTCCATTTTTCTCTGGGAGGCCAACCCACCTGCACTCTAAACATGGTGCCAGCATCTCTGCCAGTCTCTCTCCACATGGGGCTGTTGGTGCACATTGAAGCTGAATGTTGGAAGATTCAAGACACGCCAAAGGAAGTCCTTCATGTAGCAAATAGTCTGGGGAACTCACTTCCACAGGAGGCAGTGATGGCCACTAACCTAGATGGCTTTAAAAGATGGTTAGACAAATTTATGGAGGGCTATCAATGGCAGCTAGTCACGATGGCTGTGCTCTGCCTGCACAGTTCGAGGCAGCAATACTTCTAAGTTGCTGGAAAATGCAGGAGGGGAGACCATTCTTGTGCTAGAAACCTGTTTGTGGATTTCCTGCAAACCTCCAGTTGGACACTGTGAGAACAGGATGCTGGACTAGATGGGTCATTGGCCTGATCTATTAGGCTTGCATAACATTCCTAGGTTTTTAATCACTTTTGCCTTTGGAAAACTGTCCCTTGAAGTTGGTTATTGCGTCTAGGGGTGTGTGTGTGTGTGTGCAGTAATGCTGCTACTGAATGCTCCCCAAGCTCAGAAATAAATTTCAGTGGGATCACCATGCTTTTCTCCTTGCAAGGCATTAATCACCACTCCACAAAGTTCTGCTCCAGCTGGTTCATTCTTCTTGAACTAAATTACAAGCCTGATTTGGGGTGAGGGAGGTAGAAGAATTTTTGTATAGATCACCTTAATTTTAATGGCATATTGGAGGGGGAATCCACCCCCTGCCCCCAGTATTATGCATCGTCAGCATAGCCAGAAGTCAACAGAAGGCGAAAATATCTACTTAGTGATTAGGACCTGGAGCCTTGCCTAATGCAAGCAGCTGAAAGAAACAGACATTCCCGTTTTGCTATCCTCCTGCCGAGAAAATGTATTTATTTGTCTGGATCTGCTCACCCTGGACTCTCTTGCTCTTCCTGGCACTGAAATTTCATATCACCACTGCCTTGGCCAGAGCAGTTTTCCTGATGCACTGCTGCCTCTCTAGGGATGTTTTACAATTGTTTGGAGATTCCTGCAGACCAAAGAAAGCATGAGGGGGGGCATTCTCATCCCCCTCCTTCCCTCAAAAGCCATTTATAAAATAGACGCAAAATCTAGCAAAACCTGCAGGAGCCCTTCAAAGCTCTCTAGCTGGCTATGAATTATAGATCACGGCACTGTGTTAACCATTAGCTGCTTTCAAATTTTCTCACTAACAAGGACTTGGGCATCAATTATTTTTCAAGCCTGTGCAAAAAACCGTTTCTGGCGTCCTCTTCACAGAAACCACAAAAGTATTCCCGCCCCCCCCCCCATGGTACGGCTGGCCTTTGGGAATGTCTCAGAGCAAAGTGGGAAATTGCTCCTTCCCTGTCAGGAATATGCAGGCTCTTTCTGAAACCCCTGTAGATGGTCCATCTACACTTCTTTGCCTGTCTCAGTTGCACATGATTTCCCCTTTGCCTCCCAAATTGGTCAAAGGCAGTGAATGTTTCTCTTGGAAAAGCCACACTGAGCTAAGGCTTCCCCAGAACTGATTCCTTCAACACGCTTTTCTTCCAAGCACACCTGATGGGAGATGCCCTCCCCTGTCCTGGAAAACAACCAGGCCCCCTATTCACTGTCTTTGGAACCACAGTTCTCTCCAGATTTCTTCTAAGCAGATTTCTTCTGTCTGGGTTAGGTGCCTGCTCTCATAACAGTAGAACCCATGGACATACAATGAAGCTCAGTGTTGGAAGATTCAGGAGAGATATGTGCTTCTTCATGTAGCACATAGCTAAACTTGTTCCTTCAGGATGCAGTGATGATCACCAACTTGGATGGCTTGAAAAGAGGACTGGACCAATTCATGGAAGAAAAGGCCATCAACCTCTAGTAGCCATCATGGCTCTGTTCTGTCTCCATGGTCAGAGGCAGTAATAGTTTTGGATGCCAGTTGCAGGAAACCACAGAGAGGGATGGTGCTCTTCTTGAGCTTGAGTTCTACTTGCAAGGGCTTTCAATTGGGGCGCCTGGTTGGCCACTGTGAAAAGAAGAGGCAGACTAGATGGGCCATTGGCTTGATCTGGCAGGCTCTTTCGATGTTCTTATGAGGGTGCCCTACTCAGCTATGGGTAGTTTTTTGAGTCCATATGAATCTGTGTATGAATCACTGAGCTAGAGAGAGAGAGAGCACTGTCCATGGTGCTGAAGTAGACAGGCAAATGCTTCCAAGACTGTTGTCCTCCACCACATGGTCCAGGCCCCCAGGACTCTACTTGTAATAGCACTACTCAGGGGGCTGTAACCTGTTTGCCAGAGTGAAGATCTGCATTTCTGCTTGTAGCTGCTCAGTCCACATTAGGGATGCTGAGGACCTACTTTGGTTTGGGAGGGGTCTCCTTGGCATTTCAATTCTTTCTGCCACACACTTCCTAACTCAGTTAGAACCCCCCATTTTTGCAGGCTCAAATTACCCTCCTGGGTTGGTTCACACAGATGGATCAGCTGACTGTAAGAGCTTACAAAGAATCAGACCAGTTTGATTTCCAGATTGTGTGGGCAAGGGGAAGTAGCTCACCTGACACCTTTGTGATGTCAGGTGATTGTTGAGTGGGTGGCACCCACCTGCTAAAGCTGACCCACAGCAGTTAGGGGAGGCAAGAATCTGGCCCACCAGCAAGTTCAAACTCATCATCCCTGTGTCCTAGGGTCAAAGGGGATCACATAGCCTGTGAAGCCGTGCCAAAATATTAGCCCAAAACAGTAATTGTTGGATCCTTGTAACAGAGCCAAACTCCCACCCTCAGTTTCTGCATTTTCCTGTGCAGGCTGACTTATTTATATGTCTTGGCTCAAGTCTTTGCTGTTTCTTGTTGAAACACTTTGCTGGAAGTTCTGTCATTTGATTCCACCAGCAAAGCTGGATTTATTTTAGGCAGTTCTAGGCAGCCCTGTAACTACATTCCTGGGGCAGTTTATGACAAGAATGAAAGCAGATTAAAAATACATACAGGAAATAAATTTGTGTTGTCCTACCAAGACAACTCCTGCTTGTCCTTTCTAGCCCTCCCTCCGTTTCAATATATTCTAAGAAGGTATTTTCTTTGTGCAATACATTTTCCTCAAAACTGAAGAAGAGCTCTGTGTAACTCAAAAGCTTATTCTCCCAACATTTTGCCCCTTGTCATTTCACTCCTTTGTTGTTATTTTACTACTGTTAATAAATAGCTATTCTCCTTACTTCCAGCATTGAGTGCTGCTGTTAATTTGATGTGTCTGAAAACATCAGAAAGGAAGAGCCATACAATGTGGATCAGATGCCTGCTCTGCATCCCTTTTCCCTCAGGGCAGGCTGTGGTCCAGATTGTGTTGGCTGACTCCTGGAAGGGGTGGTCAGGGAGCTGAGCTAAAGGATCTGTCACCTTTCTAGCTCTGTGATGCAACATTTGTCTGCATATCATTTATTTATAGAGGGTTTTCTATTTTACTTTTCCCCTCCGAGGGAGGCGCCCAACTAAGCTAACAAACAAAATATAAAATCAACAGTAAACAGCAGGAAAACACTAAAAATATCAGAAGTAAAGCAGCAGTAAAATCCCTGAAAGTAAAATGCCCAACAAGGAAGCAGCTTAAGCAAATCAGGTCTGTACAGCAGATAACAAAAAAAACCAAAACACACACACACAACCCTTGCTGGGAAATGAAAGTCCAGAGGGTAAAGGAGGAAGGACTGTAGAGCAGTGATGGACAGCTGTTTTGCATGCAGAGGTCCCCGGTTCAATGTGATATCATCCCATCAGTATCTAGTTGTGTGCAGTGATGGACAGCTGTTTTGCATGCGGAAGGTCCCCGGTTCAATCTCGTATCCCATCTGCATCTGGTTGTGTGCTGTGGGAATTGGGGATTGCATTGGATGGGCCTTTGGTCTCTTCTTCTTAGGTCCTCATGATCCTTGCCCATGAAGAGTTCTAGCATCCCCCAGCCAGCAGGAAAAGCAGATCCCAGAGTAAGGTGGGTTGAGCCATGTGGGAAATGAGCAGAAAGCTTTCCCTGCAATGACACTGGCAGAGTGATTCATTGCTGAAGGGACCCTCAGTAGTTAGAGCTTAATTAGATCTTTATCTTGCAATGTTATCTTTGTTTCGGGGATTAGTGCTTAATGTCTTTATTGTACTCAGAGAGAGCCATTTATTAAATGCAGAAATATGACTCTAGGGTGGGCATGGGGGAGTGAGGCTGGGAGCTGCTCCTGAGAAGGTCTGGCCTGGTGGAACAGGAAGTTCTTTCCACAGGATCTCGAACTGAGCCACACATGACACAGCAGCAGCAATCCTGGTTTTACTCCTGGGTGTCCCCTTGACAGGGAGCTGCAGCCAATAAAGAGTCCTTGACCATTGTACTTGCACCTGTTGGCCACATTCAGATGTTTCATATTTGCACAAACTTTCCCCAACGGGGTGCCTACGATTCCCATCAGATCCAGCCAGTACAGCTCATTATGTCATCAAAGCACCTCTCTCTGTGAAAGAAAGCAATGCAGCCAGGCTGGGACTGAGAGCCAAAGACACGCAGATGTTAAATGTCACAACCCCCCAATCTCCAAGTGGTGAGAGATTTCAGGGGCTCCAGGGATTTGCCTGGGTTTGGTTTCCTTGGAATGAGGGTCAGCAGAGACTGTAGTGTCTTTAGAATATAGGATTATTTCCACATATATGCAACATGAGCAAAGGATGGAGGGGCTCAGAGCATTAACACCCCAACAAATCTTGCTTCTCCATTAGTCACAGCTTTGGATTCAGCACAGTGGAAGGAGGTTTCTGTGTCTCCAGCTTCTAGTCTTCTTCCAGCTCAGCTCACAAACACCTCTTTGGCTGTTGTTCACCTATCTAGCAGCTAGATGAGGGAGGTGGAGGAAAGGTCTCCCCATTATCCTGGGGGGCACCATCCATTCTTTGGAGGTCTTGCAACCTAGCTCATTCTTTTGGGATGCTGATGAAGACACTTGCCTGACTAACAGAATCCTCTGTTAGAGTCTAAACCTTACTAGGTAAGGTAAAGGGACCCCTGACCATTAGGTCCAGTTGTGGCCGACTCTGGGGTTGCAGCGCTCATCTCGCTTTATTGGCCGAGGGAGCTGGCGTACAGCTTCCGGGTCATGTGGCCAGCATGACTAAGCCGCTTCTGGTGAACCAGAGCAGCACACGGAAACGCTGTTTACTTTCCCGCCGGAGTGGTACCTATTTATCTACTTGCACTTCGTGCTTTCGAACTGCTAGGAGCTGGGACTGAGCAATGGGAGCTCACCCCGTCGTGGAGATTCGAACCGCCAACCTTCTGATCAGCAAGTCCTAGGCTCTGTGGTTTAACCCACAGTGCCACCTGCGTCCCTAACCCTCACTGGGTACAGGAACCCCAAAACTGGAAGGGGCTCAGGGCGCCATCCAGACTGACTCCCCAACTCATAAAATTGGGACTACTTGTGGCATTGAGGATTCTCCATGTGGGGACATGGTCTGTTGGAGAGTTAATGCTGTAAGCCCATCCATTGCATGCTCAGTCAGTCTAGCTTTCAACCTATCTACCCATCTATATGGTCTGACTGGAAATTGTTTTAACTTTAATATTGTATTTTTATATTTTTGTAACCTAGCTTGAGCCTTTTGGAGAAGGGCAAGGAATAAATCCAATAATATAAAATAACAATAACAGCAGAAAGTAAATAAAATCTCCAGTGACTTAACTCAAAGGAAATCAGCTCATGATATGTGATGGACCCAATGAACCCAATATTCAGAGATTGGGACGTGCTTAACAGCCTGCTACAGGGCAAGAAATGTTCTTTGTGGACAAGATCTCCCCAACACACATTGGCTTTCTTTTCACTGCTGTCTTTGCCCCTGGTGGAGGCTGTGCCTCCTTTATGCAGGGCCCCATTCTTGTTTATGATGCCGTCTGCACTATGCACAGGCTCATTACCTGGAGGTGATCAGTTCTCAGGCAGCAGCAAAGTGTATTATTCTGGTAATTGCAAACAGGATCCTTAATAGCTGCGAGCATAGCTGAAGCTATCTAACCCATTGGTGTTATGTTGAGCTAAAATGCCTTTTGTCCCCCTTGCAGGGCTTGAAGCAGACTGTGGAGGTGGCTGTGGTGTAACACTCAGCCCTCTGTCAAGAGCAACAGGAACTTCATGGGAACTGAGGAAGCTGCCCTCTACTGAGTTTGGGTCCTTGGGGGTGGATTCTACCCCTTGCACCATTTTTCATACATTACCCAACACACACACAGAACATCAACTTCTTGCCTGATGTCAGGGGTGGAGGAAGGAGGGTGCGGTGGGGGTGGTGCACACCAGGTATCTCCATTGAGGGGGGTGACAAAATGCCAGGCAGCAGTCACTGCAGTGCACCCAAGCCATGTGTCTCTCCTGGGAGTGACATGGTGGCTTGGGCACCTGCAGGCTCCACGGTGCCCCAAACGGTCCACCCACTGCCTCCCCCTCAGCTGTAGGATGGCTGAGAGGGAGGAGGCAGGCAGACTCCTTGGAGGCCCTGAGGAACAGCTGGCCCTGGCTCACCCCGCCCCATGGGCAGCCGGCTCTGCCCCTGGGCACAGGGCACACAGGTGCCTGATCGGCTTGCTCCGCCACTGCCTGATGTAACTGTAGCATCATGGAATGTATGGGTATGTCCCCTGTCTGAAGCTGCTGCCAGTCTGAGTAGACAATACTGGGCTAAATGGACCAATGGTCAGACTTTTTATCAAACAGCTTCCTATCTTTCTACCTGCTTCAGCTCCCAAACCTGGAAGACTCTCTTCTTTATTTATTTATTTTTCAAAATACCAAGGTTTCGGTGTACCATGATTCCTGGTGGTAGAGAGCTCTGGCTACGAACACCTTTCCTTTAAGCACATAAGAGCCCAGCTGGGTCAAGAGCAAGATTCAGAGCATCTAGGTGCAGTAACAGGGGCTGCTGTGATCCCCACTTTTTCAGGCTGTACAAAGGTCCTGTCTCATCTTGCCTCCAGGATTATTTAGCTGTGATTCCTGCATTGTAGGTCATGGGACTTTGGATCTGTCCTAACTCTACAATTTTTTTTGTGCGTGTGTGAGAGAGAGATTTGTTGTGCGTGATGGTCTACTGAGGTGGGTGATGTAACTCTGTTGCTTTTCATCACAGGCTCAGTGTCTCTTCCTCCCTCCCTTGGCTCTTGGCGAAAGGGTGGAGGAGGGTGCCCTAATTGGATCAGCTTGCTAATTAACTGCCAGAGAGGATTGATGCGGCTTATAGTCACATAAACATGAAAAATAAACAGAATTGATTCCTGCTGAGGGAAGGTTTGCAAGAAACACCTGTTCCATCGCCCAGGGGTTTCTAAAATGGAAGAGGTTATGGGGGTCCAAACCCACTTGGCAATGGGGAAAGTGACAGGTCACAGAGCTCTAGATGGTGGGATGTGGGACCACAATGTCCATTCTGTGTTTAGCTGATGGCGGGGAAGCAATGCCTCAATAGTGCCGAAAGGGGAGGAGAGGAATCTGCCTGCCTTAGGGCCCACACTCAGTTCTGCTGCTGCCTTGGCAGAGATGTTACACAGGAGTGATGTGCATCTATCTTTTAAAAAAAGGAAGGAAGGAAGATGTGGAACCTGGGGTGTGAATCTCATTCCATTTCCTAAAACAAGAACTTAAGAAGAATATGAGAACCTAAGAAGATACTGCAGGATCAGGACCTTTTAGTCCAGCATCCTGTTCTTGCAGTGGCCAGCCAGATGCCTCAATGGGAAACCCATAAGCAGGATCTGACTGCAAGAGCCCTTTCCCCTCCTGTAGTTTCCAGCAAGTGGTATTCAGAAGCATCGTTGCCTCTGACTGGGGAGGCAGAGCAGAGCCATCATAGTCAGTAACCATTGACAGCCTTCTCTTCCCATGTGAATTTGTCTAATCCTCTTTTAAAGCCATCCAAGTTGGAGACCATCACAGCCTCCTGCAGGAGTGAGTTCCATAGTTTAACTACGCACTGCATGGAAAAGTACCAGGTCAGGCCATTGCTCCATCTAGTTTTGCACTGCCGGCACTGACTGTTAGTTGCTCTGCAGGGTTTCAGGCAGAAGACTCCCCTACCTGGGGATGGGGCAGGTGCTCTGCCCCTGAAGTATGGCCCATCCCCTGAGAGCAGGATGAGGTCACATGTGCAGTCCAGCACACTCTCTGGCAGATAATAATAATAATAATAATAATAATAATAATAATAATAATAATAATAATTTATTTATTTATACCCCGCCCATCTTGCTGGGCTTCTCCAGCCACTCTGGGCGACTTCCCACAAAATATTAAAATACCATAATACATCAAACATTAAAAGCTTCCCTAAACAGGGCTGACTTCAGATGTCTTCTAAAAGTCTGGTAGTTGTTGTTCTCTTTGACATCTGGTGGAAGAGCGTTCCACAGGGTGGGCGCCACTACCAAGAAAGCCCTCTGCTTGGTTCCCTGTAACTTGGTATCTGAAGAAGTGTGCATGCACACGAAAGCTCATACCAAGAACTGACTTAGTTGGTCTTTAAGGTGCTACTGGAAGGAATTTTTTTTGTTTTGGCTTCTCACAGTGAGGGAACCGCCAGAAAGCCCTCGGCACTGGACCTCAGTGTCTGGGTAGAACGATGGGGGTGGAGATGCTCCTTCAGATATTTTGGACCAAGGCCGTTTAGATTTGCTTGTGCATATCAAGTCAGGATTTGGGCATGGCTATAGCAGAGCTTCCCTTTCCAGTATTTCCCTGAGAAGGAAAGAATGGAAAAGGAGACCCCTGCTGGCATGCACCCTCCTGCAGCCAGCCTTCAGCAGAAATCCACACAGCTGCCAAGAATTTCAGGAAGCTGTCCTTGCTGTGCAGGTCTTTCCTCTCCACCCTCCTTGTGTGCCCTTGATCTTCCTTGGTGGGCATCTCCTTCTCCAAGTAAGCACTAAGGGAACCAACCCAGAGGTACCAGGATGGCCTCTTTGACCATCAACAACAGAGGATCTGCTATGGCCCACTTTCCTCAAGCTCCAGATGTTTTGGTCAACAACTCTTGTTAACCTTAGCCATTGGCTGCATGATGGGTGCTGTGTTCCCAAACATCTGGAAGGCACCCCAGATTAGGCAAGGCTGTGCAGGAGAAGCTCTCCATTCACAGCTCTTCAGAAGAGCTCCCTGGGCTGCTTCTCACTGTCAGTTGCTAATTATTTTTGAGATTATCATAGGATCATAGAATTGCAGAGTTGGAAGGGACCCCAAGGGTAATCTAGTCCCACCCCCTGTAATGCAAGAATCACAGCTAAATAATCCTTGGCAGATGGCCATTCAACCTCCACTTAGAAACCTCCATGGGAGGTAGTCCATTCCATTTATGATTAGGATATTATGCTATCATTTGTTATAATGAAGCCATTAATTGATTCCCCCCTCCATATATAATAGATAATAATTGTCGGTGCACATATATTTTGGGTGGCTAGTTATGAACCAGCCTGAGCATTGTATGTTCAGGGGAATATGTGACACCCCAATAAAGCAGCAGTCCTGATGATAACCACATGGCTTCCTTGAGTGAAGTGCTCAGCCCCACCTGCTCTTCCTTCTCTTCACCTACTTTCTCTCCAGGGGAACAAAGAAGTGGGCATGTGCCCCACCCACTTGAGAGCAAATCCTGCCTGAGCCTGTGCTGTGTACTGCCCTTCAGCCTGGGCGTGGGCTCTCTGGTGCCAGGCAGGCTGCAGTAGAGTCCATGGAGAGGGCATCTTTTATTTCCTGAGCCTTCAGAGCAGCAGGAAGCCTGGCCTGGCAAAGAGAGAGAGAGAGAGACACGCTGATGGTTCTGCCTTCACAACCCTAAGCCCCGGGCTGCTGTTGCTCTGCCTCTTGAATGTCAGCCCCCGCTCCCCCTGACTTCCTATTAAGGCAGCTTAATCTCTCCTCACTGGGCAATCTGGATTCAGCACTTTGAACTTGGTGTACCCATTCATCATGGCCCTGAAAGGCCTACCTTGTCATCCTGTCGGTGGGCATTTCCATCACATCTCTAGAGCAGATTGCAGCCAAGCCTCCTCCTCCCCTGTCCAAGAACAGCCAGCAGCCTGCCTTGGCTGAATACCAAAGTGACAGAGTAGCAGCCAGCCCCATTGCCCAGGAATGCACAAACACTCAGGAGGAGGAGGGGTTGTTCTCCCAGCAGCCAGAAGGCAGAGGGACAAGTCAGTGCACACCACTTGGGTAGGAACCGGAGGAGACCCTTGACCACCACAGAGTCCCAGGAGTTTGGTAAGGGCAGCTCCACCGCCAGAGACATGGAGGCAACAGACCAGAAGCCCCTGGCTTTAAGGGTGGAAAGACCCTGCTCAGCTTCTGGGTCCCCTCTGGACTTTGGAGTAGAATCCCTGCCACTTCCTGTGCCACTTTGCCAGCTAAGGCAAACATTTAAAGCCCATTCACCCCCTCACCCCACCTACTCAATGTTTGAGGAGTTATTAATCTTTGTGGGGGTGCCAACTTGAATGAAATATTGGGAGCTCCAGGTAAGCCCCACCCTGCATAACTGGCCACAAGGCACTGGCACATGCACACCATTTGAATGGCAATGTCCATCAACTTTTGGGGTCCCTCAGATATTTTATTGGGGAGGGGCAAAGGAACTTTGGCCCCTGGGAGTTGGCTCCTATGGACATTTGCAATAGTAGAAATGACCTTGGACTGATTCAGACCATCAGGGTCCATTGAGCTCAATATTGTCTACACTGACCGGCAGCAATGGCTCTCCAGGGTTTGAGTCAGGGGACATTCATGGCCCTGCCATTGGGGATTGAGACTGAGACCTTCTGACTTCAAAGCAGATGCTCTATATACCATTCACCTCAAGGGAAAGCCTTGGGGATAGGCTAGAGTCCCCTTGGCCAAAATGCCCCCAACTTCCTAATGTAACATCAGACCCAGTTTTCTTTTGGGGTGGAAGACAGCAAGGAGGAGGGGGGAGGAGGACGAGGAGATGCCACTTAGCTAAATTCCTAAGTGCCGGAGAGAATAATTGCGGTTCCGTGTATAAATCAATAGCTAATTTGAGAAAACAATGGGCAATGTAGGGTAATGTAGTGCCTCAGCAAAATCCTATAGGAATCACCCACTGATGGACTCTGGCTTGGTGGGTGTGAAATAAAGATGGCATCATTAATTGGGATTCATGATAGGGTGCTTCTGTGCTGAGCAGCCTGATCCTATATGCATGGACCTCAAGGGGGATGCTCCCGCGGTGTTTGGGGGGGGGGCACAGGATGATGGCAACTTGCTCCTTGCATTTCTGTTGCCTTGGGAACCTCCATGTTGCAGCTGACCCCAGAGTTGTGCTATTGCCTGGCCTGTCCAGGTAGGGCTGGGAATGTTCCCTTCCTGAAATGCTGTAGAGCTGTTGCTGCCACTCCATGTAGGAGGTAATCCAGAGGTCAGTGATCCAATGGTCTGCTTCCCAGAATGAGGCAGCTTCTGGTGTTCCACTGTCTCCCTCACCCCAGTCCCACAGGACCTGCTGTCTCATTCTGCTCAATGTTTAAAAGTCTTACTTCTTCACACAGCACATAGTTAAACTGTGGAACTCACTGCTGCAGGAGGCAGTGATGCCCTCCAACTTGGATGGCTTTAAAAAAGCATTGGAGAAACTCATGGAGGAGAGGGCTACCAGTGGCTACCAACCACAAGGGTTATGCTCTGCCTCCACATCCCAAATACTGCAATCGTTCTTCATAAGGGAGTCGCCCTATTCCCTTGGTCATTTTGGTTGCCCTTTTCTTGAACATTTTCCAGTTCTACTCTATTGTGTTTGAGGTGAGATGACCGCAGAATAGATTTGGCATTATATGATCCAGGCGGTTTTATTTTCCTTTCCTTTCCTAATGAACCCTAGCCTGGAATTTGCCTTTTTCAAAGCCGCTCACACTTAGTTCAACCTCTTTTTTGAACTATCCACTAGATACCAAGGTCTTGTTCCTGGACAGTCACCACCAGTTCAGACCCCCTGTAGCATACAGTATATGTGAAATTAAATTTTGTTTGCCCTGACGTGCATTGCTTTACACTTGATTACACTCAATTGCATTTACCATCCGTTCACTCAGTTTGCAGTGATCCTTTTGGAGCTCTTCTCTTTCTGTTTTTAGGACGCCAAGGCCGGATAGCTCTGTCGGTAAACCATGAGACTCTTAATCCAGGGTCGTGGGTTCAAATCCCACATTGGGTGAAAGACTCCTGAATGGCCGGGGGTTGGACTAGATGACTCTCGTGAGCCCTTCCAACTCTGCAGCTCTACAATTCTACGATCAGAAAACTTGGCCACTTCACTGCTCATATTAGGAGTGTAGAGACAGTTCTTAATCCAAAGCATAGCATGGGGTGGTGGTGGAGGGGCTGTGGCTGGTAGGGTCAGCTGGAGAGATACTAATTGTGTAATTGTCCACATAACTATCTAAAACAGGTGGGTCTCTGTCCATAAGACTGTTAAGTTCCCACCCTGGGATTCATTTCCCTGCTCAGGGATTGATTTTAATGAAGAGCAGGTTATAAATCACCCAAGTAAAGCAAGCAAATGAAGTCCAGGGTCTTAAACTGCCTGCTTGGAGCTGCACCAGTCAGAGTGCGGAGGGAGGGGGGCAGCCTGAGCCTGGCTCTGGATTTCTGTGTTCTCTTGCCTCCCCCTCTCCCACAGCAATGGCACTTTCCACTCAAGAATCTTTCCTGAGCTGCCTCCTCCACGTAAAAAAAAAACCCCTCCCTGTGCCTTTGCAAGATGGCTCTAATTTAACCATTTCTGCAACGGAAAGTGGCAACGGCTCCTTGGTGATTTAGATGCTGGTGGCAAATTGCCACCTTTGACAGGAGCTGCTGAGATTTCCTGCAGAAATCGATGGGTGATTCAAGGAGTCTGCTGTTCAGCAAGGCAAATCAGCTGCCAACAGGTGGCTTTATTGGCTCCCAGTGAAAGGTGGGACTCATTATGCTGCAGGCCGGGGTGGGGGTATAGGGGGGTGGTTGCCATAGGAGGTGTCTGCGCTGGGGGAATGCATCAAAGCTGCCCTCTGCTCCGTTGACAAGGCAGCAGTCTCTGCAAAAGGAGCCTTTAATCCTGGCAAGTCTGCCAAGACATCTTGCGGGTGGCTGAGGGGCAGTGGTGGGGCACCCAGCTGACCTCCCCCCCCCCAAGTTGCCTCCCTAGAGCAATCCTGCAGGTGCCTGAGCCCTGCCTCCTGAGCATATTATCTGTGCCCTCCTGCCATGGACATCTGCCAGGGCTTCCCTCAAGGAGGATGAGGGAAGATTTAGGAACAGGCAGATGGGAGCACGATCAGACTGCTTTAAAATGTCAAAAGATGATTAAAAAGCCAAGGCAATATGGAAGTGAGAGGCAGCATCAGGGCTAAGAGGGTGGATAAGGCTGTGAAAGTGTCATTTTGGCAAGGGGAGGGGACCCAGAATGTGTGGCCCTAATTCTCCAGCCAAAACAACCGTGAAGGTGTCATGGTACCCAGGGTGCAGATCCCAGGTGTTAAACAGCTGCTAGTGATGTGTCTCAGAACATGTTCTGCCTTTAATAAAAACATGTGAGAGAGAGAGAGAGAGAGAGAGAGAGAGAGAGAGAGAGAGAGAGAGAACGTTCTAATAGCCCACTATGGCTTGCAGTTAATGTGAGTCCTCCTCAGAGTGGACCCATTGGAATGGATGCCTGGGTTTTAGTGGGACAGCTTCCAGCGGCCATGCCAAGCCTAGCCCTCCAGAGACTGGAGGGTGATCAGAGAGCAGAACATTTTGGGTGGGCAACAGACCACCCAAGTAGTAGCTGTGGTTGCTGATAATACCATTTACAGCCCCCACTTTCCTCCAAGGAGCTCAAGGTGGCACCCCTTGTTCTCCTGCTCTATATTTTATCCTCACAACAACCCTGTGAGGTAGGTTAGGCTGAGAGACTGGCGCAAGGTCACCCAGTAAGCTTCATGCTGGAGTGGGAATTTGAACCTTGGTCTCCCAGGTCCCAGCCCAGGACTCTCCCACTGGTTCCTGCCCATTTCGCCTCACAAGGCCCAGGGAAGATGTGACTTTGGGGTATAGCCTTTTCTGTGTGCCATAGTGAAGAACCTTCCCCCTTCGCATTTCCTAGTTGGGTCTCTTGAGGGGTTGGGTGACTCTGGCACCCAAAGCTGCCCTGTGCCCTGCTGCCACCCACCCCACACAGGACAGACTTGTGGGACATTAAACCATGTTGGCACTTCTGCTCACCTCCTGCTTGGCACCTTACAGGGCAACGGAGACACCACAACTCCAGGGGGAGCCCCTCTCCCCCAAGCTGACTTGGGCAAGGCTCTTTCATTGCAAATCTAGTTGCTCTTGCATTTCACCAGGGCACTTTGAGACTGAAATCCAAGATCAGTTGACATGCGTGTGTTTGACCTTCAAGTCCAACATTTTATTTCACCAAATGCAGAAAAAGCACACCAGGTTGTGGGGGCTGGAGTTACCACCTTGAGCCTCAGCTCAGTTTGTACTGCCTAGCTGCGGCCAAGAGTTGGGGGTCTCACTCTCTTTAGGAGAGCCAACTCCAGCCAGGACATTTCAGGAACCAGACTTCCACCAGCTCCCCGACTCCAGTGTGTCTCCCCCATATTTGGGACAATTTCAAAACCCTGAGCAGAACCAAAGCCTCTTCCTTCTCTCCCCTCCACCCCAACTTACATTTGAGCCATTGGTTTGTCCCCCACATGGTTGCAAACGGAGAAGCCCCTATTAAAGCCGAGAACTAATTTGGGAGCAGAGGAGGTGAGGCTCCTCCTTCCGAGGCAATTCAGAGCAGCACTTGACATTCAATTAGGACTGCGGGTTCCCATAAAACAGCCTATTAAGCATGCCCATAAATCCCCACTGGCTGTGCACCAAGCCGCGCGGCCTGCCTTGTCCCTGGCACAAGGAGGAGGAGGAGGAGGAGGCGGAGGAGGTAGGAGCAGCAGCTCCAGCAGCAACACTTTGGCACAAATGCAGCCATCACCTCTCCTTGTCACCTGTTTCTTGCTCCAGGAAGGGGAACTGCTGCTGCTGCCGCCACCATCGCTGCTCTGCTTTCTGCCTGCATCTGAGAAAACCCCGGGATCCTTAGTGGCTCTTCCAGGCTGGGCTTGGAGAGACCCCGCTGCCTGGAACCCTTGAGAGCCGCTGCCAGTCAGTGTAGACAGTACTGAGCTAAATGGACCAGTAGGTGCGATTCAGTATAGGACAGCTGCCTATGCTGCTATGTACTTCCTCACCTCCTCTGCCATGATCAGGTTATTCTGCTTCCCTGCAGGGCTGATAGGAGGGTGAGAGCAACGTTCAAGGGGAAAGTGCTCATTCTTTTTTAAAAACCACACACAGAGAAAGATCAAAGAGGGGAATGAAAGGGATACTTTGCTCCCACATTATAAAGGAGCCTGATTTGACAGTTGCTTCAGGTGAACCAAAAGTCAGCTGGGTCTTGCTTCCCTCCAGCAGGAGGTCGTAGAGAGGCCAAGCCAGTGGGTTAAAATGGGGTGGGTAGGTGGAGAGACCCCGGATCAACCCACTAACCAGCCACAAAGGTCACTGGGTGACCCAAGGCCGGTTGCTCTCTCTGGCTGTGTCCACACCATACATTTCATGCAGCTTAAGGGACGCGGGTGGCGCTGTGGGTTAAACCACAGGACTTGCGGATCAGAAGGTCGGGGATTCGAATCCCCATGACGGGGTGAGCTCCCGTTGCTTGGTCCCTGCTCCTGCCAACCTAGCAGTTCGAAAGCACATCAAAGTGCAAGTAGATAAGTAGGTACCACTGCGTCGGGAAGGTAAACGGCGTTTCCGTGCGCTGCTCTGGTTCACCAGAAGCGGCTTAGTCATGCTGGCCACATGACCCGGAAGCTGTACGCCGGCTCCCTCGGCCAATAAAGCGAGATGAGTGCCGCAACCCCAGAGTTGGCCACGACTGGACCAAATGGTTAGGGGTCGCTTTACCTTTAAGGGCGCTGAGATTTGTAGCTCTGTGGTGCCAAACTGCACTTCCTGGGATTCTGGAGGGGTGTGTGCATTCTATGGGCTCCAAATGCCAGGTGTGGGTGTAGCTGATATCTTGAAGACAAAGCATCTACATTGGTCAAAGGGCATCTTCACTGACTAGCCCTCACAGGGGCATGGTGAAAGGGTGGTCATGAGGGAGACTGGCACTCAGGATGTCCTGCTCACAAGTATCACCAGGGCCTGCTCATCCTCTGTGCCCGGGGTCAGGGCACCCACAATGCCCAACCCCTGTGGCCTCTGGGGTGCTTCTGAATGCAGAGCTTTGGTAGAAGGCGAAACAGCGAGCCTTTCCCAACTGGGACTGGTGAAGCAGCCCCTCCACACCCTTTGCCCTGGAGGGAAGGGGAGCTCTAAGGAGGCTCACCTAGGAAAAGGACCCGGTCAGCTGCCTCCCCCACCCCCGCCAGCGTCACTGAGAAAAATCTCTCTCTGATGAATGTTTGCATTATTTTATTTCACAGGAGGAGGGGACAAGGAGGGTGGGGCGGGTCACATCCTGAACAGGAAGAAGGGGCTGTGCCTGAAGTACCCGTAACAGCAGAAATCTGTGCTTTATTCACAGGACAGAAATGTCGTAACAGGACGGTGCGTGGGGGGCGGGGAGAGACACAGGGCTCACACAAAAGCCCCCCAAAGAAAAGGAGCAGAGGGGCCCAGTCCTTTGGCATGAGGCTGACACCCCCTGAGCAGGTGTGGGACCCCTTTCACTTTTTCAGCAGGTGGAAGAGTAGGCACCCCCACCATGGCTCCCCCAGATCTCACATTCTGGCTCCTTTGCCTGAGGGCTGCTCTGAAGGGTCTTAAACCAGAAACCCTGGATATCTCAGGTGCCAAGTAGTGCCTAGGCAGTGATATTGATTTATAGACTATATTTATGTATATATATAATATATATATGCATGTATTATCATTATTAAAAAATAAAATCCATCCTTGGGCATCACACACCCTCATTGCACCAAACAAAGGGACCTTCTGGAGCTCCCCCAGCCCAGCTGCCCATGTGCAAAAATGCAACCAGGGGAGGAGGCACTGGCAGTGTGTGGCCACAAACCAGTGAAGTCAGGGTGGTGGTGGTGACAGGCACCCCTTGGCACTTCAGGATGTTTGCTCCTGCCAACCATTTGCCGTGGGCCAAGATGAAGGCCAAGGCAGCCCAGTGGAGGGGGTGGAGGGAGAAGGGCCGTAGCTCAGGGGTTGGAGCACCTGCCTTGCAAGCAGAAGGTTCTTGGTTCGATGCCCAATGGTGCCTCTCCAGAAAGGGCTAGGAGGGACTCCTGCCTGCAAACCCTGGAGAGCCATTGCTGCCAGTCAGTGTAGACAATGCTGAGCTAGATGGACACTGACTCAGCAGAAGGCAGCTTCCTACGTTCATTCAGAATAATCAGGGCTGGGGTCTTTATTCCTAAGGGGAAGGACCGTAGTTCAGTGACAGAGCAACCTGCATTGCATGCGGAAGGTCCCAGGTTCAATCCTCTCCTGTAGCATCTCAGGAAGGGTTAGGAATGTCCCCTTCCTGAATCCCTGTGGAGCCACTACTGCCAGTCAGTGCAGACAATACTGAGCTAGATGGAGCAATGGTCTGACTCATTCTATGGCAGCTTCCTATGTTTGTATGAAACTGTCTTCCCACCCCCGAAAAAAATCACAGCTGCTCCCTGTCCAAGTGCTTATTCCCATCGGAAGTCCTGGCCCACCGTCTCGTAGAACTTGACGTTGTAGGGGTGGTAGAAGTCCTGCAGCTGCTCAATGACCTCGGGGTCGATCTGGACATGAGTCCTGCCCTTGGACTTGCCCAGGCAGCGCGGCAACGTGCCTCCGGGGGTGGCCTTCTTCAAGCAGGGGAAGCCCTTGGTCTTGTTGAAGTAGAAGTGCTTCTCGCTGATGAGCCTCTGGATGCCCAGGAAGTCCTGGATCTTGCCCATCTCCCCCGCCGGGTCCGTGATGAGCCGTTCCCCGCTGACAAAGTGCATCTGGGAGAGCGGGAAGTACTGGAGCCAGCTCTCCAGGTGCAAGGCGTAGAGGCCGATCCGGATGGCGCTCCAGGAAGTGTCCACCAGGCCCAGGCTGCGGTTGCGGAAGGAGAGGCCCTCAAAGGTGGGGATGTCAGGCTTCTTGGAGAGTGTCTGGGTGTAGTCGGAGATGGCCCGGGTCACCGGGTTGCGCACCACCACAATCAGCTTGGTCTCCCGAGACATGTTGAAGATCCGCCGGGGGGCTTCCCGTGTGACAAAGTAGCTGGGCGTCTTCTCCATGGTGATCTGGGTCTCCAGGGTGCGGGGCATCAGGCGCCTGCAAGAGAGGAAGGCAGCACAGGCAGAGGTCAGTTGCAAAGCAAATAAAAAGAGAGGACTTCTTCGCACACGGCTCCCTCCCACAGGAGGGCTATCACTGCAGGGTGTGTGTGAAGTAGATGGCCCTTGGGGACTGTCAGGAGTGAGGAGGAATGATGGGAGCTGCATCCCTTCTCCTGAACCTTCCCAAGAACAGGAGGACAGTATAGATTCAGAACAGTGGTTTGCAGAAGGGCATAGTTCAGAGGCTGCAGAGGGGAGAAGCTGGGAAATATTGGAAGAGGAACAGCAGGAAGAAGAAGAAGCACCACCAGGGAGAGACAGCTGATGGACTCAGTGTCTCTAGGAAGCATTCCTGACCTCTCCACCCCCCCCCCAGGACCAGGCGTGCATTGAGAGTAGTAGAACAGAAAGCTCAGAGGCAGAAAGCTCAGATAAGCCAGAGCAGGCATGACGTAGGATGAGACAGAGAGGGTTGGCCTTTACTCGGAGCAATGCCATTATTTAATAGAGACTTCATTTCTTTGTCTGTCTCTCTAAATGCTGAATAAATTATGTTCTGAGAACTCCCTTGTTTGCAAATCTGCTTTTTGGTTGCCACTGAGGGAGGGATCGGATTCCCTGAAACCTGACAGGGACCCTTCCAGCTCTACTTTTCTATTTTTCTATAATATGATGGCTGCTAGCCAAGGTGACTATGGATTCCCTCCAGTATTGGAGGCCACAATCCTTCTGAATGCCAGTTGCTGCAAACCACAGGAGAAGAGACTGTTCTTGTGCTCTGGTCCTGTTTGCTGGTTTCCCATTGGGGAATCTGGTTGGCCATGTGAGAAGAAAATGATGGATTAGATGTGCCATTGGTCTCTGCCAGCAACCCTTGAACCAGCAACCATCTCTGCATGGTCAGGAGGTGACTGGTAGCCCTTCTTTGCCACAAAATGTCCAGAAACACCCATTTGGACCTGTTGATGACATCTCTCAGCCCCACCCCTTGTTTAACTTTTTAAATTTAAAAAAATTGTTTTCATTTTATTTTATAAGTATATAATTATAACAAAACTACCATTCACATTTACAGATTCCTCCAAATCTCTAGACTTCCCACCTGCCCTCCATGGGTCCTTATATTAAACCTGTTCTATAACATCATTGTCTCCATAGTACTTGCTGTAGGCATCTTTTTAAAAAGCCACAACAAGTGTGACTCCCAGAGGATGAAAAGGATTCCCTTGCCCCGTATTCAGGTTATCCAAGGCAGTGATTATTTCATCATCATATCCAGAAAATCTCTATAATATCTATCACTTAAAGAAATAAAAAAAAAATATTTGTATTTCTCTTTTTAAATTCCAATAAAATTTATTCAAGAAAAGAAACATTCTTTTACTTGCATATGGGAATGTTGTTTTTAATTAAGGACTAGATGAAGTGTATTCTAATAGTGGAAGTTCTGGATTAGTGGGAAAGGGTCAGCCACCATAGGCTGGTGGAGTGGAGCCCTTATTTTTGCAGTGCAGTCAGGCCTTCATTTGGGGGCCTGTCCAGACATGCATTTATGTTTTTATTGATGGCTACAATGATTTTCATGTGTCAAACAGCAGCAGAGCAGGCTGCACTAAGACAGCATTCTTTCTCGATAAGTATCTAATATAGAAGAGGACAGTCAGCATCGTCATGTTTGCCAAATCGAGAGGACTTAAGGAATAATAAACATTAACTGATGGTAATTCCCCAGATACATGGATACTAATGGTTTCCCTATTTTTCTCTTGAAATGTCAGTCTTATAAGAATGGAAAAATGAAACAATGCCCTTCTGCAAAGGCGCCCTCCCCTTACTACTCCTCGCATGCTGTGCCTGCGGTGAATTTTCATGACGACTTCTGAAAAATAAATTTGTAAACTCCTCCTTCAGAAATGTGGAAAACTTGAATTAAGATTGGAGAAATGAGAAACAAAGGAGCCAAAATCAAGTGCATTTCAGCCTGTGGGGCTTCTCTCCACTCCAGGGAGTCTTTCACAGCCTGCAAGATGCATGGTTGCTGGGAAGACACACCTTTCCCTTTCCCCAGCTGAAACCATTGCTTATTATCTCTTCTTCCGCCTGCAACTCCCCTCCCTTCTTGCCACCTTGGCACTCCTCTGTTGCTCAGGGGCTGCAAACTCCACCATTCCATTCTGCAGATTTTGAGAGCTCTTGGCTCTGCTCCTCTAATTTATTAATGCAGTTTATTCTGCACTTTTTGTAATTGATTAGGACCTGTAATTTTTGTTTTTTAAATACATGGACCCAATTCCTCACGGAATAGAGCTTTATTAAGCCCAGAGGTGGCCCGTTAATGAAACAGCCGTTTTATGAATCTCCCACCAACGCTGAGCTGCTTATAAAGCTGTCTGGCGCTGATGGATGACCCAAACCTGTTTTTGTGATCTAAACCCAGCAGTGGGAGCAGGGGCTCCCTGACACTGAATTAGCATCTTGCTGACAGCCTTTAAACAATAGGACTCATAATCTGGATTTATGAGGCTCAGAGCAAAGCAAAGGGCCAATTAAACCTACATGCCACTCAGGTACTTGACTCGGGTGGTGGCAGCAGTAAGATGTGCCTCTTGATCTCCAGCATGCCCTGTTGGCACAGCTGGCAGGGAATGCCACATCCTCTCTAGAAACCTCCCGGCGCAGGGAGGACTAACACCAGCTCTATGCTCTATGCCACTTCATTTCCAGGCTCAACTCAAGAGACTCATGTTAGTCTTTAAAGCCCTAAACAACTTAGGCCCCAAATACCTGAGAGCAGGGGTGCCAACTTGAATAAAATATTGGGGGAGCCATGTAAGCATCACCCCACATAATTGATCACAAGATCTGGCCTGCACACCATTTGAATGGCAATGCCCATTAACTTTGTGGGGGGCAACCCCCTCAAATATTTTAAGGGGGGAACCTCAGCCCCTGGGAGTTGGCTCCTAAGCCTGTGAAGTTACTTTCCTCCCTACAGACCCCAGGAGTTAAGATCAGCAGAGGGGCCTCTCTGGTAGTTCCACCAGCCTTGGAAGCTTGTTGGTGGCTGCCTGGGAGAGGGCATTCTCTGTGGCAGCCCATAAGTTGTGGAATTCCCACTCTACAGAGATGCCCCATATACCAGAGAGGCTGCCTTCTCCCCTACAGACCCCCCCTCCCGCCTGCCCAGGTTCATGCTCCTTGTGTGAGTAAGTGGGACTTGAGAGAGAAAAAGCTAGCTACTCAAGGACAGAAGACTAGATGCCCTCTCTGCTCCCCTTTGTAAATTGAGTGCAATTTGCTCAGTCACCTTAGGCAGGGCTGCAGCAGTGCAAAGCTTCTGTCAGGAGGAGAGTTAATTCTCCCTGTGGGCTGTGACAGGATGGATCAGGCACCGGAGAACCCTTTGCCTGTGCAAGACTCCCCCCATGGGGGTGGGCCTTTGACTCACGTTCAGAAATGCTCTCTGTCCCAGAGGCAGGCTGATTTGAAAAGTGCATCTGAGTGGCTTCTGCGCACATGCTCTCTGCCCCACCCAAGGCACTGCCAGAATTCCTGTCCACCCCCCTCCCCCTATTCATTCTCCCAAGCCGGTGCTTGTTCCATTTGCAACACAGAAGAGTAAATATATTTGTTTGTGTCATTGTCGTCCCCATTGTGTGTGGAAGACTGAGCAGGCAGGGACCCAAGTCTCTCCTTGCAGAGCGTGCCAGCTGACTTCAGGATAATCCTGGGTCTTAGTCACTTGTCAGCAGGAAAATGAAGTGTTTAGCTTGGCAAGGTTCCCAAACGGCAAACAGCAAAAACTCCACTCTCTCCCATCCTTCAGCGCCAGAGTCGCCATGAGCCAAACTCAGAAAGCAGGAGTTCTCACAGGAGAGATAAACAGATTCCTTGATGGCCTCAGGGCCAATTCCCCGTGATTTAGCTGGCAAGGATGTGCCTGGCTAGTTATGTCAGGTGGCACAACTTGCCGTGCCCATGAGGTCCCCAGGAAGATGACAATGGCTTTGGTCCTGGCTGACCAGCAAAGAGGGACCCCACCCACTTGCATTTAAAGGCCAGCCTACATAATTCACACTTTCTGAAGCAATATGCGAGCCAAAACACAAAACCATCCTTTGAAAGTAAAAACCCTCAAAATTTTGCATGCAGTTCCCCAGTGGAATAACATGTACAAAAATGCACTTATTTAGTGAAAATGGCATACAACGATGCCTCGTAAGGGGAAACTGCTTTGCAAAAATGTGCATATCGGGAGAATTTTGCACTAAAGTGGCTGGTGAATTTTCATGAGAATCCATGGAATCATAGAATGGTAGACTTGGAGGGGACCCAAGCAACCATCTAGTCCAACCCCCCTGCAATGGAAGATTCATACCTAACAAACTCACAAACTGATGTGGAAATATGCAGAACTGAATTTAAGATTTAGAAGAAATAAGGAAGAGAGAAACTGAAACTGACAGACATACACAGCCCTAGTTTCATCACATTTGTTAAGAATGCCCATAAATGTTTCTTTTTAATTTTTGTTTTTCTTCGCAAGAATTGCAGCACAGCCAACCAGCATAGCTATGCCAATGAGGCTTGGTCCCAGAATGGCAGAATGCTGCCTGCCTCTCACTGGAGACAGCGCACAGGGCTAGTCAGCCAAGCAAATGTGGAGAAATAAAAAGCCAAAGCAGGGGAGGGGGGAGAGAAGGGACATTATACCTAAACCCCAACCTGTGAGTAGACATAAGTCATTGACTCCTCCCTTCTTTTCCAATAGTTCCATAAGCTCATAAGAGTATTTTTTCCTGCAAGAAATACGTGTGCAGGTTCATCGCAAGAAATGGTGCTCTGGTTAGTGCAAAACAACAAAAGTGTCTCTGAGAAACAAAAATTATAAGTTTTTCCCCCCTTTTTTGCAAAATCAAAGCATTACAGGAATTACAGACCACAACAACGAATGGCACGCCTAACACCACACATTGGCTTGTGAAAGGGCTTTTCTTTTGAGTGGCAAAGGGAAACTGTGTCCCAAGCCACAGAAAAAGGCAAATGCCAGGCATAAGCTTTGCACACTGCTAGCAGTGGGGCAGAAGGTGGGACAATTCAGCAGACATTAAAAGCACCCAGAAAACCTTCCCTCTTTGTGGGCAGTGGAGATGCTGCACATCCTCTGCCCTTCAGGCAAACTCAGATGCTCCAATAATTATTCTTTAATTAAAAGCTCATTTAGAAGAAATGTTACGTGCCCAGGGAGAGAGTACTGGCTGGCGTGATCACTCAGGAGCAAGTCAGGTGGTGCATAAGACTGCAAGAGTTCAAGTTCTGCAGATGTTGTTAATATCAGCTGCTGTTTAGAGCACTGTCTGTTAGGCAAACAGGTAGGGGGACAGCCAGATCCCAAAGAGAGAGGGATGGAAGAGGAGGGCAGGCTAGTCACCAGAGGGATGGCAAGGAGCAGCAGCTGTTTGCTGCACAGAAGCAGCTCCAGAGAAGAGATATCAGGCTACAGCAAAGCTTGGAGGAGAGAACCTTCCTCTCAAGCACCTTGCATGCTCTCAGTCTGAGACCACAACCAATTCAAGCAGCCAACATGCAGAGAGATGAACCAGCCAGCAGGAGACAGCTTCGAATGTCCATCCATAAAGAGCAGCACACAGAAGAGGGCTGGCTGGCTTGCCAGAAGCTCAAGCCACCCAGGGGTGGGGAGATGGCTCACCTCCTTGCTGCTCAGCACCCCAGACCAGGCCGTTGACATTCCCTCTGCCCTTCTCTCAAGGTGTTAGCATCCATGCCAAGGCTGCATTCCAGGGCGTCTTGGCAAAGGAACTCGAGCCCATCCTATTATACACAGGAGGACAAGACCTGCCATGCCCAGAGCAGGTTGGGCGCTCCATTTTGCAAGAGCCAAATCAGTCCAGCACACTCTGCTTTCTTTTTCAGTTCTGGCATGAGTTGGAAATTGAAGGAATATCATGAGCCTTGAAAAGTCTCATTTAGCTGTTCTGCCTGGGCACCTTATGTTGTTTTGTGGGTTGGTAGAGATGGATTGGAGCACGAAGCAGGCCCCCCAGAGGACACATAAGCAGAACCTCACACCCCCCCCCATTTGCTGGCCATGAACATGTTGAAATCTTCTTCTTCTTCTTTTTTTACTCAAATATATATTTATTGATTTGTATATTTATTCATGGCTTCCTACAATTCACGTGTAGATTATCAGCAAATAAACCTGCCCACACAATGCATTCATTCAGTGTGAAGGAAGGCAGAATTCACGACAACCTATCTTGAAATAATTTGCAGTGAGTGTTTAACGCAAGGTTGTCCATGTAAAATCATACAGCTGGAAGGGAACCCAAAGGTCATCGAGACTGACCCCTTGCCAGTGCAGGAATCCCACTGTAACATAATCCCTTTCAGGCAAAGGGCTGTAACTCAGTGAGCCCCGGGTTCAATCCCTGATGGCATCTCCAAATTGGGCAGGGAAAGACACCCTGCTTGAAACCTGCAGTGTTGCTGCCAGTCAGTGCAGACACTGCTGGGGTAAATAGGCCAGTGGTCTGACTCAGTATAATGTAGCTTCCAAATAGAAGTCTTTAAGCAGAGGCTGGTGACAACCTAATGAAGGACAGCCCACACCCTTCTGAGGCAGCTGCAGTTTAGTTCCCCTGTGAGACTGTTTATACTGCCTTCACATTCTAAATATGGTCTAAATATTTTTTTTTTATTATTATCATTTGTACCCCTTGGTTCAGGTCCTACAGACATTTGAAGATGGCTAGTGCCTTGATGCCTTGTGAGAAGGCAGTATGCAAGTACTTTTATGAATACAATTAAAACATCAATAACAATATTGCCTGTTAATTGTCTGTTCTCCGGGCTAAACATATGCAGTTCCTTCAACCTTTCCTGTCACCCTCTTCTGAACACGTTTATCTGTATCCTTCTTAAACTGTGATACCCAGACCTGGAAATAATGTTCCACATGAGATCTGACCCCAAGCAGAACAGAGTGGAACCATTACTTTTTGAGACCTGGGCATTATGCTTCTGTTGATACAGCCTAGAAAAGGCATAAGCCTTGTTTGCTGCACTGTCACGCTGCTGACTTACACTCAGCTTGTATTCTGTTAAACCCCCTAGATCCTTTTCACATTGACTGCTGGTAAACCATCCTGAATCTTACTGCTTTACACTTATCACTGTTGAAATTGGTTATGATTGTTTTGACCTCAGTTCTCCATCCTATCCAGAGCATACTGGGTCCTGTTTCTGTCTTATGCACGATTTGCTACTCCACCCAGTTTGGTATCTTCTGCAAATCTGATAAGTATCCCCTTCACTCTTTTGCCCACTTATTCTCTAAAGATCTCAAACACGGGGACTAGGATGGAATCTTGTGACACCCTGCTTCTCCCCAGGTTGATGAGATGCCACTGACAGCCATTCTTTGGTCCATCAACCAGCTACAGTTGTATCACCCACCCCAAATTTACCAGCTTGCTAACAAGAACATCAGAGGGAACATATTGAAAGGCTTTGCTGAACTAAAGATAGTCTATATCCGAAGCATTCCCCTGATCTACCAGGCATTGGTGCAACTTAGCAAAGGATCTTCACGCACTCACCCAATCCAGTCAAGCAATGACCTGACACTGAAGGTAGTACGTCATTCCTCTCAAGGCAGGGAGGCGTCCCCAGCACAGCTCCTGCTCCCTAATCCTGCCCTTAGTCCTGCACATTGATACACTTATGTGAACAGCTGCCACCTCCAAGGGACAGCTGGACTGAATCTGAGGTAGGACACTTGGCCAGCCCAGGGACTGCATAAACCAGGGGTCTGCAACCTTTAAGACAAAAAGAGCCACTTGGACCTGTTTCCGAAGGGGGGGGGGACTGGGAGCCGCAAAACCATTGCGCCATTTAAAACAAATATATCTCCAGAGCCGCGATCTGACAGCGGGCGGGAAGGTGACGGCGGGACGGTGAGTGACTAACGCACGCACCGCCCCCATGCGACGTCACAGCCAGTACAGCGCCCGCCACAGTGGGAAGTGTCGGGGCACACAATGCGCCCCCTCCCCTTGCTAGTATCCGCCCCGGAGCCGCGGCAAAGGTGTAAAAGAGCCACATGCGGCTCCGGAGCCGTGGGTTGCAGACCTCTGGCATAAACCATCTGTCCCCATCACCCTTGACTTCAGGCAATGCTGGCTGTATGGATGGGGGGGGATGAAGTCCAAAACATCTGGAGGGTGCCATGTTGGCGAAGGCTAGCTCAAAAAAATGGTGTAACCCAGTGTGCTGCTGGCAGCTAGTTGGGCATGATGGGGTTGTGCCAGCAGGGAGGACACCTCTGCTGAGCAGTAGTGCCCTGAAGGCAAGAATGGAGACCTCACTAGGGATGTGCAGGGAAAAAGCACACCTTGAGATTACACAGGTACAAAGGGCTCAAAGTCCAACTGCTTGACAGTACTTCCTGCCCCATATTCAGGCAAGTGAAACCACAAAGGATCCTCCCCACCCCAGCCCAGCACCCCCCCACCCCAGCTTTTTCCGAGGCGTCATTCCTCTGAGGAAAACAAGATCTATGTGTTCCTGGAAGTGCTTCAGACCCAGCTGAAGGCAGAGACTCGGGGACAAGGTCCACAAACAGCTCTTCTTGGCTTCAGGCTCCCCAGTTAAAAAGACCCACATTATGCACATGTTCTAGCACATTTGTAAAGCTGATTTGGAATGCAAGTTTTATGATACACATTTCCCACTTGGGCTGGGAATTAGGTTTCCTGGGCAACTCTGGGGCCGGGGAGGAGGAGAGGCTTCTCCTTTTGATGGGTGGGTGTGGAATGCAGGATGCCAGCCTCGGCCTACTTGCTTGGTAGCAAAGGAGCTGAGAAAGCATTTGTTCCTTGCTGAAGCTCTTGGGGTTGGAGGTGGAGAATGCACAAGAGCTCCTGGAAGATTTAAATACCACCCTGATCTGTGGCACAGGAGGAGCTTTTTCTGCATAAAAACAGATGGAAGTGGCTATGATCCCAAGTCAAAGTGGCAGCACTGTGCAGGGTGTGCTGCTGGGTTCAAACATGGCAGGAGGCCTGGTGCCAGGTGCCTGATATGGTCCTGAAGTTGTTATGTGGACCTGTGCAAGCACTTCACAACCTAATCTACCCCGCAGGGCTGTTGTGAGCATTTTTTATTTTTTAAGCCCAAAACCCAACACAAAGATAACAGAAATAACTTTTGGGCAATGCAATGCAAGACTAACTAAAATGGAAGCCAGGCTCCCTCTGCTGGTACATCACCAGCCAGCTGGGCGTTGACAGGTGGGTACTTTAAAGGGCATAAGACCACAATGCCAGATGCAGAAATGGATGCAGGCAGATTTGTGCCTTGGAGCAAATTAAGTTGGTGGGTTGAGCGGGGTCTGGGCAATGTGCCCTGGGTGCAAAGTTTAACAAGTATTTATGTTTTTAAAAGGGGGAGGAGGTCTAGGGATGGTGTATAAAGACCCCGGGCCACCCACCCTTACAAAGCCCCCTGCCAGTCACTCTATTTGCGAAGCTTCCAGCTCAACTCTCCATCAGGGTTTTTGGCTGCTGTCAGGGGGCTTGGGTATATTTCACGTGGGAAGGCCCTCCTTTGGGTGAGGGCTGTGGTCAAATGGCCAAAATGAGGCAGGACTTGCTGCAGTGAGGAGGTGGATTGGCAAGGGGAGGGGGCCAGGGGAGCTCACCCAACTGTCCCATGCCTATGCTCCCCCACTTCGCTCCGCGGCTTCTAATTTGGAGAACCCAGAATGCCAGCCAGGCCGCCCCTGGATAGGCGAGCAGCTCCGCAGCTAACCACTGCACAATTCAGAATCTTAAACCTTCTATCCCCTGGACTTGGCTGGCTGGGGGGAGGGAGACGTGGGTTTTCCTCCTATGAGTCCGCTTTGCTGGCAGACACGTCGACGAGGTTTAGGAGTCCTTCTTGATGTGCAAAGGCAACGCTCGGCCTGCGTAGCCCTGGAAGATGGCGGGGTTCGGGGGCTCAGTCTCCCGGTACCTCTCCGCGCACCCAGAGAGGTGCCTCCAAAGGAGGATAGACTGGGGTGTGTGTGGTAGCTGCAAAGAACTGGGGAAGACTTAACGCCCAGCACCCATAAGCCCAAAAGACACATGGAAGAGGAAAGTCCCCCAGTGCCCTGGGATAGGCACTTTGCACATGCTCTAAGAACTCGTTGATGCGCATATGTCATGGCTTCGACAAGGAGATTAGAGCTATATAGACCTAGCCTTGAGAGGGGTTGCCAGCCAGGCTCAGCCAGTGCCCGGGACTCCCGCGCTGTATAGAGTGCCGCTCCTCTCTGCCACCCTCCCCTTGCGCCGCCGCTCACCTGTACCACTCCAGGCCACGCTCGTAGTGCCTGTCGAAGAAGTGGGGCTCGGTGCCGAGGGCGCGCACGGCCGGGTGGCCGCGGATGAACTCCAGCACCGCGCGGGTGCCGCCTTTCTTGACGCCCACAATGAGTGCGTGCGGGAGCCGCTTGGTGCCCACGCTCCGGGAGGCAGGCGGCGGTGGCGGCGAAGGCTGCGAGGAGGAGCCGTTGCCGGCCGTGGCGGTGGAGCTGGCTGCAGCCGGGCAGGCGCGCCACTTCTGCAGAAGTTTCTTGCGGGCGGCGGCAGCAGCAGGCAGGCAGCGGGCGGCCGTCCGGGGAGAGGCTGCTCTCGCTGCTGCCGCTGCTGCCGCCTCCCCGCTGGCCAGCGGCTCCGGCTCTGGTGCGCAGCAGAAGAGGAGGAGGCTGTAGCAGAGGTAGGTGCCGGCCAGCGAGAGGAGCGCGCCCAGCACCAGCGCCCGGCAGCGCCGCCGCCGCCGCCGGCTAAGCGCCATGGCTCCATCGCCAGCAGCCGGGCGCGGCGGGCCACGGCTCCCCTCGCCGGCGCCGTCGTCGGAAGCGCATCGGGCCGGGCGGAGAGGCGGGCGGAGAGGCAGGCAGGCGAGCTCGGCGGCCCGCCACTGGCGGCCCCGCTCCTGCTGCGGCCCCGCTTTAAGGGGCGCCTGACGTCAGCCGAGCCGGAGCCGCCCCCGCGGCAGCCCTGACGCTCCCGCCGCCTCGCCGGGCTGAGCCCCCGACGCGCCCGTAGCCGGTGCGGAGATCGCAGCCCCGGCTGGACTCCAGTTTCGCCCAGCCTTGCACTGGGACATGTCACGGGAGTCGAATAAGGGAGGAACTGGGGATGCCCCTTTCTAAGTGGGAGTCGGAGGACGCTCTTCGTTTTCCTTATGACTGATGATCTTTTCTGAAATTGATATACTGTACAAGGGATCCCAAGACGGCCAAAGCGCAAGCGAGAACACAATTTAAACATCCAAAAACAATCCCCATACAGCCTGGGAAAGTTTCCCCTTTAAAAATGAACCAGGTGCCTCTGACCACGTGCAGAGTGCCTTCTCTGCGCCCTGGGGCAGTCCCAGTGGGCTTGGGCACGCTTACCCGGACAAACACTTGGCTCCTTTGCGCAAGGAGGCTCCGTGGCTGCCGATGCAGCCTTCTTCTCCTCCTCCTCTAGGGCCACCAACATTACGCACTACTGCGCAGCTTGCCTGAGCCGGCCTGGTCCTTCTCGCGCACCGCCTCGCCAGCGCAGTGCGCGCAGCTTCCTATCGGAGGAGTACGCATCCAGCGCTTTGTGAAGCACTTTTAGGATGACACCCATCTTTGCGCTCCGCCTCAGTGACAAGCTAATGCCCCAATAGAGCCGGGTTTCTTTAGCACAACGCGCGAAGCTGACCCGCCTAGCCTGTCACCTCGGGCCTTTCCCAGCTCGGGAACCTCCGAGAGTCAGTCTTTTGTGTGCAGGCGGCTGCAAGGATCGGACCGGGGACTCCAGATTGCGAGGGGCTGCTGGGGGCAGGGCAGGGGAGAGCGTGAGCCCCCGAAGCTACTGGTGGCCCGAGGTGCCTCCTCCTCCTCCGGCTTTTTCATTGCAGAATTGTATTGATTTTGAAAAGCGAGGCTTTCTGCTGTCTCTGTGGCGCTCTGGATCGTTTTGCATGCGGCGCAGTGCTCCGAGGGCTGCTTTGGTGGCAGCGGAGAGCAATAGGAGACGTGCCAAATAAGGAATTGAAGACGCACAAAGAGCGCCCAGCGGCGGCCTTGCCCGGGTATTAACGTACACACACAAACACACGGCTGAGTGGATGGGGAGGGGCAAGGAGGGGCAGAAGGTGCGGGCCTTGCCTGCTCCTTGGATGTTCACCTGCGGGAGGACAGCTCCAGGGCCGGGCTGCAAGGCCCCGGGGGAGCAGCCAGCAGCGGCGCCAAGCGATTCTGCAGAGAGCAAATAAGATTAAAGGCAACCGCAGGAGCCTTGATATCTTCTTCAGGTTCTGGCGAGAGGCAGATCAAAGCTGTCAAATGTTTCACAGCAGGAGAAGAGGGAGAGGAGGAGGAGGAAGGAGGCGAGGAAGAGATGTTTCTGCCTGGGGCAGGTGGTGCTTCTGCCAGCCTGGCCAAGTTGATTTCACAAGGGGCGGTTCTGGAGACCAGGATGCCGGACTGGATAGGCCCCTTTTGGCCTGATCCAGCAGGGATCTTCTTATGTTCTTTCATTCTTAGATGCTCTCATGGGGTAGGCGTATGAACCTGGAGCAAGTACCAGTCTTAAGGAGCAAGGAGGGCTTGACTGGAGTCTGGGCACACCAAGGCACAGTGCAACAGCCTAGGAATGAGTGCCTCTGAGGATGTACAAAGTGATTTTGTGTTAAACCCTAAAGGGAAAAATAAGGTGAGAATATGTTAAGATAAATTACAGGACAGAAAACAGAGGAAGATGGAAAGGATTTGCTGAAACAGTTAACTGAAGTGGAATACAAAAAAGGGAGGTGTGAGGAGGTCGTGGAAACAAGTGAATGAAAGATAAGATACTGAAATTATTGGAGGTGTTTTTAATTGTCTTTGTTTTGTTTTGTTAAGGTTAGTGTTTATGTAGTGTTTTTGTTTCTGTATTGTATTGTTTAATTCTTTTTTTGTAATCTTAAAACTGTTAATAAATATTACTAAAAAAAAAAGATTTTGTGTTAAACCCAGCCCACCTGAGATGAGGGAGCAGGGTTTCCTGATCTGGTGGCTGTGAGATCAAGAAATCCTGGGCACAGCGGTGTGGCTGTTGGCGCTTCACTCTGCCTGAAAACAACAGATTCTCCACCCTGCAGCATCAGAATTCAGTGGCCAGGTTGCTTATTTGGGCGAGACAGTTTGAGCATATTGCACCAATCCTGGCCTGACTGCCCTGTCTGCCAATTAGCTTCCAGGCCCAGTTCAAAGTGCTGGTTTTGACCCATATAAAACATCCTGGACTCTGCATTCATCATTTGAGGCCCTTTTGTAATATTTTGTTTTAAATTTTGCTGCTGCTTCAGTTTCCTGTACACTGCTTAGAGTTATTTTTAATACAGGTGTCTCCCAGCTTATGTACGTTTGACTTGCATGTGACTGCATATACGCATGGTGCTAGGAAGTAATTAAATAAATAAAGGCATGAAAAGGGCAAAAACGGCCCCCAAAGAATGGGAAAACTGCAAAAATGATGTGAAAAGAGCAGGAAAATGGCTAGCAATCCCATGAGCCTTTGCATCAACCTTTGAGACCTGAGGAGAGCTGAAGTTTGAAAAAGGAGGTTTGGAGGGAGTGATTTTGGTGGAGTTTGGCTTTTTAGATTGTTTTTGCCACTATACACAATTTCACATATACAGTATACGTGGTGCCTGGGAACATAACCCTCCATGTAAGTGGGGAGATGCCTGTATATATAGAATACACACACACACACAATCTATCTATATAGAAACTAAATACAGTAATCAGTCACTATCCTATTTTTCTACCCTGTTGTGTTCCCTACAAAAAAACATCCCAACACCCCTCTATTCCATACGGAATAGAACAAAAAAATGTATTTCAGCAATTGAACCTCATGCACATGTATTTGTGAGACTTAATATCATGTCCGAAAGTGACTGACAAAGCAGCTCTTGTGGAGACAGGCAGACTTCCCTTCCTAGGTCAGAGACAATGAATTGAATTTGGACTCCCAAGACAAACTGTTTGCGGACTTAAATTGTCATTCCCTGCCAAGGTCAGATTCCCTGGGCCTGGCCGGGGCTGCTTAGGAAACATGACTTTAAGCAGGACTGAACATGCTCTGGAAAGCTAAATGGTGTATCTCTCTGCCCCCCTCCCTCTCCTGCAATGTAATCACTTTGAGCAGAGCCCTGAAATGAAAGGGATAAAGTTGTTTGTGGGTGTAGTGGAGGGAGGGGGGAGGGAGGAAAGAGCTTTAATCTTGCTGAGTAGATTACAGAGATTACTCCAGTTTAATCCTCCCATATCTGTCACTGATGCGATAAAGACCCTAACGAAACCAATGGAAGCCTCTCAGTGCACTGGGTGCTCCAAGTGGCTGTTGTGGTTGGGGTGACTGGGCAGGGGGTGGCAGCAGCAAATGCCTCCCATTGGCTTTTTGGTACATTTAAAGGTAAAGGTAGAGGACCCCTGACCATTAGGTCCAGTCGTGGCAGACTCTGGGGTTGCGGCACTCATCTCGCTTTATTGGCCGAGGGAGCTGGCATGCAGCTTCCGGGTCAAGTGGCCAGCATGACTGAGCCACTTCTGGTGAACCAGAGCAGCGCATAGAAATGCTGTTTACCTTCCCACTGGAGCGGTACCTATTTATCTACTTGCACTTTGACATGCTTTTGAACTGCTAGGTGGGCAGGAGCAGGGACCGAGCAACGGGAGCTCACCCCGTCGTGGGGATTCGAAGTGCTGACCTTCTGATCAGCAAGTCCTAGGCTCTGTGGTTTAACCCACAGCACCACCCATATCCCTTCTGTTGGTACATTTAGGGCAGAACCAAATGGGGTAGAATCGGGCAGGTTAGCCCTAAGGAGGGATCACTGCACAGGAGCAGGCAGACTACCTGCTTTTGATGCAAAAGGCCCACCGTTGACTCCCCAGTGACAGCATCTCCAGTTAAAGAAGTTCAAGAAGCAGGAGATGCAGGGAAGGTCCTTCTCTGCCTGGGACAACCCTGCAGAGCGACTGCCAGCCAGAGCAGATGCTGCTGGGGCTAGATGGGATTAGTATAAGGCAGCTTCCTATGCCTTTCACCTGTACGTGATGTTGAGTCCCTGCACCAGGCAAAAGAAGGTCCGCTCCTGCCCCAAGAGTGCCCCCCCCTGCACAGAGCACCTAAGAAGGTCAATGGCAGCGTGACAGCAGGGGAAATCTCCTATGAAAGTAAAGAAGCTTTGGGCTGTCCCTTGAGTCCGCTAGATGACATAGATGTCCCTTGAGTCTGCTAGTTGCCTTAGGAGAGCGAGAAAAATTCTCAGGGATGACTTACACCCCGGCCATCACCTCTTTAATATTCTACCCTTGGGCAGGAGAAATAGAAGTATAATCAGCCGTACCAACAGGCTAAAAATTAGCTTCTATCCATGGGCTGTTTGATTTCAACAACAACTGATTGGTTCAAAATTGGGAAAGGAGTACAGCAAGGCTATATATTGTCTCCCTGGTTATTTAACTTATATGCAGAATTCATCATACGAAAGGCTGGGCTGGATGAATCCCAAGCCGGAATTAAGATCGCCAGAAGAAATATCAACAACCTCAGATATGCAGATGACACAACCTTGATGGCAGAAAGTGAGGAGGAATTAAAGAACCTTTTAATGAGGGTGAAAGAGGAGAACACAAAATATGGTCTGAAGCTCAACATCAAAAAAATGAAGATCATGGCCACTGGTCCCATCACCTCCTTGCAAATAGAAAGGGAAGAAATGGAGGCAGTGAGAGATTTTACTTTTTTGGGCTCCATGATCACTGCAGATGGTGACAGCAGTCACGAAATTAAAAGACGCCTGCTCCTTGGGAGAAAGGCGATGGCAAACCTAGGCAGCATTTTAAAAAGCAGTGACATCACCTTGCCAACAAAGGTCCGTATAGTTAAAGCCATGGTTTTCCCAGTAGTGATGTATGGAAGTGAGAGCTGGACCATCAAGAAGGCTGATCACCGAAGAATTGATGCTTTTGAATAATGGTGCTGGAGGAGACTTTTGAGAGTCTCATGGACTGCAAGAAGATCAAATGTATCCATTCTTAAGGAAATCAGCCCTGAGTGCTCACTGGAAGGACAGATCGTGAAGTTGAGGCTCAAATACTTTGGCCACCTCATGAGAAGAGAAGACTCCCTGGTAAAGACCCTGATGTTGGGAAAGATGGAGGGCACAAGGAGAAGGGGACTACAGAGGACGAGATGGTTGGACAGTGTTCTCGAAGCTACAAACATGAGCCTGACCAAACTGCGGGAGGCAGTGGAAGACAGAAGTGCCTGGTGTGCTCTGGTCCATGGGGTCACGAAGAGTCAGACAAGACTAAACGACTAATCAACAACAACAACATGGGCTGTTAGGCTGCTGAACGGAAAACAACATAGCGAAATTGACTTGTGAGGTGGTGTGTTGTTCGATAAGAGATTGAGTGTTGGGGGGGGGAGGGAGGCTCATTTAATTTCCTTGTACACAGGTTGTACAATGACAATAAATGTATTATTATTAGTAGTAGTAGTAATAGTAGTAGTACTATTATTATTAAGCCTCATGGCCTCTAATTCTGGAGGGACCCCAGAAGCAGCTTTAGTCCACCTTACTTTAAAAAATGGGTCTAGTAGATGCTATTTGAGTCTCATGATTTTTTGCTGTATATATTTCAACAATCCCAAAGTTTGAGAGTCAGTAGCATAGATGTTGTAAATGTTGTAAACAACCCGGTTGAAGAAGTTAACAGGGGTTACCCAGACCTTGTGGTTGGTTGCATAAGAGTTCAGGGCCCCTAATACATAGGTCCACCACTGTGTGAGATAGATCCCAACTTTTCCAGGCAAGGGGGTCTGTCCTCAAAAGCCTCCACCCCCAAATGGTCTTGGGGCATGCAGCACTTATGTGAATGCGGAATGTCCTGCAATTGGGGCAGCCTTCGTAGAATAAGGCAGTGATGTAGAAGGGCCACAGTAGCTCAGTGGGTAGAGAATCTGCTTGGCACCCACTAGGTTCCCGGTTCAATCCCCACTAACGGCATCTCCAGGTAGGGCTGGGTAAGACCCCTGCTGCTGGCTTTGCAGAGCCACTCACTGCCAGTCAGTGTCGACTGGAAATAAGGCAGCTTCTTATGAGTCCTTGACCATCTTCATGGCTGTTGAGTGCTGAGAGTGGGGAAGGCCAATGGCAGAGGTGCCCTTGTCTCCCTGTGTTCCCCTGAGCCACCAAGAGGAGGCTGATTTCTGTCTCCAGAGCCCAGGCAACCAGGCAGGCATCCTCATCAGGGCTGGTCCAAGTGTAGCAGAGAAAACAGGCAAACACACAAGTTGCACATATGGTATGACTGGAAAAGAGTTCAAGTTTGCAAATACGCCTAAGCAAAATTATACATGGGTGTGAATATGAGTGGCATGTTTGCTAATATGCCTCTGGGCGATGGAGTATGTTTGCAGGCGAAGGCCATCTTTGTGAGGACACCATCTGGGGTTGCTTGTCCTAAATCTAGAGTGCCATGCTCAGTGCTACACTCCTTAGAAGCATCTAGGCTTAGCACCACCAAGCTGATGCTGGCTGGACTCATTTGGAGTGGCACCACTGAGACTGAAGTGAAAGCAACCCCTTGGTAGCCAAGCTATGGGGTGCTCTACCTGATGATTCTGTCCAGAGGAACTTCTCCAGCCTCCCTTTGTGCCCCCCTTGCACGGCCTGGCCAGGGAGGTGTATATAAGATAAGCATTTGGTGGCATTCCACAATCAATATGGAAGCAGGAAATTGTTTGAAGTTCCCCTATTGCTAATTTACATGCAGCATCTAACAGCCTCTTCCTTCCCAGCTGGGAGCAGCAAAAGGATCCCAACACAGAAGGATCCACTAATCACACCTTGATTGCTTTTATGCAGCTCATTAAGAGAACTCCGCAGCTTGTTAGGTGGGGAAGGGGGCTTTGATGAGAAATGGGCACCCAAGCGGATTTTCTTGCATTTTGTTCTTGGATTTCTGTTATCCCCTAAAAATAGCGAGCATTAAGGCAGCTGCCCAAAAGGAGGAGCCTTCCAGTTGGCACAAGGTGGAAGGAAGGAAAAAAACCAAACCAAAATTAGCTGTGCCAGAGACACACTTCTCCTAAGTGTGAATTCCAGGCTGCTGGACAGACCCTGGCTTTGCATGGACAAGACTTCTTCACACAGCACATAGTTAAACGATGGAACTCCCTTCCACAGGAGGCAGGGCTAGCTATCTACCTGGATGGATTTAAAAGAGGATTAGACAAATTCATGGAAGAGAGGGCTATCAATGGCTATAAGCCACAAGGGCTATGCTCTCTTCCACTGTCAGAGACTGTTTGCTTCTGAGTAATGCCAGTAGCTGGGAATCACAAGCAATAGTCCAAAGGGCCAGATAGAGAGCTGCATTTGGATGCCCCCAGGTCTGAAGTCCTCACCCCAATTTAGATCTTTGATTTTGGACAGCAACATCTCACGGCCAAAGGTGAACAGGCTTCCTTCTCTCTCCTCTCTATAGTCTAAACAGAAGCTATGAAGAAGGAATGGTCTAGATTTGGGAGGCACTTGAGGACAGTTAACTCTTCCCACTCTGCTCCATGGGGCACCTAGCGGTTCTGGGCACAATTCCCATTGGAAAAACAGTACAGAGAGCCCTCCCAGCACTTCATTTGGAACCCCCTTCAATGGCCACTCCTATGTTAAAGTGGCAGGGTCTCATCTAGCTTGCCTCTCAGAGGCTTTGTTAACTGGTACTCACTGGGACTGGCACGGGGGTGGAAGGCCAGGGCTGTAGCTCAGTGGCAGAGCATCTGTTTTGCATGCAGAAGGTTCCAGGTTCAATTCCTGGCAGCATATCCAGGTAGGGCTAGGGTTGTCCCTGCCTGAAACCCTGGAGAGCCATTGCTGCCAATCCAAGCAACAATGCTAGGTAGACCATTTGGTCTGACTCCATATATAGCAGCTTCTGCTCCTCTCTCTCCTGCTAAGGCAGGGAGCACAAATAAAGCAGAACCAATGTCAGATTGAGCATTCTAGGTTTATTCTCTCTCTCCCACCCTGACTTCTATAAAGGGTAATAACCAAGGCTGAGGAAGCTGGAAGGTAGTGCCACTCTCTCAACGGGTTGCTAGGAAGACAGCAGGCAGGTGGGCGCTGGTTGAAGAAGGACTGAAATCGGTGGATCACTGACCCATCCGCCTTCATAGACTGGCCTCCATTGGTCTGGGATGTTGTCTGAAGCTGGCACTGAGCACCTGAATTCTCAATGTACCTGGCATGCCAGGGTTGGTTTGGGCCTTCCTTGGACACCCCCCCTCCACAAAATTCAAACCACATCTCATGTGTTGTGTTAAGCCAGGTCCCTTGATGGAACAGCTGGGCAAAAGCTGTTAACTGGGTGGATGGCTGTATAGTCTCCTTGCCCAGCCTGGACCTTCCAGATGTTTTGGATTCTAAAAAGCCCCAGCCAGCATGGGTGAGCATTGCAGTGTGAAACATCTGGGGGGTGCACCTGGGAGGCAAACACTACTGCTTATAGTGTGCATGTGTGTGAGAGAGATATCTATGGGCTCAGCTCTGGGCCTTGGATAGTGGACTTGGACAGAGGCTTGGCCCCAAGGCCTCTCTCTCGCTGGGTCTGTGACTCTTGTAGGCATCTCTGCCCTTAGCTGCAATTCCTTCACTGCAGGAGGTTGGACCAGATGACCCTTACGGTACCTTCTAACTACAATTCTATGAGTCTATAACCCCAGCAGGTCTCCCCTGGCTCCACACTTCATTTGCTGCGGTGCCTAGCTGAAGCAGCTGCCAGAGGCAATTTTCCTCAAAAAAAGCTACTTCAGATGAGCAAGTGCCTTTTGTCAAAATCCTGCCTCTGTTTTTAATAGGCTTGCAAAGAGAACAAAGTGGCTTCAGAACTCGCCAAATCAAAGCGAGAGTCTCCAGGCCACACCCAGATCCTCGTTCCCTCCTGATTAATGATGGCTCAGTGCTGGAAGGGAGGGGAGAGGGGGGAACATAGTGATGGTTTGCAAAATGGGTGGGTGGGTGGAGATGAAGCACAATATTTAATCAAGTCCTGTTTATAGTGGACCAGGAATCAAAGCGACACGTTTCCCTTTCAAGAGGAAAACTGATGCTGGCTGTAGCACTGCTGTGATTAAGCTTCCCATATTCATTCCCCCAAAGGAACATCAGAAGCTGCCTTGCACTGGATCAGGCAGACCCTTCATTTGTTTGGCTCAGTATTGCCTTCACAGACTGGCAGCATCCCTCCAGGGTTCGAGGCAGGAGACATTCCCAGCCCTACCTTGAGATGCCATTGGGGACTGAATCAGGGACCTTCTGCATTTGTTTTTATTTACTTAATGCAGGGCTCTACCACTGAGCTATGTATGAAACATAGGAAGGAAGAGAGGATGCTGGCTTGTACTGAATCAGGCAAACCACCTGGCTCATAACTGCCTGCACTGATTGGTAGCATCTCTCCAGCCATACTTGGAGATGCTACTGGGGATTGAAACTGGGACCTTCTGCATGGAAAGCAGGGGCTCTACCACTGAACTACAGCCCTTCTTCATGCAGGAAGCTGCTGTATGCTATTGGTTCACATAGCTCAGCATTGTGATTTGAGGACCCGCCACCCGCTTGAGGATAAGGCACATGGATGCAGTATATTAGGTTAATGGGCTAAAAAGGCCACAACTTTATTGATTACCGCATGTGAGAGGTATTGGCCTAGGCATTGGATAAACAGCAAAACTTGACTCCACCCCCTCAGGAAGGGGTGAGTCTAACAAGGGTTAACCACCAGTAGGGGGGAGCCTGTTGATGCAAATACAACTGTAAGCTCACCCCTGATGTCACTGGGGGTTGTGCCATGGCCCTAGCCACCAGCAGGGCATCGGACAGGATCCACGACTGCCAGATTCCTTTAACAGAATACCCATAAAGCAAAGGGGTAGGTGATGGCCACACCCTGCCCTTCCATACACCAATAACATATTCCAATGCCTAACCGCCAATACCTAAAAGTTGTGACGATTTGCTACGAGGTAGGCAAAAAACCCAAGTGGCTGGTGCCAATTTGCCAGCTGGATAAAAATTCCTACCAGGCATCTTGGGCAACCAAGGCGACCAACCACAGGTCCATAGCAAGGTCAAGCACGAAGCGATGAACTAAAGGGAAGGGTGGGTGGGTGATCTGTTGAAACCTGGCAGTGCAATGAGGGGAAGTAGCTGCCGTGGCCACATTTGAGCGGCTAAACCCCACCCCCGAGCCTCCCCTCGATTGGTAGGCTGCCCGGGGGGAGCAGTGCGGCAGCGGCTCCCGATGACTATCCCGCCCTTCCAGGAGGAGGAGAGGCTTTGTCTACACTGACTGGCAGCTGCTCTCCAGGGTTTCTAATGAAGCCTCTCCCAGGAGGTTGCTTGGTATTAAGTCCCCCAGGAAGGCACCGCTGCTCCTTCCCATCTAGTTCCCAGGTGTGCCTCTGCGCCGACTACCCTCATTTCTTTAGCATTAGGCCACCAGTTCCCTGGCATGTGTCTGCCTGCTGCTGAACCCTGGCTCAGAGGAGGCATGAGAGAGGTGTATAGAATTATAAGTGGTGTGGAAGTAGCAGATAGAAAAGAAGTTTATCTTCCTCTTGCTACCGGAACCCAGCAGGGTCATCCAATGAAGCAGAATTGATGGGAAATTCAGCACAGACAAAAGGAAGTACCGTGCACAGGGAATTCGTTCCCACAGGATGTGGTCATGGCCTCTAACTTTATATGGCTTTTAACAGGGGTTTGACAAATTCGCAGAGGATAATGCAACCTATGTTCTGCCTCCGCTGTCAGAGGCAGGAAACACCTCTGAATATTGCCAGTTGCTGGGAATCACAAATGGGCAGAGATGCTGGTGCTGTGCTTGGATCTTGCATCTGGTTGGCCACTGCAAGAACAGGATGCTGGGCTAGATGGGCCTTCCGGCTGTTCCACAGGCTCCTCTGATGCTCTCATGTTATCTTCTAAGTGCCCTGACCCCCAGGATATTGGGATGGAAGGGGACTGGTGCTATGACTCTGTGGGACAGCCCCTGTTTTGCATGCAGAAGGTCCCAGGTTCAGTTCCCAGTTTGCCTGGGAACACCACTTTGCCTGAACCACTGGAAAGCAGCTGCCAGTCAGTGCCAGTCTAGATGGCCTAGCTGACTTGGCATAAAGGAGCTTCCTATGTTCCTGGGTAGGGCAAACTACACCCCCCTCCATCCCTCTCTCTCTTGCTGCAGCTTCTCCCTCATTTCTATGCTTCTCTCTGCCCACATTGATTTGTTCTGAATTCCTTGATTAATTACTCTCCGAGAAATTTCAGCTTTATTAATTACCCTGGTTTAATTAGGGCAAACTTTTAATTGTGTCCCAAAGCTGAGCAGAGTTCAATAGGCTCACTAATTAGAGACCCCCAGCCAGCTTGATACCAATTAGAGCTGTGTCGGTCTTGACTGGGCTTGGTTTTGGGTGGGTGGGCAGGCCTGGAGGAAAAGGAAGAATTTACTGGGGGCGGAGGCAGGAGAGGATTGCTGTAGGAGAAGGGAGGCTTAGCTCTTGGCTGACTCAAAGCATTTTGCTCCCTCAGGCAAAGGGCAAGAGGGCAACCGTCTCACACGGCAGTTCACAGAATCCGACCAGACTGGGAGTTGAATCTTCCACCCTGGCAAGAGGATGGTCTCCTCCCCCTGAGGGCAGCTGGCTCCTTTGGGTGGCACACCTAGCTCTGCCTTCCAATGGAGGAGAATGGCAAGGAAGGCCAGAGGGCTGCTACACCTGCTGCCTGAGGGGCCAGACTCCCTTTGCCTAATGGGAGGGCCAGCCCCTGTATTGACACCTTATTTATTTATTTATTTATTTATTTATTTATTTATTTATTATGCATTTCTACCCCACCTTCCCTTCCAAGGACCTCAAGGTGGCATACATGGTTCCCCCCTCCTCAGTTAATCCCCACAAGAGTCCTGTGAGGTAGGTTAGGCAGAGAGGCAGTGACTGGCCTCCAAGGTCACCCTGTGGGTTTCATGGTTGACTGGAGATTTGAACCCTGGTCTCTCCACGTTCCTCCTTGGGCTGCATTTCCAGGCCCTTCTTTATCGGGGTATGGGGGTGCAGAGAATGAACTATTCCTCTGCAGCAGTCTTCATAATGCTAGAGGCAAATTGCTCTCCTGCTAGAAAGTGGGATTCTCTGCAGCCAATTGAAAAGCAAACAGAATTACTCAGAGGAAGACAGCAAGAACTTTTGAAGAAGACTCCATGAGCTTCTGGCTCTGCCCAGATCATTCCCTTATTATGAGAGGTGGTCCATGTAGGAGGGCCAGGATCCTGGGGAAGGGCCATCACTGGATAGAGAGAGACCCTCAGGGGAAATGTTCAGAAACCACAAGCAAAGAGTAGCTGCATTCTGTGGACACAGAGCTGCTCCCTGCTGTAACCAACATCCCAAGAGGGCCTTGAGAATAAACACACTATGAAGATTTGCTGGGATTGCTGAGACATTCAAGGGATGGGGTGGGGGAAAGCAAAAGGGGGCTTATGGTGTGTGGGGTGGGTGAGAACGCTCCTACTCCCACCCCGACCTGCTGTCCTCACAGAGGACCATGAACACGGGACTGCTCTGTGGAGCAAAGTCATGACTGCCAAGCATAGGGGCTCCACACAAGTCATTAGTAATTAATTCTGTTCCTAATCCCCTAATCCATCTGGTCCTTGATTTTCTCAGCAAAGTGCTTGCTTCAGTCATGGGCTCTTTGCTGCAGCAGTGGGGCTCCCCCCACAGACACAGAACCAGATGCCTACAAGGCACCAGAGCCCAGCCATTTGCAGCGCTGGGAGGTTTTCAGACTGAAAGAGAAAAACAAGAGGGAACTCTCATAGGCATGCACACACAGAGAGACTCCTGAGCCACAGCTCAGAAGTAGAAAGTGTAGGCAGGAAAACAGTGCCCCTCCCCCCAATCTGGAATCCGCTGCTGGTATTTGACATACTTCCATTGGAAGGCTGGCTTCAGGCATTTGGCTTGACAATGGATCTAAATGCAAAGAGATTTCCCCCCCTGTTGCTTGAATTAAGAGAGAATAATCAACAGTTTGCAAGCCATGCTATCTTGCTGCTGCTGCTTCTTCTTCTTCTTCTTCTTCTTCTTCTTCTTCTTCTTCTTCTTCTTCTTCTTCTTCTTCTTCTTCTTCTTCTCCTTCTCCTTCTCCTTCTCCTTCTCCTTCTCCACCTCCTCCTCCTCCTCCTCCTCCTTCTTCTCCTCCTCCTCCTCCTCCTCCTCCTCCTCCTTTTTCTTCTGGAACAGCCCAGTGGCCTACTGAGTCCTGCATCCTATCATAGAATCATAAAATTGTTGGAAAGGACCCCAAAGTTCATCTAATATTTTGCGCTACATTGGGCTCAAACCTGTGACCCTGAGATTAAGAGTTTTGTGCTGTACCTGCTGTACCTGCTGAGCTATCCTGCTCTCACAGCAGCCAGCCAGATGCCTGTGGGAAACCAACAAGCAGGATGTGAGCACAATGCCCCTCCTCTGGTAACTGGCAGCTGTTATTTAGAAGTATTTGCTGCCTGTGACTGTGGAGGCAGAAATCAGCCATCATGGGTAGTAGCCATTCATAGCCCCCTCCTCCATGAATTTCTCTAATCCTCTTTTAAAGCCTCCTCCTTCCTGCAGCCTAGGAAAAGGACCTTAAATTATCAGGCCATCTTGCCCAGTACGAAATGCTCCAGCTGCAACTGTGTCTCTGGGTTCTCATTGGTCAGGCCCTGCTGCATGCAAAGCTAAGCCCTGGGGGCCAAATGCAGCCTCCAGGCTTTTCTCTGTGGCCCTCGGGATTTTCCCCAGGCCACACCTTTCACTGATCCTGCTCCCCAAAGCCTCCGATATTCCTCAGGTGAAAAAAGGGGAGGATTTGATCTGAGGAATGTTGGAGGATCTGCCCCCACACGCACCCACTGCAGCCCTGCCACTCCTGGATGATGGAAACCCCATTGAACTAAATGGGGGCTCCTTACTTCTGATAAAACTTGCCTGGGCTCAGGCTGGTTCTGAGCTTGGGGGAGGTAAGGGTGGTTGTGTGTGTTGGGGGGGGGGGAAGGAGGAATGATGTTTTGAATCCTCAGTGGGCTTCCGGCATGGAAGACCCTCTGGAGTCTGCTGCCCCCAATACACTTTCCTCAGTATGGGAGTCTTACCTTTGTCTCTGTGGCACCCCCCTCCCTGCCCAGCAGCTTCCAAATCATCTTACTTCTGGGACAGGAGAAAGGTAGGGCGTGTGCGCTGGTTGCTTGATTGGCTACTCATCATGCGTGTGGTCTGTCGCCGCACTTCTGCTCACCTGCTCATATTTGGGTCTCTAGCCCATGCACACATGAATCCTCTATTTCTCTCTATTTCTCTGCCTGGCGTACTCTTGCCCTCAAGCAAAATGGCGGCAATAGCTTCGCCACTCACCGCCCATGGGGGTTGCCAGGAGTTGTGCTCTGACTCCCCTCTTCCCACTCCCCCAGCGGCTCACCAGCCTGTGGGTGTTACTGGCCACCTCCTGCTCTAGTGCCCAGGATGACGGGCCCACCAAAGAGGCAATGCTGCCGCCGCCACCAGCAGCACAGCCAACCTTTCCCCTACCCACCCTCTCTCCTCTCCCAGGAGCCACTCTGCACATGCTCCATGACAGCCACCAGCCGGGGAAAGGGAGGGGAGAGTGCTGGCTGGGGAGGGGAATAGAGGCTCCTCTCTCCACAGCCTTCCCTTCTGCTCTCTTGCTGCTGTTAATCATTGTGGAGCTGAACGGGAATCTCAGTGTCAGCATGATTAGCCATGATGGCTAGAGAGTTTTTGGGACTGTCCCAGCATTTTCGGGGCAGTTGGAAGGTATTGAGTGTTTTTACATGGCTAGAACATGTGCTTTAACTCTGATCCTGCTGATAGCTCAGTTGGTAGAGCATGAGACTCTTAAAACTCAGAGTCATGAGTTCAAACCCCACATTGGGGGTTGGACTAGATGACCCTCCTGGTCCCTTCCAACTTTACCATTCTATATTATTCTTGCTTGCCTGGATGGAGAACAGCAAGAAGTGTGTGTAGAAACTAGCCTGCTGCACAAGGTATACTTCATGCAAGTTAGGCACAGCAATGGAGAGCAGTGTGGCCCTCCAGATGTAGCTGGACTCTAACTCCCATCAGCCCTAGCAGCCAACATGGCCCATGGTCAGGGAGAATGGTGATGGGAACTGAAGCCCATAAGAACGAAAGAGGAGCCTGCTGGATCAGGCCAATGACCCATCTAATCCAACGTCCTGTTTTCAAAGTGGTTATCCAGATGCCCATGGAAAACCTTCAGGCAGGACCCGAGCCCAAGAGCCCTCTCTCCTCCTGTGATTTCCAGCAACTGTGGAGGCAGAGCATAGCCATCATGGCTAGTAGCCTTCAATTGTCCTCTCCTACATGCATTTGCCTCTCGTGTGTGTGTGTGTGTGGTGGGGCTTATTCACACTTACCTATTGCACAAGTCCACACTTAAAAGATCAGTGTTTGAGCATTGTGGGTTTTTTTTGTTTTTTGCCCTGGAACTTTCCCCATGAAAATCTACTCTTTAGCGTTCAATAGGATAAAACATCAATTCATGTTTTCCATGTTGTTTGCTCTGACTGAGCTTTAAAGAGCGGATTATTGCAGGGAAATCTCAAGAAGGAGGGGGGCATTTGGACAAGGAGCCTTAAAGTTCAAGCTGTGCCTGGAAAGCACGGAGGAATGGTAACTGTGGATCAACGCTGAGATCCATAGTTTAACTTTGTGCTACACGAAGAAGGACTTTCCTTCTTTCAGCATTTGGAGAGAAGCAGGTTCCCTACTCACAATGTACAGGATTTTGCTGTGGACTTTTTCTTTTAGCAAAAGTAGCATGATGCTGCAATTAAAAGCTGCATCCCAGTTGGGATGTGTGTGTGTGCTTTTGTGTCCTCAGGCAGAGCTTCCTGCCTGGGGAACAACCAGAGCTCTGATGAATAAGAAAGAAAGAACGTTCCTCCCCCTCACAAGAAGCTCTAAGGAGGGAAGAGCAATTGCAGCCTCCCCATCTCCCCATGCATCTATGGGGTTGCCACAAAGCCAGACACAGAGCCCAACCACCAGCCTCATTCTGTAGCCTCCAAATCCATCATTAAGCCCAATGTTAATCTTCAGGAACACTCGTGTTAAAAATCTTAGCAACAAAATTAAGCCACACCGCTATATTTTGACTACACAAAATCAATATTAATTATAAGCAGGGAGAGAGGCTGCTTAGAGGGTGCTTAACCTGGGATTGCAGGAGACGCTGGCACGGCACTCGGCAGCTGGAACTGGCTGGCGCAAAATTGCGATCTGCGTTCCGAGGGCGAATTGTTCTCAATTTCCCAGAATGTCAGAGAGCTGAATATAGCTGCAAGCCAGGAACATCAGGAGCAGCTGACTGAAACCGAGGAGCAGCAGGTGGACCAAGCTCGGAAGCCTCCCTGCTTCCAGCATGAGGGACTGGCCACCAGCTAGATTTGCCCACAGGGCTGCTGTGGGGCAGCTGCCTGGTGCTGCTGGCCAAGCAAACCAATCCTGGCTCTTGGGAGAGGCCTGTCAGGGAACAGCTCCAGTTGGTGATGCCAAAGCGGAAAACAGTGAAGGCTGGGCAAAACTCCTCCTCTCCTAGTGTCCTGGTCTGAATGGCTGACACCCTCCCTGCCCAAGGCTATTAACTTGTTTTTTTAAGCCGTGTATTATTTGGCCCTAAGGCAAGAGAGAAGGAGAGCAAGGCTTGAGGAAAAGAGCAAACCTCCAAAGAAATGTCACAGCCCCAAAGACCAGCAGAGGATGCTGGGCAGGAGCTGGGTGGAGGAAGCAGGAAGAAGGGAGATCTTGCAGAGGCTGGCAGGAGTGGCGAGGAGGAGGACTTGTGCTCTTAGCCAGAAGTAGGTGGGCAAGCAAGGAGAGGCTGGGGGCTATCCAGGGAGGCATGAAAAGTGAGCCCAGGAGGGACCCTTCAATGCTGTGCCTTTTGACTGCCATATTGGGGCCAGGCAAAGCCCAGGGGGCAAGAGTCAGTGGGCTGGAGTGATGGAAGCCACTAGCTGGCTGCAGTTGAAGAATGAGTGCCTGGTCCACTTTGACCTGGAGGGGACCTGCAGAACCATATAGACCTCCCCAGGAGGGCAAAGAGAGTGATCCTCTTGTGGCAGGAAAAGTGGGGCTTGGGGAGTTCATTGTGTAGCCTCTGCTTGACCACCCACAATCTGGGCTCAGACAGGAAGGAGTCTCAGCATAGTGCTCAAAGCAATTATTTTTTTGGGGAGGAACAGAGAGGATGGATTTGGGAGAATTTCTAATCTGCTGCTGCTGCTGTTTCAAGAACCCCTGTGCCTGGTTTATTTTTATTTATAAAACTGCTTCCCAGGCAATATGCTGATCTTCAGGTATGGGAATCTTTCCTCTTGTAGAGATGTGCAGGCAGTTGAGCTAAACACTTTGACACCTCCTCATTATGAGAAATTAATGCAACTGGGTCGTACCACTGCCATTTTTTTTAATGCTTGAGCTTAGCTGCAAAATTCTGTTCTTTATTTTTGTTTAAGCCACTCTCTTAGCTGGTGATGCCCTAAATTGCTTCAGTAAATATTCAAAATAAGTCTGACACCTGTTATAGAATTGTAGACTTGGAAGGGACCTGGGCATTATCTAGTCCAACCCCCTGTAGTGCAGGAGAATCATCAAATTTTACAGTTGTACAATTGATGTGGTTCTCTTGATGTAGATGCTCAGCCTTTAATTTGGCAGGCACCGGAGGCCACCTCATTTCACAAGCAGATCGTAGGCAGGCCATCACATTTTTGCTTCCAGAACAAATTCTGCAAATGTTCCATAGGAGGAGGAGAGGAAGAACTCACAAGATCTCAGTGAACAAGCCGGTTCTTTTGGGAGAAGAAGGCACTCTGGTCTCAGGATGCTGCTTTATGGCACAGAACTGCCATTCTGAATTCTACCCAGAAATACAGTACTCTTAACATCAGTGGAGATCTCAGAGTACCACTTAGACACACTCATTGCAGCCACTCCTGGAAAATAATCTGTTTGCCATTGTCTGATTCTGCTGGAGTTTCTGGATGTTCTTTGCATTTCCTCTCCAAGGCCAGGACAGAGGAACACAGACCAGCAACTTCACTATAGTTACTGCATCATCATCATCATCATCATCATCATCATCATCATCATTATTATTTATATACCTCCCTATACCCACAGGTCTCAGTAATGATAGCGAAGTGGCTGGACTGTGTTCCTCTGTCCTGGCCTTGGAGGGGAAATGCAAAGAGCATTCAGAAACTCCAGCAGATCCAGACAACCAAGAAATGTTACAAAATGAAGAAATGAGTGCATCATTTCTCCAGGCTGCCTGATGCTGCCTTACTCACAGGGCACTTCTACAGTCAGACACCCAGCTAGAGGAGAAATGGTTTCACTCATTGCCTTCAATTTGGAGAGTTAAATTTCTTCTTCTGAGGTCAGTGATTGCCATCCTTTCCAGGACTCTCTTTTGAGAGGGTCTGCAAAATCAGCACTTCCCACTGCAATTGCTGAAGCTGGGGGTGAAGGGAGGGAGGGAGGGGCTCCTTTGTGAAAGTGGGAATTGACTGACACAGATTGTTGGTGGCCGTGATGACGGAAGTCTGATTTGCGAAGCCAGATGGACAAACCATTTACACTAAGAAGATTAGAATAACAACAAAGAAACTAGTTCCATTACCCAGAAAATGGAGAGAGCTCTGGGGAAGGGGGAGCAGGCTGAGGTTAGGAGAGGCAAAGAATCATAGAAATGTAGAGTTGGAAGGGACCCAAAGGCTCATCTCTGTGTGTGTGTCCGCAGCCACAAAAAGCATTGGAACTTTGGAAGAGCCTGAAAACATAAAGAAGGCTCTCCCTCTGTTGGCTCTTCCCCCACCACCTGCCTTCTTTGACTGGGAAGCACTGGGAAATGTCACATCCCCAGTGCTGCTGACCCAAACCTTGTGCTGCCTTGACTCCTGGGCATTGCTGCCTCCAGCTGTGGAGGCCAGAGGTGCACCTAGGCGCCCTTGTGCCCTTGGCAAGGTGCTGTATTGGTGCCTCCCAAGCCAGGAGAAACCATGGACCAGAAACTCAAAAAGTTTGCCCAAGGGAGGCTTTGATGGAAGAAGTGTTCTAGCCTGTTCCAGGCAACCCCATGAAATAATGTAAGGGGAAGAAAGGGATCATGGGAGATCTTCTGTGATGTCATCATCACCACCATGGTTGGCACCTTTCATGCCTAGGTCACAGGTAGGGATGGGGAAATTTGTCCAGTTCAGTTTCTTATTTTTCTAGTCTGAATCTCAGGTCTCCATATTTCCATATCTGTTTGTGGAATCATGAAAATCTACCAGCATTTTAGAGCAACTTTATCACATTGTGCACCTTTTTGTATGCAACTTCGATCAACAGACTCATTTTTTTGCATAGCAACTTCCCCATGCACAATGCATTTTGCAATATTATTTTCACTAACACATGCACTTCCGTGCACATGCTACCCCAGTAGATGCATTTCCCTGCACATGACTTGTCTGAGGAACTGCTCTGTAATGGCATATTGTTTCAGAAAGTGCAAACTAGGTATGTCCACCATTAAAGGCAAACTGAATCGAATTCATAGAATCATAGAATCATAGAGTTGGAAGAGACCACAAGGGCCATCGAGTCCAACCCCCTGCCAAGCAGGAAACACCATCAGAGCACTCCTGACATATGGTTGCCAAGCCTCTGCTTAAAGACCTCCAAAGAAGGAGACTTCACCACACTCCTTGGCAGCAAATTCCACTGTCAAACAGCTCTTACTGTCAGGAAGTTCTTCCTAATGTTTAGGTGGAATCTTTGTTCTTGTAGTTTGGATCCATTGCTCTGTGTCCGCTTCTCTGGAGCAGCAGAAAACAACCTTTCTCCCGCCTCTATGTGACATCCTTTTATATATTTGAACATGGCTATCATATCACCCCTTAACCTCCTCTTCTCCAGGCTAAACATGCCCAGCTCCCTTAGCCGTTCCTCATAAGGCATCGTTTCCAGGCCTTTGACCATTTTGGTTGCCCTCCTCTGGGCACGTTCCAGTTTGTCAGTGTCCTTCTTGAACTGTGGTGCCCAGAACTGGACACAGTACTCCAGGTGAGGTCTGACCAGAGCCGAATATAGTGGCACTATTACTTCCCTTGATCTAGATGCTTTGACGCAGCCCAGAATTGCATTGGCTTTTTTAGCTGCCGCGTCACACTGTTGGCTCATGTCAAGTTTGTGGTCAACCAAGACTCCTAGATCCTTTTCACATGTACTGCTCTCAAGCCAGGTGTCACCCATCTTGTATTTGTGCCTCTCCTTTTTTTTTGCCCAAGTGCAATACTTTACATTTCTCCCTGTTAAAATTCATCTTGTTTGTTTTGGCCCAGTTCTCTAATCTGTCAAGGTCGTTTTGAAGTGTGATCCTGTCCTCTGGGGTGTTAGCCACCCCTCCCAGTTTGGTGTCATCTGCAAATTTGATCAGGATGCCCTTGAGTCCATCATCCAAGTCGTTGATAAAGATGTTGAATAAGACCTGGCCCAAGACAGAACCCTGTGGCACCCCACTAGTCACTCTTCTCCAGGATGAAGAGGAACCATTGATGAGCACCCTTTGGGTTCGGTCAGTCAGCCAGTTACAAATCCACTGAGTGGTAGCATAGTCAAGACCGCATTTTACCAGCTTCTTTACAAGAATATCATGGGGCACCTTGTCAAATGCCTTGCTGAAATAAAGGTAGGCTACATCCACTGCATTCCCTTCATCTACCAGGGTTTTAATTCTGTCAAAAAACGAGATCAGGTTAGTCTGACATGACTTATTTTTCAGAAATCCATGCTGACTATTGGTGATCACAGCATTATTATTATTGCCCCATCCCTAGTTACACAAGGGAGTTGTCAGCCGGTGTCCTTGTGGTTATTGGAAGCAGCCTGCTGGGGTGGGGGATGCATTTGGTGGGGGGGGGCATTACTGCTTCTTTCAGCTGCAGCTCTTGTGCTTTTGACTTTGTTTCCTGGGAGTGCGTATCCTGGATCATGACTACATTATGCCGCTACAGCTGTGAACTAGCAAGACCATTGCCTTGACTTACCAGGTTACGCACAAGCATAAACCTGGGAGCAAGCCAGCCACATTAAAGTGTGCCTGTCACCATCATTATTCACTTTCAGGAGGATTTTTAGCCAGGCATTTTGTGGGGGCTAAAGAAGACTTTTCCTGGCAACCTCAAGATCATTGGATGGAAACATGTTTTAACTGTAGGGTTTTTTAAGAGAATGCTTTAATCTGTTACACACACAAACACCCCTGTATATCTATTTTGGCACCCTGCACTCCCTTGGGAGGAAGGACAGCATCTAAATGCAATAAATAAATAAAATAATAGTATCAACTTCCAAGTAACTATGTGTGGATTGGGCAGCGCTCTTAGCAATACCTTTGCTACTTAGCAACCCCAGGTGAGATGCCTCTTTGTATATAATGACACCATGCTGTTTTCAGAATTATTCCCCTTATTTTCAGGTTAGAAGAAAGCCAAAGACACTTGTAATTACAGGCAATTTTGCAAAACCCTTTCATCTTTCTTTTTTCCTAATTACAAAACGTGCCCCCATCATGTTCCCTGTGGGACTGTGCCTTGTTCTTGGGTGTTGCTATTCATTACTGGGAACAAAAATTACTTGATTCATGTCATCAGTGCCAAACATTCAGAATAAAGCTGCTCAAGGCACACACGGCGGGTGGGGTGGGCGTGGGGGGGGGTCACGTTACATAATGCTTAGTGCTGTGGTGGGGCAAGTAAGTGGGATTCTCTGTCTCGAGCCACTGATTGATCTCCACCCAACACCCACAAGGAAGCCAGCTCCTTCCTGCACCCTCGGCAGCTTCTGCTCAAAATGCAACCCAGCTTCTGAGGTTGGAGCAGTCTCAGGGTGGCACTCCTCTCTGAAAGCAAAGAGCGCATTCACACCAACATGCCTCTCCTATCCCAATGATGGCTTTGCTCTGCCTTCACAGTCAGAGGCACCAATGCTTCCAAATACCAGCTGTTGGAAATCACAGGAGGGGAGACTGCTATTGTGCTCTAATCCTGCTTGCTGGTTTCCCACAGGCATCTGATCAGCCACTGTGAGAACAGGTTGCTTGACTAGATGGGCCCCCTTGGCCTGTTCCAGCAGGACCTCTTTATGTTCTTATGTACCCTTCTTTGCTTCTCATGTTAGCCTGATCTTAGCCTTAAAAGTGCTCCAAGGTTCTGAAGTCTAGCAGGCTGTCAAGCACACAGCAGGCATATTCTGGGCCACTGTGCACTTCAAAACAGACTTTCCAGACTTGTGCATACCTTCCTGCAAAGCCAACATAAGGACCGTTTATTCTCCTGCAAGGAATTATCCTGTAGCTTTGTGCTGTGAATGCCGGTACGAGCAGCTTCCCACTGGGAACTGTTCTGGATGTCAGCCCTTTCTCCCTCCTAAAACCACTCGTAAAGCACCAGACCCATTTGCTTGTACTTTGGGATTGCACACAACCCCCCAGCCATAAAGCCAAGCAGCGAGGATGAGGGGAAGTCTGGATGGCAGGGTTGGGACCTCTGGGGAAGGGATCTAGCTAGCCCAATAAGCTAAAGGCTTCAGAACTCAGTTCAAGCACAGCAGAGAATAGACAACATCAGCCTCTGGCTTAGTCAGGCATGATTTCAGTCCCAGAAGCCCAGGCTCAGCCTTTGCTGGGTCAGTGCAGCAATACATGCACGCTGAACTTCCAAACTCCTATTCTCAGGAACTAAGCAATGGAAAACACACATTTTGCGACTTGCCCACAGTCCTGGCCTGACATTGTGAGCAGAGAGTTCCAGGCAGCTCAGGCTAGGATTCAGTACCCTGGACAGCTCCAAGGAAACTGGGAGGGAGACTCAGGGCTCATCCACACATCTTTCTTGCGCATTTCTAGGCACAGTGTCTGGGCCTGTGTCCAAGCGCTTTCAACCACTACTGCTTACGTTATGAAAACCCACTCTTTACCACTGAATCTGAGCAAACAACAATCCACAGAAAACCAGAATTGCCACTGGTTAAAGAGCGGGCTTTTCTGGAGAAAGCAGTGGGGCAAAATAAAAAACAATTAAAAGTGCATTCGGACACAGACTGGGAAAGCACGAAACTATGCCTAGAAAGCATGGGTCAAAAGGTAAGTGTGGCTAAGCCCCATCACAAAGCAGCTTGAATGTTGTTCCAGCAACAGACAAGTGGAAGAATCTAAGAACAGATTGCTGGGCCAAGCCAAAGGGGTCCCATGCAAACCAGCATCCTGTTCTCACAGTGTCCAACCAGATTCCCGAGTGGGAAATCCACCAGAAGGATCCAGGCACAAGAACCCTCCCCCCTCCTTTGGTTTCCAGCAGCTGGTATTATTGAAAGTACTCAATTATCTGAGATTCTGCCCCCCACAGCAGAAGCCACAATGCCCCACAATGTCCTTTTCATGGGGTCTCCTTTTTCACAATTTCCTATTTACGCCCTTGAGGCAGAGGATAGCCATTGTGGATAGTAGCCATTGATAGCCCTCTCCTCCATGAATTTGTCTAATTATATTTTGAAGCCATCTGAGTTGGTGGCCACCACTACCTCCTGTGGGAGTGAGTTCCATAGTTTAAGTCTGCATGAAGACTTCCTTTTGTCCATCCCAAATATTCCATCGTTCAGCTTTGTTGGACGTCCATGAGTTCTAGTGTTAGGAGAGAGAGGGAGAAACTTAATAATTCCTCCTCCTCCATTAAGAGAAGCCCCATGCATATATTAATAACAATAACAATAACAATAATAATAATAATTTTTTATTTATACCCCACCCTTCCTGGTTCAAAAACCAGGCTCAGGGCGGCTGTTTGTGTTCCAAGCGACAGACTCAGAATTCCTACCTGACCTTGCTAAGAGGATGAGACACATTCTACTGCAACTCTGGAGCCATCACTTGACCTGCTCCATTGAGTTACAGCTTTGAGATGAAGGTACAACCAGTCTACCATGGGAGATTCATCCTTCTGTCAGTTAAGGATGAAACTTAGCAATTTTTTAAAAAATGGCTTTTTAACACACAAATAAACTTGGTAGATGCAAAAGAAGCCAATTGCAGGCTTTTCCTAAAACACCATCTGAGCAAAACCTCCATGACAGAGCCACACTCTGTTCTCTCCTGCATTCATAATTCATCAGGGAAAGAGAAATTTTAGCACTCTCTGAGGTTTGCCAGCATCCATTATTGATAGGGCCAGGTTCAGTGACAGCCACCCACAAACACTGGCTGGGCAAGGCAATCTTGGGGCTGCTGCAGTCTGAGTGGCAGAGTCTTTACCCAATTGCAAGCTGGCAAGGATTTGACAACTGTGGGAAGTGGAGGGTTTTCCAACTTTGGGAAGGTAAATGGGCTGAGGAGTGAGATGGATGCTGGAGACAGGCTGGTTTCCCTCCTGTCAATACATCAGAGACAGGGAGAAGAAAAACACAGTCTGTCTTCACACAGAGCAGGCAGAAAGCTGGGTGCCTGAACACGTCATCTGCAATTCTGGGTTGGAGGAGGTATTCCTGCCTGGGGTACTGGGATGCTTCTGATTCTCAGATTGTCTCCTGTTCTCATATAGACAAATTCACAGAGGAGAGGGATATAGATGGTCACTAGCCCAAATGGCTATGTTTTGCATCCACAGCTGGAGACAGCAATGCTTCTGAATACAGTTGCTGGAAACCGCAGGAGGGGAGAGGGCTCTTGAGCTCAGATCCTGCTTGCAGGTTTCCCGCAGGCATCTGGTTGGCCACCATGAGAACAGGATGGGCCATTGGCCTGATCCAGCAACCTCTTCTTCAGTTCTCATGTTTTCTGGCAGGTGGCACTGATATTTGAAGATGGCTATCACATCTCCTTTCAGTCTCCTTTTCTCCAGGCTAAACATACCCAGCTCCCTCAACTGTTCCTCATAAGGCTTGGGGTCCAGACCCTTGATCATCTCGCTTGTCCTCCTCTACACACCTTCTAGCTTGTCAATATCCTTCTTAAATTGTGGAGCTTTGAATGATGGATAGGGAGGTCCGCATGGGTGAGTGCATCCCAACCATGTAGACACTAATTTTGGGAAAGGTTGGGTGGGCTGCCATGCAGAGTGTGTCAGCTTGGCCCTGCAGAGCTGTGGCATCACTTGGGTTCCCATCAACACATGCACACTCCCTTACTTGTGTGCCAAAAGTGATGTCAAAAAGAGGCAGGGTGGAACGGGGAAATCCCCACTCACACTTGTCCTCTAACAGAACCCCAGTGTAAGGGGCTTCCACAGGGGAGCTGCAGAAAGAATGTGGTTGATCAAGGGAGCTGTGGTCTCAAAAAGGTTGAAAGCCACTGCTGTTCTAGATGGACCACTAGCCTCACCCAGCAGACTCTTCTTATGCTTTTATGTTCTCCTGCAGAGAACTGAAGACATGGAAGCCAAAAGGCAGCCCCACAAGCATGATTCCCTCTTCTGGTTTCCAGCAGCTGGCATTCAGAAGCACTACTGTTTCCGACCATGGAGGCAGAGCCATTGTGGCTAGTAGCCTTTGATAGCCTTTAGCTCCATGAATTTGCCCAGTTCTTTGTCAAAGCCATCCAAATTGGTGCTCGAAGCCCGCTTGCTGATTTCCCACAGGCATCTATCTGGCCACTGTGAGAACAGGACCCTGGAGTAGATGTGTGATTTTCCTGATGCAGCAGGCTCTTCTTATGTACTTATGCCAACACTGCCCTCCTGTGGGAGGGAGTTCCATAGTTTAACTATGCACCACATGAAGAAGCACTTTCCATTAGCTGTCCTGAATCTTCTACCCAAGCTTCAGCTCCACCCAAGAGGACATGATAGCTTTATACCAGCCTTCAACAACCTAATGCCCCCCATATATTTTAGGCTACAGGCTGGTTGGGGCTGCTGAAAGCTTTAATCCAAGACATCTGGAGGGTGCCCAGTTGGCAAAGGGCAGTGTTTGGTTTCCTTGGCCAAGGTCTGGCTCCGCCTGGAGCTCTTTGCCTTGGGGCCATCCCTGGCAGCACCATCTGCTCCTCCTAATTCCTTGATAAATCAGCATGATAATTCCCCCCCACTGAAATAAACCTCTCTGGCCCGGCGCTTGCACTCATAACCGACTCCTCAAGCTCTGCCTGCTCTTTATTACCTTTCAATGACTTAAGCTCCTGCACTGAATAACTTCATCAAGGTGTCAACCTAAACAGATTTTCCTCCTATAATGGCCTGACTTGCACAGGTTCTTAATGAAAAATATTGATTGCAAAGGATTAGTTGCAGATTTATGGGGTGGGCACTGATCTCTCTGTCACCTGATACCTTATCAGTGGATGACGGACCTGATCCCCCTGCGCAGTTTTAAAAAAGCAATCACAGACCATGTCAAGCAGAGGCTTATTGTGCAGAGAAATGCAGAGCGGCTTCTGGCTCTGAGTCAGATCTGTTGCTTAATGGAGAGCTAATAGCATACAGGGAACGGCAAGAGCCCCAAACCCCGTGGCCTGATTGCCATCTGTGGGGAATCTGGAAAGCAGCAGCAAACAGGCTGCCAAATGAGAGATGCTGCATTGAGCAAATTAGGAGTGAGCGCAAGGAAATCTGGGGTTCTTTAAGGCAGGATCCACAGTGCTGGCTCCTTTAAGATCCTCACACTAGTGCAGCCTTTCTCAACCTGTGGGTCCCCAGATGTTGCTGAACTACAACTCCCATCACCCCTAGCTGGCAAGGCCAGAGCTCAGGGATGATGGGAGTTGTAGCTTAACAACATCTGGGGACCCACAGGTTGAGAACTGCTGCACTAGTGGGTAGCTAGCTGGGTGCCCACCAGATGTTTTGGACTACAACTCCCAGCAGCTCCTGCAGCTGGCATTGGCCATCATCAAGGATGATGGGAGTTGTATTCCAAAACATATGGAGAGCACAATTCTGGGCCCAGGACACCCAAAGGCCCAGCAGTTCCTGTATGCAACGGCCTATGTGATGAGATGCCACAAAAGACCCTCCTTTGGGTGCTACGCTGCCCCTATATGAGGGGGTAGCAAACAGGGAAAGGCCTCTTCCCACATTGGAGAGGGTAAAGCGCCAACTTCACCCCCTACTGGCAGCTCCAGGTAAGATGACCTTCCAATTAGCAAGCCCAAGAGGCTCAGCGGTTTAGACCACAGCACCACCCACTCCCCCTAGGTCAGATCATAAGAAGAGCCTGCTGGATCAGGTGAATGGCTCATATGGTCTGGCATCCTGTTCTCACAGTGGACAGCCTGTGGATCCCACAAGTGGGATCCAAGCACAAGAGCAACTCTCCCTTCCTGTGGTTTCCTGTAACTGGTTTTCAGAAGTGTTGCTACCTCTGAATGTGGAAGCAGAGCAGAGCCATCATGATTACTAGCCATTGATAGCTCCCTCCTCCATGAATTTGTCTAATTCTCTTTTAAAGCCATCAAAGGTGGTGGCCATTGCTGCCTCCTGTGGGTGGGAGTTCCATAGTTTAACTACACACTGTGCGAAGGTCTTTCTTAGATCTGTCCCAAATCTTCCAACAAGCTGCTTCATTGGATGTCCATGGGTTGTTGCCCAAAGCTTCCATCAGGAAAGAAAGTTTGCTGTATGCAAACCATCTTGTGAACCATGAAGCACTCTGGAGAAAACACTTTGGCACGTGGTGTTGCCATGTTCTTTTTAACCTCCCCCAGCAGAGAGCTTAGGAAGAGGTGAAATGATAATGTAAAAGCCAATTCCCGGGTTTTCCTTTCCAGTGAGCTGGGCACAGCCAGTCTGAACATTGTATAGAGTTATGAAAGAAGCATTCAGGTCAGGAGCTGCTCTCATGCAGAGGGGAACATCTTGTACCTCTTCTTCCAGGAGATTGGTTGTGTGTTGTCTGTTCACCCCACTCCTCCAGGAGAACCACCAGTTGCTTGTTACTGGGGGTGGGTGGTGGGCTGGAGGACGGAAAATGCTGCCCATTTCACCCCCTGCCAAGGAAGAGCAAAATTCCACCCTCCCCCAGAGTGACCAGCTCATTCCCTTTTAGATTTTGCAAAGCACACACTCACAAGCTGGTCCTGCTTCCAGATATTTTACAGCCCAGTGCAGATATAACTCTTTTGCTGATTAAAAATGGCAACAATTTAAAAGGCTTTACAGTTACGCTTTTTAAACATTCAAAGGCTTGATTCTAATTAGAAACCTCTACTTGATTTCAGTCCTTCTTTACACTGCGACGCCCCCTGTGTATTTGTGCTGCAAGCAAAGTAGGGGGGCTGTGCACTGACGGGCAGCACAGCCAATCGCAAATATGATGAGAGAGCATGGAAAAGACAGCCGCACCGTCTCCCATGCCTTCTGTTTTGAGCTACAGCACCCACAAAAAATCCTGAGCCAAAATGGGCCCATTGGGAGGGATTCAGCCCTCATTCATGTTGGGTTCAGGCACCCCAGGTCACTCTGAGTTGGATTGAGGGTCCTGAGCCATCTAAGGCTGTCAGTAGGCAGGAAAGAGAGGCAGGCATGAGGGAGAAGAAGGCTGAGAAACTGCAAAAAGGAGATTGACCCAGTGGCTGCATCTTAATGGGTGAAGCTGACAAGGGGTGCCTTTCCTGCCAGGTCTCTCCCTTTCCCCCACACCTCTTCTTCTGCTCACCATTGCCAGGCCTTCCTTCCAGCCCTCAGAATAATCCCATCTTGCATGGTGTGTTGCTCCTCTGTCAATGTTTTCTCTGCATGCAAGGGAAGCCACTGGTGAAGGAGCAGCACCACAAAGGATTGTGTCCTCCCAGTGAACAGCTGTTAAGCAGGAGGGTCTGATCCTGTGCCGACTAAGTTGGAAGAAAAGACAGCTGAGATAAGGAGCCCTATCGAGGGATTTCACCAGCCAGCGCCTTTCCAAAGGAGTAGAAACCTATTTTGTTGCCAAAAAAATGCCCCTGTGGCCTCCCTCTCTGTGTCTTGAATGGCCAGACCACCACATCCTAAAGGGGGTATTATCTGATTCTGTCCTTCAAGAGGTCAGGATCTTGATGGACCTCTAAGCATTTTTGCTGGGAGGCTGTTAATACCATCCTGACTTTTAAATAGAAGATATCGGATTAGCCACAAATATTAGCACTCTGGAGAAGTGAGGATGGGTGTTAATTATTCCTAACAGGCTTCCTAGAACTCAGGCAAGTTTTTGATTAAACCTAATAAGCATTGCCTTCTTAATACCCAGGAAAAGATGCGATTAAGCCTCCCAAAAGGAAACTCAGAATGTTGTTTTCCAAAAATGCTCACTAAAAACAAAGTACATGAAACTAGGGTGGAATCTACACACATACAAAAAACGCTGTGAAAAATGCTTTTTCAAAAAACGTTTTGAAACATACATCGAATGTGGCATAGCTCACTGTCGCCATCTAGTCTCCCATTTGTATATTGCACTTTACAACACATTTAAAACGTTTCATTTGCAGCTGTGTAGCTGAGTCCTCAATGTCAATTGTGGGTGCAAAATCCGAGCAGTCAGTGCAGTCAAGCCCTGCATGCAAACAACAACTGTGGGTAGTCAGTACAGTTCCAGGGAGTGTTTGCATCCTCTCTTAGAATTGCATCCTCTCTCCTTCTCTCTTTGACTACCATAACCCAGTTGAGGACCAGTCATGTTGATATCCTACAAGCACCCAGATGCTACTGGAGAGTGGTAAATGAAGATAGTGGCCTGACACCAGGGGGAAAAGAAGTCGCTGGGGCCTCAAGACCTGCCACAAGGTGCTGCAGGCTGCCATCAGACCTGGTTTAGATAGACAACACAAAGCTCTGTTCCATCAAGTCTTCAAGGGCCAAGGCTGCCTCCCATCTCAGCCTGTCTCTCCAGACAGTCAAGCTGCATTCCTCGTGGCAACTTGAACTTGTGGGCATTTAATGAAACTGAATGTTGGAAGATTTAGGACACACAAAATAAATTACATTGCAATTCTCACAGGAGGCAGTGATGGCCACCAACCTGGGTGGCTTTCAAAGAGGACTGGGCAAATTCGTGGAGGATAAATCTACCAGGGGCTACTAGCCATGATGGCAAGACTCTGCCTTCACAGTCGGAGGCAGTAATATGTCGAATATCAGTTTTTGGAACCAGTTGAAGGTGGGGAGAGAGCTGCTTTTGTGCTCATGTCCTGCTTGTTAGCTTCCTGTTGGGGCATCTGGTTGGACACTGAGAGAGCAGGATGCTTGACTAGATGGACCCCTTTGGCCTGATATAGCAGCTTCTTCTGATGTTCTTATGGCAAGAGCTAGAAATGTCAGGCAATCCATGCACTGCATTTGCCCCAGGGAAGCCTCACCACTGCACCTGCTGTTTTGCATCACTGTCTCAGTCCCATCATGGCCCAGGTAGGGGAGGCCACACAGGTCTGTTGTAGAAATCAACCACAGGACACTTGAGTCTTGCCTTGAGCTCCTCTTTATTTCAGATACCTGGAGAGTGATCTCTGATCTCATGAGAACCAAAGAGTCCTCTGAGCATGATGCAGAGTGCACATTATCTATATAATCACTGACACGCAAGGCACCGAGAGTTACTTCCGCAAATATAAAATAAAAGTTCAAAGCAATAGTTCAATATGTTTTTTGCAAAATAGTTGTTTACTCTTGAGATTCAGTGTGCGCAGCAATCATTTTGCTTTACTGGCAGTCTGTGGTTACAGGTGTTTGAACATTTTTGCACAACTTTGTTCTTTGTGGCTAAGCAGTACACGAGTAATCAAATGTCACCTCACCCTTATTCCTTGTCACTTTCATTTCTTGTTGTTGACCAGAGCAAAGTTCATTATCCTTAAACCTAAAGCCAAACTGTATTGATTAATCCAACAGGTCAAAGTATAAGTGCAGCCAGGAGCATTGGCTGGTGGTGCAACATCAGCCTTGTGAAGCTTGTTGCTTTCCCTCGCTGTCTGTCTGTCTGGCCACCCAGATCCTTGGCTCAGCATTCCGGACAGCTCCTTTGCAGCCTGCATGAGCCTTCAACATCTGAAAGAGCAGAACTGAGACAGGGTTGTCTGGAGATAAGAAATCTATGGCTTTCCCTGTTGATGGGCAGAATAAATTTGATTTGGGCCTGCAGTGGTCATTTGCAGCTTGTGCCATAAACATACTTACCATCTAGTAGGCTGTTGATTGCACTTGGATGTTGATTTGTGGATGGCTCACAGGCCCTGCACCAACAGGGTGCCAGGCAAAGGTAAGATAAGAGACCATTTAACACCTAACTCATTCTTTAAGATCAGTTGAACAATCTACTGTTCAGGGCAGAAGTCAATTATGGACAGCACAATGAAGGAGAGGCAGACAAATGCTCACACCTGCTTGAGGGCACCCAGACAGCCACACGAAAGGAGTCTTGTTGCTGCAGTTCCTGTTGTTATACTTGTTGCCTTTGAAGAGCAGCCTGCTCAGTTCCTGTCCCTGGGAAACGGGCCTGGAAGAGAGAACAGAGCAGGCAAAGTTTTGCACAGCATGGAGGTAAATGTGATCCCTTGTTCATTGCTGTAGATTCAAGAGGAAGATGTTCTGGTTGCCTCGCCTCAAAAAGGAGGGTAGAGTTGGAAGTGGTTCAGGAAAGGGCAACTGGAATGATCATGGGGGTGGGATGATGCCTTTATGAAGAAAGGTTTGGGACTTTTCAGTTTAGGGAAAAGGCAAGTGAGAGGCAATGTGATATAAGTTTATAGAGTTATGCATGGCATGCAGGGAGTAGATAGAGAGAAGTCGCCCCCCCCTCATCCCACTAGAAGTTGTGGGCATCAAAAGGATTTGAATGTTGGAAGATTCAGGAGAGACAAAAGAAAGGACATCTCCACACAGTGCATAGTCAAAGTGTGGAACTCACTCTCCCAAGAGGCTGTGATAGCCACCACCTTAGATGGCTAGAAAAGAGGGTTAGTCAAGTTCATGGAGGAGAAAACTCTTGATGGCTACTAGCTACTAGCCATGAAGGCCATGCTCTGCTGTCACAGCTGGAAGCAGCAAAGCTTCTGAATGTCAGTTGCTAGAAGCCACAGGAGGGGAGAGTGTACCTGTGCTTGGGTCCTGCTTGTGGGTTTCCCAAAGGCATCAGGTTGGCTGTTATGAGAAGAGGATGTTGGATTGGGTGGGCCACCAGCCTGATCCAGCAGGATCTTCTTATTTTCTTATGTTCTATAATAATAATAATAATAATAATAATAATAATAATAATAATAATAATAATAAATGTATTTATATCCCGCTCATCTGGCTGGGTTTCCCCAGCCACTCTGGGTGGCTTCCAACAGAATATTAAAATACAAAACCTATTAAACATTAAAAGCTTCCCTAAACAAGGTTGCCTTCAGATGTCTTCTAAAAGTCTGGCAGTTGTTTTTCTCTTTGACATATGGTGGGAGGTTCCCTGTAATTTGGCTTCTCGCAGTGAGGGAACCGCCAGAAGGCCCTCAGCACTGGACCTCAGTGTCCGGGCAGAATGATGGAGGTGGAGACGCTCCTTCAGGTATGTTATGTTCTTAAGTTACAGTGACTGGTCGAGAGTTGGCCACTGTGGGCAGCTTCACTGTCTGCTTCACTGCATGCCCAGAACATGCCCAGCTGCAGTGCCAGCAGCAAGCCAGGGCCCAGGTTACCAACCCCTCCATGTGCCACCGCCCTAAACATGGGCAACTCTTTGCTGTCCCAGGCCCCTTCCCTGGCTCAGTTTCATGCTGTAAGCCCAGGCCCAGAAGGGCAGAGAGAAGACCAAGGCAAGGGGCTGCCAGCCATGCCACCCTGGTGTGTGACAGTTACCAGTCCTCTGACAGCTACCGCAATGTTCTTCCAGATGAAAGGAGGCAGCAGGGAGGACTTTGCAGGAATGCTTGGGTAGTCATCACACATCGGGTGGGGGGCCATTATAATTCCATCTCTTGTTCTTGCTGTCTCAGCTACAATACCAGCACATCCATCCCTCTTCATTAGTACAGGGGGGTGGGGAACTGGTCCAAGCATGTCATAAATTGTGCCCTGGAAGATGCATGGAAGGCAAGGGAAGAGGGGATTTGCATGCTGATGTTTTGAGGGTCAACCCCTGGCAGCTTCTGCAGATAAGGCTGGAGAAGTCCCCTGCCTGAAACCTGGGAGAGCTGCTGCCTGTCAGTGTAGACAACACTAAGCTTGCTGGATGGAGAGTGTGACTCGGTATAAGGCAGCTTCCAGTGTCCTTATGTGCAGGCACTAGCAGCTCATTATTACCTCCCATTGGGACTGACATTTAACAAGAGCATTTAATGTGGCCTGTTGAACTCTAGTAATGTGGCTCTAATGGGCTTGGAATAACCCAGTGGGGGAATTGGGCAGACACAGGAGGGAGGAGCTGCCTGCCTTCTCTGACAGTGTACAGCTTGGCTTATTTGCACAAATCATTACCGACTCTTTGCTCTGCAAGCCCATTTCTGCAACCGAACTTGCTCTGCTCTTGGCTAGAGGTACAGTGTCTGGATGAGCTGATGGCAGGGAGGCTGGCTGGTGGCTTTTCACAGAACTACAGAGTTCCAAACAGGCGAACAGCTGGGGCTCAAGAATCATGCAAGAGACCTTGGAAGTCATCTAGCTCAACCCCCAGCTTAATGGCAACTTACAGCATTTGCGACGGCCATCTAGCTTCTTCTTAAACATCTCTAGTGAAACCTCCCACCTCCCAATGCAATCCATTCCACACATCCCTGTGGGAGAGGGCTAGGGCAAGGAAAATACATCTCACACATGCTCAGGGGGAGTTTTTATTTCATTACAGCTTTGTATGCTTCAGAGCTGAGCCACAAACCAGCTAGGAAGCCAGTGCAGGGATTCGGAGTGTCACATGAGCAGAATGATGAGAGGCACGTGACTTAGGCAGCAGAAGACCAATGCAAGGGGACCCAGGTGAGACAGCAGAATGCCAGAGAAGGCACAGAATCATAGAATTGTAGAGTTGGAAGAGACTCAAAGGGTCATATAGTCTAACCCCCTGCAATGCAGGAATCATAGCTAACAGTCTTGGTAAGAGACAACCCAGAAATGTTGTGACTGCCAATGGGGCATCGCTGCAGAAAGAAGTGACAGGTGGCATGATTTTGAACATGCAATGTCTTCTTTTTGGTGTATTGCTCTTGGGTGGTGGTGGGGCTCATGGTCTTGGTCCCCTGGCTGGTAGCAGAGGCCAGAGTGGGGTTCCCTTCAGTGCTGTCTCTGGTCTTCATGGTATGACAGTTTTGATGCTCTATTGGAGAAATTGGTGTGGCCCTAATGTTGGAGCCACACAGAGTTCTTCAGTCTCACATACTCTCTGCTTCTCAATCTGCTGGCAATTTTGCTTCTGTGAATATTTGCCAGCCTTCAATGTACCCCATAGGCACACCATCAACTTCTGCTTTTTAATTATTATTTTAAAAATAATTTGGCCACATAGACAAATCGAATCATAGAACTCAAACAGACCCCCAAGGGTAATCTACTATCTACTCTAACCCATGGCAAAGCAGGAATCACATCTAAAGTATCCCTGACCAATGGCCACCCAACCGCAATTTAAAAACCTCTAATGAAGGAGAGTCTATCACCTTTTGAGGAAATCCATTCCACTGTCAAACAGCTAATCCCATCAGAAAGTCCTTCCTCATGTTCAGTTGAAATTTCCTTTCTAGTCATTTAAATCCATTGGTTTGGGTCCTCCCCTCTGGAGTAGCAGAAAACAAACTTGCTCCATCCTCCATGTGGCAGCACTTCAGGTATTTGACGATGGCTATCCTATTTCACAATGGGACACAGGTGGTGCTGTGGGTTAAACCACAGAGCATAGGTCTTGCTGATCAGAAGGTCAGCGGTTCAAATCCCCGTGACGGGGTGAGCTCCCGTTGCTTGGTCCCTGCTCCTGCCAACCTAGCAGTTCGAAAGCACGTCAAAGTGCAAGTAGATAAATAGGAACCACTCCAGCGGGAAGGTAAATGGCGTTTCCGTGCGCTCCTCTGGTTTGCCAGAAGCAGCTTAGTTATGCTGGCCACATGACCCGGAAGCTGTACTCTGGCTCCCTTGGCCAATAAAGTGAGATGAGCGCCACAACCCCAGAGTCGGTCACGACTGGACCTAATGGTCAGGGGTCCCTTTACCTTTATCCTATTTCACACTCTGTTTCCTCCAGGCTAGGCAACCCCAGTTCCCTCAACCATTCATCCTAGGGCTTGGTTTCCAGATCGCCCTGGCCCACCCTCCTCTGCACACCTTCCAGCTTGTCAATTTCCTTATTAAACTGTGGTGTCCAGAACCCAACCTGTGCTGTGCCACTCAAAAGCAGCCTTCCAGTATTCCAGCTGCTGGCTCAGCCAATGAGAGCCACTGGCTCTGAGGGTTTCCTTTCAGGGGGAGCTGTGCTGGAGGTGCCCACCATGCCACCCTGCCCCTTTGTGCCTTTTCCTCCTGATGTTGGCATGGGATTCCGGTCCCGGCTTGGCCCTGATTAAAGAATTATTCATGGCCCACGTGGAGGGCCGTTGCAGTGATCTGTCTCTGGAATGAGTTTCTCTTGTGAAGAGGTAACTAAATCACAGCCGCTGGCAGCGTGCCCGGCTGGACAGTGTCGCCAAGAGGCCTCCCCCCCTATGGCAGGTGATTAAGCTCCATAATCACCATGGCTGTGGGTCTCCTTTTTCTGGGTGGGTGGGGATTTATCACGGGCGGGCTGCTGACACAGGCCGGGGGGGGGTGCGGAGACAGCTGCGGTGTAATTATTCAGCAAATATAATTAGCTACAGATGTACTGAATAAGTAATATGCAAAAGATATTTATCCCTGACTGCTGCAGCCCATTAAAATGCATTATTATGGCTATTTGTCAGGAAAATGGCAACATTTATTAATGCATTAAAGTTAATTCCTAGTAAATTAGTAATTGGCTAAACAATGCAATGAACATTAACACGGGAGATTTTGCAGAGGGAGTGGCAATGGAGGAAGGGAGGAAAGAAGGGAGGAAGCAACATCTCAGAGTAGTAGTTACCCCCCCTGCAGTGAAGAAGCAAGAGGTCTCCTTTGCTTGCCCTCTGCTTTATTAGCTGGGAACAGTTGGCTGCCCTAAGATTGGGCATTAGAAGGTCCCAGATGGAATAAGGCAGGTCATGCAAAAAGCCCCCAGTGATGGTGCTGGGATGCCCTGCTGAGAGAATGCCAGAATGAGAACCTGGTATAAAAATGAAAGGGGAACAGAGTCTCGTAGTTTAAGGGTTTTGGCACAGCAAGAGCACACTGCGCTATCAGGCCCAAGGAGGTAAAAGGAGAGGACTTGGGTCACATCCACACTTTGTATCTAAAGCACATTCAACATGTATTTGAAGCACATTGCTTCCCACTTCCGAATCCTGAGAAACATCGTTTGTTAATGGTCCTGGGAATTGTAGCTCTGTGAGTGTTAAACTACAGATTCCAGGATTCTTTGGGCAAGCCACATTCTTTAAATGTATGGTGGGGATGAGGGTGTGGTGGTGAAAGACAGGAACACCCTGGAGATTTGCTGGGGCCAGGCAGAGGAAGCTGAGCAGGAATTTGGCTACGCTCTCTTTAATAAATAAGAACATAAGAAGAGCCTGCTGGATCAGGCCAATGGCCCATCTAGTCCAGCATTTGGGGCTCACAGTGGCCCATCAAATACCTCAATGGGAAATCCACAAGCAGAACCTGAGCACAAGAGCATTTCCCTCTCCTGGGGTTCCCAGCAATTAGTATTCAGAAGCATTACTGCCGCCAGGCAGAACACAGCCATTGTGGCCATCAATAGCCCTCCCCTCCATGAATTTGCCCAGTCCTCTTCTAAAGCTACCCAAGCTGGTGGCCATCATGGGGCAATGAGTCCCATAGTTTAACTATACACTATAAACTGTAGAAGTCCTTCTTTTTATCTGTCCTGAGTCTTCCAACATTCAACTGCATTGAACACCCATATGTTAATGTTATGAATGAGGGGGGGAAACCTTTCTCTCCACTTTCTCCATGCCATAATTTCATAAACTTCTATAATGTCATCTCTTACTCACTTTTTCTCTAAAGTCCCCAAAGCTGCCATCTTTCTTCATCCTCCCTTTGATCCTTTGGTTGCCCTTTTCTGAGAGCCAGTGTGGTGTAGTGGTTAAGAGTGGTAGACTCGTAATCTGGTGAACCGGGTTCGCATCTCCGCTCCTCCACATGCAGCTGCTGGGTGACCTTGGGCCAGTCACACTTCTTTGAAGTCTCTCAGCCCCACTCACCTCACAGAGTGTTTGTTGTGGGGGAGGAAGGGAAAGGAGAATGTTAGCCGCTTTGAGACTCCTTCAGGTAGTGATAAAGCGGGATATCAAATCCAAACCCTTCTTCTTCTGAACCTTTTCCATCTCTACAATATCCTTTTTGAAGTGAGGCATCCAGAACAGTACAGAGTATTCCAAATGCAGTCACACCATAGATTTGTGTAATGGCATTATGATGCTGGCAGTTTTATTTTAAGTTTCTTTCCTCATGATCCCTCACATGCTTTGGTCTTTCAGGGGGGGGGGGGAGAAAACTTGAGGCAATCATCTCCAGGGTGGCACAACTTGACCCATAAGCTTGCTGTGGTTCTGAGGTGCTCTAAGCACTGATGCTGCAGCCTGCTAGCTAAGTAAGAGCAGGCACGTCAAGTACTACACTGCAAGAAGGGAAGCTACAGGGAACCAGGCAGAGGGCCTTCTTGGTAGTGGCGCCCGCCCTGTGGAACACCCTCCCATCAGAAGGCAAGGAAATAAACAACTAGCTGAATTTTAGAATACATTTGAAGGCAGTCCTGGGTAGGGAAGTTTTTAATGTTTGATGTTGTCACTTTTATTATTAATATTCTGTTGAGAGCTGCCCAGAGTGGCTGGGGAAGCCCAGCCAGATGGGCAGGGTATAAATTATTACTATTATTACTACACAAGCATGGCCATTTGTTCCCATCGAGGGTCAGGAGGGACAAATCAAACTGCCTCCCCTGATGTTGGCCAAGAAGCTGGAATATCCTAGATTGTCCCCCCCCAACAAATAAATCAGAGTGTGCCCCTCTCACCACCCACTCACCACTAAGTTGATTTCTTATATTTTATATCCCAACATTTTCCCAAGGTGCTTAAGGTAGCATACATGGTTTTCCCCTGCTGCATTTTTTCTCTCACAACAACCCTGTGAAATAAGTTAGGCTGAGAGGCAGTGATTGGCCCAAGGTCACCCAAAAAGCTTCATGGTTGAGTGGGGATTTGAACCCAGGTTTCCCAGGTCTTAGTCAGACACCCTAACAACTACACCCTCACTGGATCTCTATCATGCCCGATGAAGGGAATCACGAATGAGAACAGCCCTGTTGCACTCAGGTCCTGGTGTGTGCGCATGCATATTTCTCTTGCCGATGTCCCTCTCTGCTCCAAAAGCTGCCAGAAGCTGGAAAGAGATGCTTGTCAAACACTTCTGACTTTGTGCCAGTATCTTATCTCAGGGGCAGAGCAGAGAGGAGCCTGCCGTATGCTGATGCTCTAGACATAGGAAAACAACTGAGCGTCTTGCAGGAGATGCCATGGAGGTGGGAAAAGCTGGGCCGGGTCACAGCAGAGTGGTGGTGACCATGGTGGCCACTCAGTTAATTCCACAGAAAGGGAAGCTGGGGGCCTGGGAGCAGATGGCAGTGCAAAGACCCCTTGCCAGCCTGGATGTGGCATTACGGCCCCTTCACTGACCCCATGTGCTGCCGACTCAGAAGCAGAATCCTACACTCTCTCCCTGCTCTCTGCAGCCCTGTGGATCTGCACTAGCAACTTGCGAACGAAAAACAACATGACTCCAGGAGGTCATTTCTCAGAGCCACAATAGCAGATGGACACTTGATAAAGTGTCCCCTTCCTGCCAAGCCCACAATTGATGTCACTGTCTCCCATGACTCTAGCTCTTCATTAAGTGCCAGGGGCCAACACAACCATTTGTTATACATGCTGGTCAAGAGACAGGAAACAGCCACTTCCTAAATGAGCTTATCTGAAACTGTCGTCCACCTGTGTCCAGCAGTCCTTTGGGGCTTGAACCTCTGCAGGTGGGCTGGCTGGCCACTGTTCTTAGGAAAACAGTTCTTTTGAGAAATGGGGAGGGAGTTCTTCATGGGACCCTTTTCCTCTTGCCACTCCCTAAACTTGAAGTTCCCTTTCACATGATTGTCATGAAAACAAAGGCTACCCACATCGGGCAGGTGTGGGGGGACTCCCTGGTCCTGAATGGGGTAACTGTGCCCTTGAAGGACCAGGTGTGCAGCCTGGGAGTCATTTTGGGCTCACAGCTGTCCACAGAGAGCAGGTCGATTCTGTGTCCAGTCCATCTGGTACACAGGCTGAGACCCTACTTGCCTGCACACTGTCTCATCAGAGTGGTGCATGCTCTAGTTATCTCCTGCCTGGACTACTGCAATGCACTCTACGTGGGGCTACCTTTGAAGGTGACCCAGAAACTACAACTAATCCTGAATGCTGCAGCTAAAGTGATGACTGGGAGTGGCCGCCAAGACCATATAACACCGGTCCTGAAAGACCTAGATTGACTCCCAGTATGTTTCCAAGCACAATTCAAAGTGTTGGTGCACACCTTTAAAGCCCTAAAGTGTTTTATTGTGTTTTTAATATTCTGTTGGGAGCTGCCCAGAGTGGCTGGGGAAACCCAGCCAGATGGGAGGAGATCTATCTATCTATCTATCTATCTATCTATCTATCTATCTATCTATCTATCTATCATCTATCAAATTCCAGCATGAAGTATGCAGGGGCTTTATAGGGAAGGGGCCCTTGTAGCTTAGTTGGAGCGCACCTGATTTGAATGCAGAAGGTGTCAGACCAGGTGGCATCATGAGGTAGGGCTAGAAGGCAGCTTCTTATATTCCTGTGCTCCTGAGGATGTTTCCTACTTGCAGTTTCCAGAGTGGAAACTCAAGAAGATGCCATATACTGAGCCATGCCCTTGGTCTATCTAGCTCAGTATTGTCCACACTGACTGGCCACAGCACTCCCAGCTTTCTGGCCAGGGCCATCCTGGCCTTCCCTGGAGATGCACTTTGAATTGTGCTCAGAAACATACTAAGAACCAGTGAAGATCCCTTAGGACTACATGGAAATGATCCACATTTAACGCCAAGTAGACTAGTGAAAATATTTAAAGTTGAGACAGGCAAATGCTGGAAATGCAAAGAGGTAGAAGGATCATTCTACCACATGTGGTGGTTGTGTAAAGTAATTAAGGAATTCTGAGAAATGATCTAAAATGATTTTTTTTTAAATACATAAGAGAACATTTCCCAAGAAACCTTTTTGTATGCCATAGGGAACTTTGCTTGCACAAAAATGGAGAACAGAAGCAGCACTGACCAAAGAGGAACAGCGCTTTAAGTTGTTGGAATATGCAGAGCTAGCAGGTCTGACTAGTAAGATAAGAGAACAAGGTAATCAAGAATATAAAAAGTACTGGAAAATGTTTGTAGAGTATTTTAAAAATCAGTATAAACAAGTGAACAGTTTAGCAGGACTTGAATAAATTCAGCAGGATGAGGAATTTAGATAAAATTAGTAAGAAGTGTAGAATTGGTAACTTAGAATACTGGGAAGAGAGGAAAAAGAAAAGGACACCAGAGAAGGTGAGGAAGGGAAGTCCTTAGGTGTCTTGTGTTCTGTCCCCATTTGGGTGTGGTTTTGTTTTCATCCCCCCACCTTTCGACTTCTGCTTATTCTTTTGGAACTGTATGTAAAACACCCACCCATCCACACCCACACACCCCTATATCTCTCTCTCTATAAATATCTATTTATATATAACATCCTTTAGGACAGGTGTTTTATGGTCCAGGCGGCCACTGCCCAGTCACTAGTCTAGCTGCCACATTCTGGATAAGTTGTAGCTTCCGAGTCACCTTCAAAGGGTAACCCCAGGTAGAGCGAATTGCAGTAGTCCAAGTGGGAGCTAACCAGAGCATGTACCCCTCTGGCAAGACAGTGAGCAGGCAGGCAGGGTCTCAGCTGGACACAGAATTTACCTGTGCCTCCGTGGACAGCTGTGCATCCAAAATGACTCCTAGGCTGCACACCTGGTCCCTCAGGGGCACAGTTTCCCCATTCAGGACCAGGAAGTTCCCCCACACCCACCCGTCCCCTGTCCCCCAGAAACAGTGCTTCTGTCTTGTCGGGATTCAGCTCAGTCCTTCTATTTAGAACCAAACTTCACAGGAGTCTCAGCAGCTCATTTCACACCCCAGATCTTTGAGCCAGGAACTGTGAGAGGAGGGAGGTCTAGAGTTGGTGCAAAATGGAGAACAGCAGGCAAAGTTCAGGGGTCATCATGCTGGGTGTATGTGTGCATGCACTACCACACACTCCCTTCTCTGCACCCTATGGAAGTGCCTGTCCATAACTGGGGGCAGTAACCAGTGTGATTTCTTGCATGAAAACGGCTTCAGGCCAGACCCGGATTTGCATCTTTGCTCCTGGAAGGGAGAGTTGGAATGCAACGCCTGTGCCACCGCCTCCTCTGGGCTTTGGATCTGAGCGCTGATGTCACTGGTCTCTGCCTCTGCATGCAAAAGGCTGCCGTCATTCATGAAGCCCAGTGCCTGTAATCTCAGATGTTAGCCTTATTTATTATACAGACAAAATAACAGTGATGTATGAGTCATCCTTGCCAGGCATTGGGAAGAGAATTTCAATTACACTTCCCTGTGAAATATTCGCGCATAGCAAGCTCAGCGCTGTCGCTGAAGTGCAGTCAGAGGGAAGCCAAGTGTGAGAGGCGCATGCTGAGCAGCCATCGGCCCCGATGCGGGCAAGTGCACACCCGCCAGCCACTTGCTGCCCTTGGCAGCTCAGCACTCAAAAGAGCCCAACCAAAACCATGATTTGGCAACGGGTGGTAAGCAAGGGCAGTCCAAAATGTTTTGTTGCCAAAGGCAACGGGCAAGATGGTGCCCCTTCCCTATTTCATGTGCAGAATGTGGTTGGGCTGGGCTGGGCTGGGCTGGCAGCTGGACACGGCTTCAATACTGTTGACAGGGCAGTGTCCTCCTCCTCCTCTTCCTCCACTACAACCGAGGGCAGGAGGGGCAGCTTAAGGAAGTGTAAGGCAGGCACATGACACAGCTCTGCACTACAATACCTCACTGCCACCCTGCAGCATCTGCCACTTGAGGCAGCCGTCTCATTCTGCCCAAAGGTAGGGCCGGCTCTGGCAGTAACTATAAAGAGTGAAGGTGCTTTCAAAAGGGAAATCGGTAACAGCTTCCCCTTTTGTAGGGACAATGGCAGGCCATATGCAGGCAAATGGGAGGGCCATGGAAGGCAATGTATGCGCACCAAAAAGCATCTGTCCAAAAAGTTGCAGCGCTGTTGGATGTAGGATGCCTCTCAGTGTTGGTCTTAGCCCTGATCTGGCACCAGATGCCGAGTCCTCAGAGAATGAACCAGTTACCCCACAGGCTGAGGACCTTGAGGTGCAGCTGGGGTCCTCTGGAAACAGTGCTGAGGATCCCTTTGAGGGCCAGTCTGTGGGGGGAAGCTCACTTAAGAACATTGGGAGGTTTCAGGGAAGGAGGTCAAGTTGGTCCTTCACAATGCCAAAAAGTCCAGTTCTGGTCCTGGGCTGATGACAGAGCTTGCATCTGTGGACCTAGCATTGTTGTGGAGCTTAGGAGTAAGGGGTCTCCTTTTGAGTAAGCCACCTCTGAAACACCCTCACCACCAGCAACTGTGCTTAGGGTGTGGCCTAGGAGGGCCCTCTTGAGCAGGCATAGGCATAGGCATAGGCAAACTCGGCCCTTCAGATGTTTTGGGACTACAACTCCCATGATCCCTAGCTAACAGCACCAGTGGTCAGGGGTGATGGGAATTGTAGTCCCAAAACATCTGGAGGGCCGATTTTGCCTATGCCTGCTCTTGAGCTTTCCAGTTGCAGGAAACAGCCCAGGTCTATGGCTTCCGTTTCTGTGCTGTCTTTTGGTTGAATTCCCTGTGATCTTGACTTTGAGGTTGAGATGCTCTGGCAGATTTTTAAAATTGAAGAAGGGCATGTAAATATAGCATCATCAGCATCAAAACTGAAGTTCAAAACTTCACATTATTTGGCCGACTGAAATGCCGTGCAAAATGGTGTGTGAAAGGGTTTTGTGCTCCATAGACTCCATCAGGTTAGAAAGCAAAGGGGCTTTGTTTAGGTAGTGTTTGGGCTGCCTAGGTAAAGATATTGGCCTAACATGGATTTTGGACTATTTCTTGTGGGCCAGTATGGCTTCCTTTGCTCTTTGGGTGACTTGGAAAATAATCAAGGTGCTCCTCCATTTGCCTTTGCCCACAGGTTCTGGGGTCCTGCCCCATCAGGGGCATAGAGGAAGACCTCACTTGACTGGCTGCTGATGGCTGCTTCCAGAGGCAGCTTTAGCTCCATTCTCAAAGAGGCAATGAGAGCCCCCCTTCCCCAGCCTTTGGCTTTGATAAGGTTGCCATAAAAAGAGCAAAAAAGAGGAAAGCCCCAGCCACTGCCAGCCCAAGCTGGGGAAAGAAGCTCATGGGCTTGGGTGTGTGGGGCTGCCACAGCAGCTGGGGCTCACATACCTCTTTTCCAGGCCAGGCTGGCAGCCCCAAAACATGCAGAGCCGACTGAGCCCGAGCTGCATCCAATAAAAAAACCTGGACATTTCCTTTAAAATGTAAAGATCTACCCCGATGGGCATGTTGGGCCCCCAAAAGAGAACATGTCCAGGTTTTCCTGCACGTATCGGCAACCCTAGCTTTGCAGGGGCTGTGATGGGGACAAGTTTTAAGATCAAGACATGTGTGCAGCTCTTTTCCAGCTCAACACCCGCAGGGCTTCTTGGTGGCATCACTGCCAGCAGCCCCCCAAGGCCCAAGCAATGCTGCAAGAAGGCCAGCCCAGCAAGACAGCAACAGTTTGTTATGCTAAGTTATGGCTTTGCTTAAATTTTGCATGGGGCCCAGAGGACTCACAAGTGCAAATAGATGAATAATTTATCCTCATGCTCTACAAATATTGGGCAGGGATGACAAACTCCCCATTAGTGGTGGGAGCTGTTGCTGATCTACCAGACTACAAGTAACAGGGGGGTGGGGTGGGGTTGGAGACATAAGAGACCCAGGTAGGGTTGAGGTTTCCTCTGGGCAAGGAAAAGGCAGTGCGGAGTTTTTGAGCTGCTCAAATTTGCTGGCACCAATGTAAGGGGGTGGAAGTCCTGCCCTCTCCTGGCTTAGAAACTGGGCTTAGGAGATGCGAGGTGGGAAGATGCCTCCAGACAGAGATTGCTGACAATCACAATCAGCAGCAGCAGCAGCAATCACCCCAAGAGGAAAATGAGGACTGATTCCCAGCTCTCTGCTGATGGGAAGAGCCCTTCTCCAGAGCTAATCAGGCTTCCACCATGTGGCAGGAGGAAGATGGTTTTAGGGTAGTGTTTGGGGGCTGCCTGGGTAGAGTTCTGAGGAGGATGGACACAGCCTCATGGCAAATGACCACCTATGTCCCCTGCTCTCTGCACAGGAACACAAGAAGCTGTGTCCTACTGAGTCAGACCACAGGTCCATCTAACTCAATATTATCTCTGATGACTGGAAGCAGTGGCTCTCCAGGGGTTCAGACCAGGAGTCTTTAGCCAGCCCTATCTGCAGATAGGGGATTGAACCTGAGACCTTCTGCAGGCAATGCAGGTGCTCTTCCACTGAGCTATGAGGATGAGAGGGCTATCAATGGCTACTAGCCAGGATGGCTATGCTCTGCCTCCACAGTCAGAAGTAGCAATGTTTCTGAATACCAGTTGCTGGAAACCAAGGGAGGGGAGAGGGCTCTTGTGCTGGGGTCCTGCTTGCAGGCTTCCCATAGGTTGGCCACAGTGAGAACAGGATGCTGGACTAGATACTTCAGTGAATAACCGATGAACACTCACATGCCCCATAAGGGATTGTTCATCAATACACACAAACATCTGGGCCCTTCCTGGGAATTAGCAGCTTCCTCTGTATGTTGTGGCCATTGGGGGCTATCCATCTTCGGGTGAGACTCTCTCTTCTTTCTGCAGGAACTTGGTCCAGCCCTCACTAGGTACTTATCAACACTTACCTTTTGTCCTGCTCTGTCCAAGCGCAGGTCTGCACTTTAAAGCTCTGTGTCTGAGGATCCAACTCCCCCCCTCTTTTTTTTGCTCTGAATGTCCACTCTTCAAAGCTGAATCGGAGCAAACAGCAAATGGGGTTTTCCTGAGGATTGCTGTTTGCTCTGATTCAGCTTTAAAGAGCAGGTTTTCATGGGGAAAGTTCTGGGGAGCTCAGACACTGAGCTTTAAAATATAGACAGTGCCTGAAAAGCATCCCCCATCAAGCAATCTTTGGCCATACTGCTTGGAAAGGGCTGACAATCACAGTCAGCAGGACTCTCTGGCTTGGTTGAGGCTGTTGCAAGGGAGAGGAGGAGATGGGTGCCAAAGGCTAGAGAAGGCAAGAGGGCTCTTAATGGCTCAATCACACAAAACAAGCCCACCCCCAACTGCTAGGTTGTATCTCCCCATTGGTACAGGCCAACTAGCTTTGAAAGAAAGCCTGGATGTTGCTGAAGACCCCAGCCACAGTTTGGCCCAAAGCCATGTGGGAATAGTCAGGGAGGCAGGAGAGGATATATTGTTTATTAATATCCTTCCTAACTTGCGCTAGCAAGTTCTATAACTTAGCAGAGTTTTACATTCCCCTTTTAAATGCACAGTGGATAGCTGGTTGCAGGCTTGTTTAAGCCTCTCAATGTTAGATTCCTGGTAAGTTCCCTTATAGGGACGCAGGTGGCGCTGTGGGTTAAAGCCTCAGCGCCTAGGACTTGCCGATCGAAAGGTCGGTGGTTCGAATCCCTGCGGCGGGGTGCGCTCCCGTTGCTCGGTCCCAGCGCCTGCCAACCTAGCAGTTCGAAAGCACCTCCAGGTGCAAGTAGATAAATAGGGACCGCTTACCAGCGGGAAGGTAAACGGCGTTTCCGTGTGCGGCTCTGGCTCGCCAGAGCAGCGATGTCACGCTGGCCATGTGACCCGGAAGTGTCTCCGGACAGCGCTGGCCCCTGGCCTCTTAAGTGAGATGGGCGCACAACCCCAGAGTCTGTCAAGACTGGCCCGTATGGGCAGGGGTGCCTTTACCTTTACTTTAAGTTCCCTTATATCCCTCTTAAAAGAATAAACACACCACAATCTTGTGTATATAAAAGAAGTTTACTCACATCATCAGTTCACAGGTGGATCCCTGAAGGTAGACTTAGTTACAAGGTATATACATGTGGATCTATCCCATATGGAGATAGTCCCAGTGTCCTCTGTTGGCAGAGAGCCAACAGAACAATTCTAGCTAAAAGCTGCTGCTCCAACGATGGGGGAAGTCAAAGAGAGAGAGGAGTGGTAGCATGCCTTGTCCTTTTGTTACCTGGAAAGGTAAGGTCATGCCCACCTCTAGTCACATGCAAAAGGAAGTATGTCCCAGCCAGGAGGAAACAGGAAGTTTTTGACTGGCTGGACCAAACATTCCCACACAAGTCCACTAGGAAAATAAGGAATGTTGTACTTGACTGCTACTTGTGTATCACATCCCACAGGTCAAACCAGAGTGCACCACATATGCTAAAGCCCTGGGAAACTCTAGATAGCCTCCTGCTCTTTCCACCCTTGATGGATGGATGTATTTCAATTCCCCATTTTTCAAGCTTCAGTTCAATTCTCCACATTTCTTCATCACTTTGCAATTTTTAACCTAAGAAAACAACAACCCACACACACTCTAAAAAACACTTTAGCGCATATCTATTCTAATATATACATGCTTGCAGGAAACAATGCATTCTGGTATGTTATTTTTGACAGATACATGCATTTTTATGTACACTTTCCTTTAACACACTCATATTTATGCACATTATTTGGTTGGAGAACTGCATTGCCAGATTTGAAAAGGCACACCTTTTGATTTGGGGTTGCATCCTGCTTTGGGAAGTGCAAATTTGGTAAAATGAGAACTGGACTCAATTTCTCCACCCCCTGCCCCCCCCAAGCAGTTGGAAAGGGCCAATGCTTTTTTCTGGGGAGGGGGTCGCAGCGGAACGCATACCCCTAAACATTTTGTTAATCTTTGTATTTTTGTCCATTTACTGTATTTATTTTTCCCCATTTGAACTATAAAATGGTGATTTTTTTGAGTCAAAATGAGAGTACCCCTAAACATTCTTTTTTGGGGGGAAGCACTGGAAAGGGCCACCTGGGAGCTGCTGTCCTCGGCCAGGTGGGGAAGACCCCCTTCCACAGCTGCTAAGGGTGGCTGGATAAACGAAGCTGGAAGTCTGGCGGCAACGACAACAACTCTTCTTTGGGGAAGCCAGGCTGCTGTTTTGACCCCCCTCATCCCTGCGTGTTAATGGTGTGGACGTTTCTATCCCACACTGTTACCTCACAGGTCTGTCAGGGATCGGGGCTATGCTGAGTACCTCCGACCCTTATCCTTGGGGTGTCCCAGGAGAGGAATCTTCCCAAATGCAAGCCCCGGGCATGCAAAGAGAGGAGCTGCAGACCAGCTGTCGCGCTGCTAACCAGCATCGCCAGCCCAGTATAACAACAGCGACACCTAGTGACTCCTTTCTGACCAGATGAGCACTGCAGCCAGGAAAGGATGATGATGTTCAGGCACTAGGAAGCAGGGACAATCTTCTTCCTTTCCCTGGGGAAATGAAGTGCCTTTTTGGGAGAAGAAAATGAAATGGGAATGGGGGAGAGTAGGGCGGAGCACACATGCACACAGCTCCATCACGCAACCATTTCAGCCTCCATAAAGTTCAAAAATCTCATTGAGCATGTTCTGGAGCTTCCTTGCCTTGAGTGTCCCATCTGGGGCCTGGGTGCTCTTCCAGGTTAAACTGATGGCACATACACAGGACTGGGACAGAAGGCATTTGGGGAAATGTCATTCAGATCCAGAGTGCAAAGCAAGCTTACAAGGCCTTCCTTAAAGCTTGTGGATTAAAGCATTTACATTGGGAATTGCAAGCGGGGAGAGTCCTGGTGTTCTCATACCTTGCTTGCTTGCTTGCTGGATTTCTTTATTTCTTTAATAATATTTATAGAAAAACAAAAAGTACGTAATTACAAGTGCACAGAGTAAGATAAGACACAAAGAAGAAGAAGAAATAGTTCCCATGTAGAAACCAAAACAGAACCCCCCAAAAAGGAATTTTATTTTATTAAAAACATTTTTATTCGATTTTACAAATATAAATTTATAGCAATCCAAATGCACATCCATAGATAGAGATTACTCTGAATCTCAGGACTCCGCCCCCCCCCCCGCGCGCGCATGGGTCCTATTGTCAACATTGACTGCTGCATATTATTCCATAATCTATATTTTGTATCCATCCATATTATCTATAGTATTTGTTACATTACAAGTGAGATTAAAATCCTGCTAATGTTTTCATCTGCTTGCAGTGGTCTCTTAAATAAATTATAAATGATGATATATGATGATAAAAAAGAAATTTTATACAACAAGAAAAAGTAAAAATAAAAAAAATTGTTATTGTTGTTAACCAGACTTTAACCTAATAAGGTATTGATAAAAATGAATTTGGGATTCATTTTTACACCCTGCTTTCTTTACAGAAGTATTTATATATCACTATCTCATAAAATAGCAGGGTGGTGTACAACCATATGCAAAGAATGAAACATGAGAAACTATTAAAAACAGTGCAAATTAAACTTCAAAATGACTATTAAAAACAGTGCAAAATAAACTTCAAAATGTCTGGCTAATCAAAAGGACTTTGAACAGCTGCATAAGCCTGCCAACATAAAGTCGTCAAGAAATGCCTTGATGCCTCTAATGAATCTCTGCTGAGAGAGAGTCTTCCACCCACAGCCTGGGACCAGCAACATTAAATGCCAGACTTCTGGATTTGGGGGACATGGGGGACAACTGACAGAAGCTCTAGGGTGATCTCACTGCTTCTGGGTTTCCCATTGGGGCATCTGGTTAGCTATTGGAAGGAAATGATGTTTGGGCCTGATCCAGCAGAGCTCTTGTTTTCTTATTCACATAAAAGTCAAGCATTTCATCGCCTAAGTGTGGTCCTATTCATATATTGTTGTTGTTGTTTAGTCGTGTCCGACTCTTTGTGACCCCCTGGACCAGAGCACGCCAGGCACTCCTGTCTTCTACTGCCTCCCGCAGTTTGGTCAAACTCATGCTGGTAGCTTCAAGAACACTGTCCAACCATCTCGTCCTCTGTCGTCCCCTTCTCCTTGTGCCCTCCATCTTTCCCAACATCAGGATCTTTTCCAGGGAGTCTTCTCTTCTCATGAGGTGGCCAAAGTATTGGAGCCTCAGCTTCACAATCTGTCCTTCCAGTGAGCACTCAGGGCTGATTTCCTTCATAATGGATAGGTTTGATTTTCTTGCAGTCCTTCTTGGAGTCTTAAGAGTCTCCTCCAGCACCAGCACCATAATTCAAAAACTCTTCATGGATCACTGCCTTGCCATGGCGAAGGGGCTTGAATAACTCAGAGAAGGTATGAGCTATGTTGTGCAGGGCCACCCAAGATGGACAGGTCATAGTGGAGAGTTTTGACCAAACGTGATCCACCTGGAACAGGAACCGGCAAGCCACTCCAGTATCCCTGCCAGGAAAACTCCATGGACATAGACAACAGGCATATTCATATCTTACTCCCCAGCAGAGAAAGGTGCGGTCTGTGTGTGGACCAAAGTTCTCTGCCTGCTTCCAAAACATTTGGTTGGGGAATTAATCCTGGCCTCTTAACAAGACTTTGGTGGCATTCAAATGGCCCAACAGTGGCTAGGGACCAGTTGGCTGATGGGTGTGGTGTTTGGGGGCAAGATCCAGCTGCCACCCACATGAGAAATGCGCCCAAATGCGCTGGACCCTGGCATCAGGTTTCCCTTTATTAATTTTTTTTACAAAATTAATTTCAAGGAAAATCATAAAGCATAAGAGTGAACCAATTCAGTCAATACAAAACGGTTTACAACATATAAAGCAGGGCCAGTGATTGTTACAAATAAATCATATGCTATTACATCACAAATTGGAAGAACTGGGCAGTCAGGTGCATAGAATCGAGCCTGTTGAAAAATTCAAATCAATAAGCATCTTTCTCGTGCATTCCAGGCTGACCTTTTACTCCTGCCCAAACCAGAAATTATTACTATCGCTACGCATCAGAATATGCTGCTGTTGGGTGTTTGCTTACCATTTTAAATATTAGGGCTGTGCACAGGCTCCCCCATCTTCTTCTGTGGCCCCAATCTTACCTGCCCCAAACAGGCTGATCATTCCCATAAACATATGGGGGGAGAAGATGCTGCAGTCTCCTCCCCTTCCAACTGGTTGCTGGAGGGTTTGATCCTGCAGGGTGCTGTGCATTTGCAAGCACCTTCCTTGCAGGGAAAGCCCTTGCAAAACAACCGAAACCTGCACTGCTCAGGATCAAATCCTCCCCTTTTGCTGCCTTTTTTTTTTTAAAGTGAAGTATTTCCATGAAACTAAACAGGGAATGCAGAGGTGCCTTTTGGAAAAGTCCCTGCATGGGTATCTCCACATCACAATGTGTGTTTAGGAGAAATAAAAGTGTGTTTTAGATATCAGGATCATATTTGCCTCATCAGCATGGTGAGAGTAAGTTTGAATGTCTTTTATGACTGATAATTGGGGTCTGGATCTTATTGGCCATCCAGGTTGAACTCCCAGGGTACTGCGTATTAAACCCCAATATTTCTCCCAACAATCTGGTCCAATCCCCTGAAAAACAGGAATCACAGCTTAAGAATCCCTGGTAGATGGCCTCTCATGCTCTGCTTAAGAACCTTCAGTGAAGGAGAGCCCATCACCTTCTGAAAGTGTCTGTTCCCCTGTCAAATGGCTCTTTCCATCAGAAAGTTCTTCATAAGGTTTAGCCAGAATCTCTCTCTTGTCATTTGAACCCATTGGTTCAGGTCTTCACAGCAGCAGAAAACAAGCTTGTGCCAGCTCCATCTTCTGTGTGGCAACCCTCCAGATACTTGAAGGTGGCTCTCATATGACTTCTCAGTCTTCTCTTCTCCAGGCTAAACATATACAACCCCTTCAACCATTCCTCATGGCTGTGCTGGCTGGCAATAGTTGTAGTAGTCCAATAGTGTTGGAGGCCACCAGCTTGACGAAGGCTGAGTTCGACATAAGCAAGGAAAACAAAACAAGAAAAAGCAAAGCCAAAAGGGAAACTGCCTTATTCCAACTAAGCCAGACCATTTGTCCATCTAACTGAGGATTGACCTAGACAGTGACTGGTAAATAGCAGTTCTCCAGTGTTCTCAGGTGGGGAGTCTTTCCCAGCCCTAACTGAAGGTGCTGCTGGGAATTGAACCCATGGCTTTCTGAATGAAAAGCAAGTGATCTACCACTAAGCTACAAAGACTCTTCTTCAGAGGGAAGGTTGCTGGATCTGCTTTGTGAGTGATGCTACAAACATGGCTTTCGAGGTGGTTTGAGAAGTGATTGCTGTTCGTATTACTATTACTACTATTATTATTATTATTATTATTATTATTATTATTATTATTACTACTACTACATTAGTTCAACACATAACAACAACATGCAGATAAGTAATGAAATATCCCACCCTAAACCAGAAACTAGTGTTTAGGTAGTACTTAATTCATTCATGGTGGGACGCAGGTGGCGCTGTGGGTTAAAGCCTCAGCGCCTAGGACTTGCCGATCGAAAGGTCGGCGGTTCGAATCCCTGCGGCGGGGTGCGCTCCCGCTGCTCGGTCCCAGTGCCTGCCAACCTAGCAGTTCGAAAGCACCTCCGGGTGCAAGTAGATAAATAGGGACCGCTTACCAGCGGGAAGGTAAATGGCGTTTCCGTGTGCGGCTCTGGCTCGCCAGAGCAGCGATGTCACGCTGGCCACGTGACCCGGAAGTGTCTCCGGACAGCGCTGGCCCCTGGCCTCTTAAGTGAGATGGGCGCACAACCCCAGAGTCTGTCAAGACTGGCCCTTACGGGCAGGGGTACCTTTACCTTTTAATTCATTCGTGAGGTCCGTTCTTAACCTGAAAGCACCACTTTAGCTAATGGGGCCTCTTGCTGCCACTGCGCCGTCGGAGCATGATTTCTGTTCTCATCCTGAAGTAAAGTTCTTAACCCGAGGTACTATTTCTGGGTTAGGGGAGTCTGTAACCTGAAGCGTATGTAACCTGAAGCATATGTAACCCGACGTACCACTGTACATGCCAAACAACCACTAAAGACCACAGTAAAAGTTCTTGTCCCAGACAACCATTTGTAAGGAAGGCAACAAACAGCTGATGCTAACCAAAAAGTTTTATGATGTGAGGGGAGGCCTCTATTTTGATGTTTCAACCATGTACATAAGAAAAGGGTGCCAATCTGTATTTGTGCTTCAAAGCTTGTGCCAGTTTTATCTTATTATTTCATTTTTCCGCAAGTGCTATTTGCCATACTGCTGCCTGTCTTGAAGTGATGCTGGACTCAGGCCCACCTGGTTGGTTGGCCGACCACCCAAGAGCCACTGCACACCTCTTCAGCTTTTACTTCGCAGGTTGCAAGGCTGAGTGAGAGCTGAGAACAGATCGGAGCTCGGTTTCACTCGGATTAATGCCAGTCATCATCACTCCCAGCCCCATGAAAGGGCCTTTTAGCCATTGCTGCCTGACCCCACTTTCCAGCTCAGCATGTTCCCTTCAACCCAGACAACTAAGGGCTGCTGAGACTTAATTAGCACAGCAGGGGGCGCTATTGTCATGCAAGACGAGGCAACCGCTGCAACAGATATTCCTCTCTTCCTCCTGACATTCCTGCAGCCACAGAAGCAACACACGGAGCCACTGGGAGCAGGCACCCAAAGAGGTTTGCTTGGCTAAGAGAGGCTCACTGCCAGCTCTCTCTGGTGCAAGGGCCTTCAAAAATCATCTCTGGGTGCCATAGGCGCCAACTCTGTGGGGCTGAGGACAACTCACCCCCCTTCCAAGTATGTTGGGATGGGGCTGAGCCCTCCAATCTTGAGGGGCTGAGCCTTCCCATGGTGGTGACAGGTCTTGGCAGATCTTGCAGCTGCAGCCACAGGCCTTGCTGGGCCTCCCCACGGTTGTGGCGGCCTCATTAGGCCTCATTGTGGCGGCAGCAGGCCTCCTCATGTCTCCCTGTGACCTCAGTACTCTCTGGCTTTGTTGGAGTAGAAGACTGGTGGAACAGGCTGGACCCCTTTAATGAAAATGCACCTTCCAGGGTTTGAAGAGTTAGCAATTGGAATGCAGCAGCTGCTGTAACTATACATAGACTTCAATGTGCCTAATCCTCTTTTGAAACCATCTAAGCCATCTACTTCCTGTGGCAGTGAGTTCCATAGTATAATTATGCTCTGTGTGAACAAGTACTTCCTTTTATCTGTCCTGAATCTCCCAGTATTCAGCTTCATTGGATAGCCATGACTTCTAGCGCTATGAGAGAGGGAGAAAAAAATTTCTCCATGCTAGGCATAAATGTATAAGCTTCTGCCTATGCCTCCTCTTCCTCGCCTTTTTGAATATTGTGCCAGGGCTGACTCCACTGGAGATCAGTGTCATCAGCTCAGCAGGCAGGGCCTTAAAGGTCCCACCATTTCCCAAGGAGGGAATTCGAAAACTTAGGCCTGGCAAGGAGAGTGGGTGGCTGGGTATGCAAAATGGATGGGCGTCGAGGTTTTTATTTTATGCATCTATGAAAACCATTTATATGCCACCTTTTATTCAAAAACATCAAGGTGGTTTACAACCATCTAAAATACAAATCCATTAAAATTTGTACCTTAAAATGACAAATGCAGTGAATAAACATTTCCCGCCAGCAGCATCTGCAGGTGATTCAGTGCAGAAGTTGCCACTAGTGGGCACCAAAACCATGAATGAATGAATGAATGAATGAGTTTCTAACCAGCAGCAGAAGTACATTCCTGATGGTGCTTGCCTCACTTCAGGGGGGAGGCCTTTCCACAGGGCAGATGCTACACCAGGAAAGCCCCCCTCTCCCACTGCCTGATGGGTTTCTGCAGGCTGCAGTACAACCAGGAGAGCCTAACTGGGAGTCTCATGGCTGGGCAGGATCAAGGCTCCCAACAACTCTAACCACCCAGCAGGAGCAACAGGTATATGGGGTGCGAGGGGCTTCAGCCCCCTCAATATTTTGAGGCAAAGGGCTGAGCTCTCCCAATATTGAGGGGGCTGCCATCCCCTGCCACCCCTGGGTGAGAGCCGGCACGCCGGGTGGAAGGCTTAGAGGGTGATTTTCACCCTCCGTCCTGGCTGCTGCGATCACCAGTGTGCCAGGCTGGGCAGGAGGCTCGGAGAGCAGGTCATTGTGTATGTGACTGCATTGTTGCAAGTGCTGCCTGTTCCAGCCACTGGCCTTGAACTCCTCACACTCTTCTGAGGTCTTTCTGATGTCTCTATTGAGTACTGGGTAACCCTCCATCACCCAGAGAGGCAAAGATTTATGAATCGCCATAGACAGAGATGTTCTGAGGTGATGAAATAGATAAGCCTCCCATAATGGAGATCTAACTCGCTTAATAATAATGTTATCTGGTGAACACGTCAAAGAATGTGCCCTGCTCTGCAGACATCAACTAGGACAGGGGTAGGCAACCTAAGGCCCGTGTGCCGGATGCGGCCCAATTGCCTTCTCAATCCGGTCCAGGAATCAGCATGTTTATACATGAGTAGAATGTGTCCTTTTATTTAAAATGCATCTCTGGGTTGTTTGTGGGGCCTGCCTGGTGTTTTTACATGAGCAGAATGTGTGCTTTTATTAAAATGCATCTCTGGGTTATTAGTGGGGCATAGGAATTCGTTCATTCCCACCCCACAAAAAATATAGTCCAGCCCACAACATGGTCTGAGGGACAGTGGACTGGCCCATGGCTGAAAAAGGTTGCTGACCCCTGAACTAGGACATGATCACCAGAAAATAATCCCATAAACATTCCCAGGAGAAATGACATCACCAGCATTGGAAGGATGACAAATTTGGAGCCAGGTAGGTCTCCTGCAGGGGGACATAGCTGAAAAGGCCCCCTTCCTTGTTGCCATGCTCTAGACTTCTTTTGGAGGGTGGCACACAGAGGAATGCTTCTCTCCCCCTTCACCACTGGTGGTGTCTCTGGTGTGTGTATTTCACGCCTCCCTTCCTCTCTTTATTTCTTCTGGCGAAAAATAAACAAGTCTGCCCAATAGGGTTGAGAAGGACTTCACAGGCCAGCGAGTTCAGCATCCTCTGCTGATGCAGGAAAGATGCTTCAATGGCATTATAATGTAAGTGACCAATAAAAAAACTATCTATCAGAAGCAAGACACCAGTTAGGGCAATGGCTGGACCATTGGTCAGCAAGGGAACTAAAGGTATGTGGAAGGAGGCAAAGCAGTTCACAGCAGTGGCGTAGCATGGGTTGTCAGCACCCGGGGCAAGGCAAGTAATTTGCGCCCCCTAACCCGTGGATTTGTGCCCCCTAACCCTTAACCCCCAGATATTGCGCCTGGTGCGGCCGGACCCCCCTGCACCCCCCACGCTACGCCACTGGTTCACAGAGAATGTGAATGAATTCTTTGGGTGTCTTGTCTTCACAGTGGAAGATGAAGTCTGAAGCCCACATGGAGAGAGCTCTTCTGCTAGTGCACTCAGGAAAGCCTGTTGTGAGCTCCCCAGTGGGGCATCTGGTTGACTAGGGTGCTGGGCTTGAGACCCCCCCAACCCACTTTGGCCTGATTCAGCATCTGGGCTCTTCTGATGTTTTTCAGGGCAGTGGTCCTGAGCAAGGAGGAGAGGGGAGGTGACACCAGTCACCTGTCTCCCATTCATCCATTTAGCTCTTGCAATCTGCTCCATGTGACAGAAAGCAGCTGGGTTCATGAAAAAGTCAGCACTCTCCCCCTCACTTGCAGCTCCCCTGAATGACCCATTTATTCAGCATGCACCCTGATTTACTTGCACAAAACTGGCTAGACTATGCCTGGTCTTTGTTGAGCATTCATTCTGATTTATTTTATGGGCATTGATATGATAATGTGCATTATTCTGCTTTGATCCTGATTTGCTTGGGGAGTGTTTTTTCGATGCATTCCCTCATCAGTTTACAAACTGCAAAAAGTCTTCTTCTTTTTTTTTCAGAGGTGGATTTGTTGCCCCAGGGCAAAAGAGGACTTCAGTTGTGTAAGCCTGAAGTTCTGGTGTGCGTGTGAATCCTTTCTGTTTCCTGGGGACCATCTGGAGGCACCCACCATCCCATTACACAGCTTCTGCATATCTGTGATAATTGGAGTGTTGCTCCATGAAGGAGCTGCCCTGGGCTCTGTTCCCATTGCGACCCCACTTTTTCTTCTTTGTTTACTTTTGAGGGGGCTGGGCCTCACCCCATCCAGCAGGCAGGCTTGAAGAACCTAAGAAGAGCCTGTTGGATGAGGCCATCTAGTCCAGCATTGTGTTTTAACAGGGGTCGACCAGATGCCTTAATGGGAAACCTGCAAGAAGGATTTGAGAGCTAGAGCATTCTCTCCTCCTGTGGTTTCCAGCAACTAGTATTCAGAAATCTTGCTGCCTCCAACTGTGGAGGCAGAGCAGAGCCATTGTGGCTTGTAGCCATCAATAGCCTTATCTTTAAAGAATTTGTCTAATCCTCTTTTAAAGCCATCCAAGTTGGTGGCCATCACTGCCTCCTGTGGAAGTGAGTTCCATAGATTAACCCAGAAGGACTTTCTTTTAACTATCCCGAATCTTCCAACATTCAGCTTCATTGGATGTCCAAGAGTTCTCATGTCATGAGAGAGGGAGAAAACATTTTCTCTCCAGCAGAGTCTGCATTTCTTCCGCACCCAGGACGTGTTCAGTTTCTCGTGGCAGTACCCTTCCTTTCGGAGCTCCCAGGCAGCCCATCATGGTACCTCCTATGAGCTCACATTTATATCTTCTTGTCTGACTTATTTATGTTGCTTCAGTTTGTTTGTTCCATTCATCATCCCAGATTAACAATACTTCTCTGGGTGATGTACAAAATAAAGCAGATTTATTTTTTATTTTTTTATTTTTTAAAAAAGAAACCGCAATTCCAATCAAACAAGAATAAACAAAGCAGCAAATACAACTTCCATAAAAGCAAAGCAAAGCAACCTGCTCCAGCACAGAGATTAGGGGATAAAATATCGTGGCAATAACTGCCAAAGGGGTGTATTCTGCAGACCTAAAAGCTTCACCTCTGCTACAACCTCAACACAGTGCAGGGAGTAAAAGGTTTTAAAAGGCCCAGAAAAATTAAAACCACTTCTTTGCCTGGTGCTGAAAAGACCTTAAGGTTGGTGCCAGGCAGGGGCTCTACAGAGGGCATTGTACAAGGAGAGGAAGAATGACCTGCACTTGATAAGGGCCTCTCTCTGGTAAGCAACCTCCGCTCCCACCTTCAATGGCTGTAACAGGCGGGTATTGAGTGGGAAGAGTTGCTGTTGCACCAGTGGCGTAGCACAGGCTCTTGGTGCCCAGGGCATGGATGGTGGTCACACCAAGCCACAGCAGTCTGAGCAAGGAGCCAGTGAGGGAGAAAGCAGCTCAAAGCCACCCCGCAACAAGGGCAGACCTGACGGCTGTGGCGTCCTGTTTGCAAAGCAGGAGGTGGCTGCCAGAGCCTCTCACTTCTCCTCCCCCTCCCTCCCTCTCAGCCAGCACAGGGCAGGGCGCACGTGGGCATCCCTTTGCTGGCCACGAGGAGGAGGTGCCACCGCTGCCCTAGACCAGTCCAGCTGCAGCTTGGCCAGTGAGGGAACCTGTTGTGGGGGGTGTCTGTTTGCACACTCTCATGCCCTTTCAAAAATCTGTGCCCAGGGCCACAGCCCCCCCTGGTTCCCCTATTCTACGCCCCTGTGTTGCACTCTGGTTTTGCTTGTGGGCTTTCAATTGGGGCATCTGATTGGCCACTATGAGGACAGGAGACTGAAGTGGGGGCCTCTTTGGCCTGGTTACGTTCAAACTCCAATTGAGATTTCCTCAAACATAACATCTCCTAATTGGGCTACAGTCATACCTCAAGTTATGTTTGCTTCAGGTTACGCGTTTTCAGGTTGCGCCCTGCAGCGACCCGGAAGTACCAGAAAGGGTTACTTCTGGGTTTCACTGCTCGTGCGTGCACAAACGCGCAAAATGACATCACGCGTATGTGCAGAAGTGGCAAATCGCGACCTGTGCATGCGCAGACACGGGTTGCGTTCTGCTCATGTTGTGAATGGGCCTCCAGAATGGATCCCGTTCGCAACCAGAGGTACCGCTGTATTATGCATTTTCTTAACGCACTTTATAGCATCCAGTGTTCCTGGCACTTTATAGAATAACTCTCATACCAGTGGGCAAGAGTCAACATGTAGCCTCCTTTCAATGATGGGGAATTGAAGGAGGAAATGGTGAGGCTCCTTTTGGTTGCAGGAGAGGAGCTTCATGGGGAATAAAGGAACTGGAGGGACAATCTGAAGGAAGAGCAGGAGGCCAGGGTTATGCAGGGTGATCTCCAAGAAATATAGGATGCATGTCCTTATTTTAGGGTGGAGGAGGGTGTGTCCTTTGCTTGCTGATATTAGGATGGTGCTCTTTTTGGCATGGCGACCTGTCCCAAGTCCAAGGGGTCAGGTTAGAGAGATCAAGGCAACAAACACCACTTCTGGGCCAATTCCACCCAAAGGTGCAAAGGGAATGGAAATACCAGTTTCTGGAAACCTCAGTATGGGGTGTGTGCTCTTGACCGTGGGTCCTGCTTGCAGGCTTCCCATCTGGTTGGCCTCTGTGGGAACAGGATGCTGGACTTGATGGGCCATCCAGCAGGCGCTTCTTAGGTTCTTAAATGCAGGGGGTGGGGGAGCCAGGAGTGCTGGGCTCAGAAAGCGCAAAGACAAACAGTGTCATGGCAGCAGGCAGCCTGGAGTGCTGATGCACAAATGAGTTTCTTCCGCACTCCATGCAAGGAGCCCAGATAAAAGCCAGTCAGTGACACAGACAAGCAGCAACACAGCAGCACCCACTTTCCTGGCTCAGGCGCCCCACTGCTTCAAATGCCAGCTGGGGGCTGTAGCTTTCATCCATACTTGCTGGTTTGCCTGCCATCTCCTGGTGCCCCACAGATTGGAGTTATTGGCACTATATGTTTCCGAGCACAATTCAAAGTGTTGGTGTTGACCTTTAAAGCCCTAAACGGCCTCGGTCCAGTATACCTGAAGGAGCATCTCCACCCCCATCATTCTGCCCGGATGCTGAGATCCAGTGCCGAGGGCCTTCTGGCGGTTCCCTCATTGCGAGAAGCAAAGCTACAGGGAACCAGGCAGAGGGCCTTTTCGGTAGTGGCGCCCACCCTGTGGAACGCCCTTCCAGCAGATGTCAAAGCGATAAACAACTACTTGACATTCAGAAGACATCTTAAGGCAGCCCTGTTCAGGGAAGTTTGTAACGTGTGATATTTTACTGTATTTTTGGTTTTTATGGAAGCCGCCCAGAGTGGCTGGGGAGGCCCAGCCAGATGGGCGGGGTATAAATAATAAATTATTATTATTATTATTATTATTATTATTATTATTATTATTATTATTATATGCCCTTTGAGAAACCGATTCATCTAAGGATGGACACAAACCTGTACTTTTCCGTTGCCTCACTTTCTCGTTTTTGTCCAACCTTAAGTTCAGTTTGGTACATTTCCACATCAGTCTGTGATTTATTTATTTTTTTAAAGGCCTTCATGGAGATTTGTCAGCTCTTCAGTTCAACTTTCTTCTGCTAAAGTAAATTTTTGTAGGCAGGTTATCATAATACAATGCATCTTTCTTGGTCATTTTCACCAATATACACATTTCTGTACATGTTCATTAGTTGGCAAACTGCATTGCAAAATTCAGAGAAGTGTGAATTCTGAACAATAACTGCAGTTCCATTTGCGTAGTTCAGGAAGTGCAAATTAGGAAGTTTTGTATTAAATGCGAACCAGTTCAAATGTTTCTCTCCCAACCCCCAATTCCCTAAGTGGGTGCATTTGGTGGCAGCAGCAGCAGCATAGAATCATATTTGGGAGGGACACCAAGGGTCATCTAGTCCAACCCCCTGAAATGTAGGATCACAACTAAATTGTGCCCCAGCCCAAGTTCTCCCATTTAGGAGGAAAAAACAACAACAGCAGGAACATATGCAGCCTAAGTTCTCTTGATTGCCACACAACTGCTGCATCCCCCGCCCCAATGAGAAAGAACCCCCCATCTCTCCCCCCCTCCTACTACATGCCCAAAGTCAAAAGACTTCTTGCTTGCTACAGCTCTGCTCTTTGATTCACTCTAGAAAGGCTTTGCAGACTCCAGGGGCCCCAGATCAGGCTCTCTCCTGCTGCAGAATCCGCCAGCTCCTTCCTTTGCCATAAATCAGCATCTCATTGTATGTGCAACTTCTCTTATCAGCTTAATACAATCCTTATCCCCAAAGTGCAAGAATCCAATTCAGTGGGCCAGATGGGCCAGATTGCATTAATTAATCTGTCTCCTTGGGAAAATTGGACAAGCGCTTGAGTGTCCATTGGCCAAACAGAACCTCTCCTCTTCTTGTCTCAAAGTTTTCCTATAAATCAGGGATTCAGCTGGGAGCAAGGAATCTGAAGGGTTGGTTCTGCTGGTTCCTTCCTCAGCCAGTAGGAAGCAGCAGAAAGCACTCAGGAGTCAAGAGGTCCTGGGCTACAGGAGGAGGAGAGACACTACAGCAATTTTGGGTGCTCCACTCAAGCCAGGGCTCAACCCCAGAACCCAAATGACCCTGGAAACTGCCAGCAGCAATGCTAAACTTCTATTTTTTTGGGGGGAGGCAGGCTTTCTCTCCCTTTCTCTCATCCCTTTGTGAAAGGCAGGAGAGGGAAGAGGGAAGGAGAGGGAAGATATCTCTGTGGTTGAGACAACTTCAGCCTTGTCCAGGTATGCCAGGGATGAAGTTCTGGCAGATGTGCATTTATTATTCTGTGGCCGTTATTATTACAACACATGCAATCCCATTTAGGACTGGAGATGAATTTTCATTCATTCCCATCAGTGCAAGACAAGAGAGCACCAGCCAGTTGCATTCACTCCCCACCCTTCACACACAATTCAGAGTAAGGAAGTTGTGTAGCCAACTCTGATTAGTGATCCCTCATTGGCTGGGGATTCAGAGCCATAGAAAATACACTTCCCCAAAAGACTTTTCCTTTGCAAGGGCTGGGGGACCTCCAGATATTGTTAGACTCCGATTCCCATATGCTTCAGCCAGCATCAGGTCAGGGATGATGGCTACGTCTGGAGGGCTGCAAGTTCCACACTCCTGCTTCCCGTGTCACAAATCCCCACCCACAACTTGTCAGCTGCCTCTTCTACAAATCTTCACACCTCTGTTACCAGTCTCCAAAGTCTTATGAATGAGCTTCAGCTGAGTGAGGTTTATGAACTGCTTTTACTTCTGAAAATGGCAAGGGAGGGCAACACACAAACACACACACAGACACAGACACAGACACACACACACACACACACACACACACACACACCGGGCTAGATCCTTCAGCCAAGACTTTATTGATCCTCAGTTAATGCAAGAATTCCTTCTCCGATTCCAGTTGGAGAGAACAAACACTTGTGCACCCTCTGCTTTATGAGATCATTTTAAGTACGGGTCAATGTAATCAGATAAGAACATTGGAACATAAAAAGAGCCTTGTTGCCCAACCAGACCAACATCCTGTTCTCATAGAGGCCAACAGGATGCCAGTGGGAAACCCCCAATAGAGAATTGAGTACAAGAGCCGTTTCCGCTCCTGTGGTTTCCAGCAACTGTTTTTCAGAAGCATTGCTGTCTCCAGCTGTGGAGGCAGAGCAGAGCCATCATGGCTAATAGCCATCAATAGCCTTTTCCTCCATGAATCTGTCCAATCTTTTAAAATCATCTAGCTTGGTGGCCATCACTGCCTCTTGTGGGAGCATGATCCACAGTAACTATGCTCTGCGTGAAGAAGTACTTCCTTTTATGTGTCCTCAATCTTCTAACGTTCACCTTCATTGAATGTCCACACATTCTAGTGTTATGAGATCTCATTTCAATGTTCTTCTCTCTGGGTCCAACAGACCTGGTTCCTTGGCCTGTCCTCATGGGATCTCTGTGCTGGTTCCTGGCCCCAAGCGAGTAATGTGGCATGTGGTGGTGGCGGCAGCAACAGTGGCAGGTGACGGAAGCTTTGAGGCCTTGCAATTTCCTTCCACACAAGCCTCCCCCTTTCAATTATCCACCCTCCTGCCTGGGAGAACACTCTTCCCATTCTGTTAAAAGGCAGCAATTTAAAGAGGCAATTTAACATTGATCTGCAGGTGTCAAGATAACCTGCCCAACTGAAAGCCAGCCTGCGCAGAGGGCAGCAAAAGAAACAACACACACCCCATGTTCTTTGATCCTCTGCTGTGAAAATGAGATGAGCAGCCCCCCTCCATCCACCACTGATGCATATGGCTGAAGGGCCCCAATGCTGGATAGCTGAGCAAATGAATGATTCCCTTCATTATTTCCTGTTAGGGTTTCTAATTTCCATGTTATTTGTCAATTGTGAGGCAATTTAGTTTAAAGATGACTGGGGGCTTTTGAGCAAAGCAGGCGGGGTGGGGTCGGACAAGAAGGTGTGTTGAGGAGGGAAGTGGGCTATGGCAGTGGAAGCTCCTGCTTCCATTAGCAGAAGATGCTGAGATCATTCCCTGCATCCATTGCCTGAAGGCTCTGCTGACTCTGTGAGACCTGCTCGGTGCAAGGATTTGGAGAAGGGCTTTCACAGGACATGTTGTGGGAATGTTCAGGGAGACAGGAGAAGATATATTGTTTAATGATATCCTTCCTAACTTGCATTAGCAAGTTCTATATCTTAGCAGAGTTTAAACATTCCCCTTTAAACGCACAGCGCTTTGCTTGTTGCAGGCTTGTCTGAGCCTCCATATACAGTGGTACCTCAGGTTACATACACTTCAGGTTACAGACTCCGCTAACCCAGAAATAGTACCTCAGGTTAAGAACTTTGCTTCAGGATGAGAACAGAAATCGGGCTCCAGTGGCGCGGCAGCAGCAGGAGGCCCCATTAGCTAAAGTGGTGCTTCAGGTTAAGAACAGTTTCAAGTTAAGAATGGATCTCCAGAATGAATTAAGTACTTAACCCGAGGTACCACTGTATAAGATTCCGGCAATCTCATTAAAGTCAATATAAAAGTAGTTTACTCACAATTATTTAGTTCACAGTTGGATCCCTGAAGGCAGACATAGGTTACAAGAATGGAAGAGAGAGCAGAGGAAGGAGGTGTGCTCCCCTCCCCAGGTTAGGCCACACCCACCTTCAGTCACATGCAGAGGAAGTTTGTCCCAGCTCAGGAGGAAACAGGAAGTTCTCTCCTGAGTGGTACAAAGCATCCCCCAACATGTCCATTCTAGGAATGTTGTACCTGACAGCTATGTGTTTCACATCCCACACACGTTGCAGTGGTTGAGGGAGGAGAACAGCCAGCCAGAACCTTCTTTTGAAGCTGAATGTGGCTACTAGGCCAAGGGGTTGGGTGGGGGAGTCCCTCACTTCCTGGGGACCTCCAAGCTGTCACTATTTTGCAGGAGGGATGCAAGTGGCACATCATGGGAAAATTAGGGTAAATGCAGGTGGATTAGAGCGCTCTGTTGGCATGGTGCAACAAACCCACTTTAAAAAAAGAAATGGGCTTTCTGTGGTTAGATAAGTGACAGGAAAATGCACCGATAAGTGTGGAATGAATGAATAATGGTCAATATATAAAAACGACCCCCCCCCACAAGCCAACCGGGACAGATGCTCATGGTCAGAGAACCTTCTTGCCAACAAATCTGAATAAATTGAATGTCTGCTTCACGAAGGGCTTCCTCATCCTGTCTCAAGCTGGGCAGTTGGATCCATTTGCACCCTGGTGTGGGATTGGGGGATCCTCTCCCTGGTTTTGCTCATTTTCTTCTTCTCTTTTGGAATTGCAAGTCCTAACTCTGCTGGTAACTGCTGGGTTCTGGGGCTCTCTGAGAGGGTGAACAGACCGTGAGGAAGAGAAGCAGGATTTGCTCTTCATGTACTTTGTACATGTATATCTGTCTCTTTTGCTCACGCAGCACTTAGCCATAGAAACACAATATGATAATTATGGAAACATCCACAGTAAAATGAAGCAAATGAAATGCAGCATAATCTGTTCAAGCAAACAACATAAAATCCACTTTTAAACAGCAATATGCAGAAAACTACATATTAAAAGCTGGTTGAAATAAATGAAGTTTTCAGTGTTTCTCAGAGCCTGTGTCTATAACCTCTGAGAATTCTTGGAGAACAAGTGAGGGCCCAGCAGAATGAAGGTAGGCAAATGTTGCCCCTATCTTCAAAAGGGTGGGGGAGGAGATCTAGGTAACTACTGACCAGTCAGCTTGACATCAATACCAGGACACACACGGAAGGCATGGAATGCAATTAGCTCTTTATTAACAGAAAATAACAACACAGCAGAGTGCTCTGGTTCACCTTAATCCAGCTGAGATGTTGCTGAAACTGACCACTAGCTCTGCCCTTCCCCCTCTAGCCTCTCACTCTGGATCCCTCCCAAGTAGATGAAGGCTGCATCGAGGGGGCGAGCTCCTCCTCTGGGCCTGTCTGACCCATTGCTCTGCAACTTGCAGGACTCTTCTTGAGTGAGGTATCAGAGGGGCAGGTGAACCAGCAGGATTGGGACTGTCCTGCTGCTGTGTAGCTGAGCCAACCAGTGGTGTAGCGTGGGTTGTCAGCACCCGGGGCAAGGCAAGTAATTTGCACCCCCTAACCCATGGATTTTGCGCCCCCTAACCCGTGGAGCACGCCCCCCAGATGTTGTGCCCGGTGCGGCCGGCCCCCCCTGCACCCCCCACGCTACGCCACTGGAGCCAACCACCGATTCCTCTCCGAGTCTGCACTCACACTGTGACTCTGAGCCTCTAACTCTGTCCTAGAAGGCCCTCCTTCTCCTGACTCCCTGTGATTGCTCAAATCCCCTGCTTCTAGCGCCTCACAGCACGTACCTTTTGCAGACTGCTCTTCAGTGTCCCACAACCAGGATCTGGGATCTAAGTCTTCTTCTGTGCCCTCCTTGGGGGCTCTTGGGTAGGTGGCTCCCACCACTCTTCCTCATCCAGCCAGTCCCTGACAGCAACTGTACATGTTCATAGAAGCATTGAGTTGGAAGGGACCACAGAGATCATCCAGTCCAACCCCCTGCAATGCAGGAATCTTTTGAACCCATGACCCTGAGATTAAGAGTCTTATGCTCTACCAACTGAGCTATATATATCAATGTATGTGTTGCCAGCAGAGGTTTGATTCTCAAGGTCTTGGACATAGAGGGATGGCACCCCATGGAGACAATATCTAGCATGCCATGGGCAAAAGCAGAGGTTGCATTTATTGCCCAAGTGGAGAAAGGGTTATACGGAACATAAATGTGGTTCATAGGTGCATAATATACATGCATAAATCTTGTGGCCTAACAGCTCAAACTTGCTTATTGAAGGGTGGGGAGGTGGGGAATGTTACTGCTGTGGTATAAGGAGAGGGGAAGGGTTTTAAAGACCCCACAGGCCTAAGCACAACAGGGAAACTCAAACTGATGCAGGTTTGGGCCATAAAAGGGGTAGAAAGGACAGGGAGGTAGGAGAATGAGGCGAAATAGGAGGGTCAAAGTGCCAGTGGTTACATATACCCGAAGAAAGAGAAAAGCAATGTTGGCCTGAGAGTCCAGGGCAAGGAGGACTGAATGTCCAGGTTGTTAGAGGGGCTGCAGCTCCCTTCTTAGGCCAGTGACCCAGAGGGGCAAGTTCCTGCTCTGTGAATCCCTGGCTTGACTGATGTTAAAAATGGGCTTGGGACAGGTTAGGAAAGTCCTGGATTGATGCTGTTCTTTATTCTCCATTAATAACTCCCAGCTACATCTTGCCAGATAAAGCCAGTAGTGTACACGGTCTTTCGATTGTAGCCAGAGATTCATGCCTTACCTAGAAGCAGGGGGCTTGGTGATTCAGCAGCAAGTGCTGTTTGACTTTGCCATAAAATCCTTCATTGCATGCATTTAAAAACAGCAGCACATCTCTGAAGCAGCAGGAACTAAGTGGAATTATAACAGCGTAGAGCAGGCACTTTCTGCCCTTGGGAGCAAATCCAGGCTGGTCTCAGGAGATGCAAAGAATGCATGTAAATCAATTTCCAATGGCCTTTCCCCCTTTGCAAGCTTACTTTATGAGAACAGAGGAATGAGAGCTGCCCTGGAGTTGCAGAGCTGGAGGGAAGCACATGCCAGCCTCGTTCTTCTGGCATTGGCCAGCACCGCCCCCACCTCCCAGGAAGAGCATCATGGCAAGAGAGAGACCAGACCTGCCTTCTCCATCAACCACAGAGGGAGCAACTGATCCAGTCTTGGCTCTTCTCTTTCTTCTTTTCCTTCTTCTCCCTCTTTCCTTTTGCATTGATGTGAGTTTGGGGGTTAGTCTGGATGATGCCCTAAGTCTCTTCCAGTTCTTGGAGTCTGGTACCCAGTGAGGGTTTGAATACAATGGTAATTCTTGAACTAGTCACACAAGTTTCTTTGTAAGACAATGACCTGAGCTGGCCATTTAAGTGTCCTCATAGGCATCCCAAAAGAATGAGCTAAGTTGCAGGAGCTACATATAAATGATGGTGCCCTCCTTCTAATGGGCGGACCTCCCCTGCCCCCACTCCACAACTAGAGGCTATATAGGAGCTAGAATAGTGTATGTGAGAGCTGAGCTGGAAGCTGGAGATACAGAGACCTACTTGCTCTGTGTTGGGTTCAAAGCTGCAACAAATGGAGAGGCGAGATCTGCTGGAGGCGCTAATGCTGTGAGCCCTTCCATCCTATGTTCAGGTTGTATATATGTGTAAAAAACACACACACATATATCCTAAGGACACCACAGTCTCCACTGACCTTCATTCCAAGGAAACAGAACCCTGAATAAGTGCCAGAAACCCCAGGAATCTCTCCCCGCTTGGAGATTGGGATGATGTATAAAAACCACATATATATTAAATGGTGTGGATAGGGACTGTCTGATCCATTACTATCCAAAGAGCATTTAGGATATTTTAGAGGGTGTATAAGGGTTAAACAAGAGCTGCAGACCCTGGCCTTTGGAGTCACCATGTGGGTTGGACCTTCCCTTGTGATCTAGTGCTATCCAACAATGACTGGGGCCACTGGGAAGCAGCTATGAATGACACTTTCCCTTGCACAGGAGAGGGTGGTGCGGTTACTCCTCATCCTTGCAGATGGTGGACCAGGAGGGTTGATCCAGGACCAGCTCCTGTTTCTCCAAGCAGAGGCGCTGCAGCCAGGCCAGGTCTTCGGCACAAGGCTGTGAGGCCAGTTCCAGGCACCTTCTTCATCGTCAAGGTCTGGTGGAGCATTGATTTCAGTCTCAGAAGGTGAAGAGGACTTCTCATGGCCATCTACATTTGGTGGATAAGCACCCTGACTCGGCTGGGCTTGGCACAGTTCCAGATGACCATCCAGGTAGGTGGGCCAAGCCAAGCCAATCTCACCCCAGGGTACATAGTTCTCAACAGCTTCTGGATTTATTATAATACTTAACAATGAGGTATTGGAAATTGGTGGGGCCCAGGGTTGGTGCAGGATGTTTAGGAGGTCCAGGCAAAACAGAAAATGCTGCCCCCACTACCAGACAGGTGGGAGGGGTGCCACTGCTGTGTACAGGACACCTACTACCCCTGGTGGGCAGCAGAAGAAACTTGAGTTGTCAGCTGTTTTTGGACTACAACTCCCATAATCCATAGCTAGCAGGACCAGTGTTCAGGGATGATGGGAACTGTAGTCTAAATTGGGAAACCCTTATATCACAAGGAAGTTTAAACAAATTGAGCTTCCCACACAACACAGGCTTGTAGAGGGTTAGGGTTCTCAAAGGACACCACTCCTCTTATAGTGCCAGGTGGGCCATTCAGACTCTACTTGAGATCTCTAATGAAGAAGAGCCCACCACCACCTTCCAAGATTCATCTGCCCAGAGCCAGGAATGATGGCCACAGATCTCACATGGTTCAAGATCACCTGAGCCCAGCCCTGGCTAGGGAAGGCCCTGATCGCTGCCTGAAGCAGCCTTTCTTTCATGTGGGAGGAGGCCTTGATTCACCCCAACAGTTGTTTTCCGGCAAGTGTGGGAGGCAGAGAGGGGAGCTATTTCTATTCTCTTCCCTTGTCTCCCTTTGTTTTCGCCTCGGCATCTCCCCCTCCCCCTCCGCCCCCTGTCTCTCCTGGCACCCCACATCAAAGCAAAACACAGAGGAACATAAATGGAACCGTCCCTTTAGACATTTGCTTCATCAAGCCCCGCTTTCTCCCTACAAATCTGCAATTAGTTTTTGTTCTGATTAGGGTTTGCTTGCTAATGAGAGACTCCCGAGGAGGCAGCTGGGACTTCCGAGGCAAGAGAGGCAGGCAAACACTTCAGAATTAATTGCCAAGGCAGGCTGTGGGGGCAGGGGAGGAGAGGCGGAGAGGGCAGCCCACCCGGGCACCAGGCACATTCCTGCTGAGGTGGGGGAGCAGGCAGCAGGTTAGTCTGGACTCTCCAGGGGCCAAGAACACCTCCAGCCTGCAGGAGCTCCTCAAATGGTTGGCAAAAAGAATGAAAAAGGGAGAATCATAGAATATTACAGAATTGGAAGGGACCCCAAGAGTCAGAAATCACAACTAAAGAATCCCTACAGGGAGGGAAATTCTTGCTGCTGCTGTTTCTATTATTCTAAAGAAGTGGAAACTTGTTTAATCTAAGACCATACCCTCCAACATTTTGTGATAAAAATTCAGGGGACCCGCCCCACCGCCACCCATCTCCATCGCTTGCCACCTGCCTGCCACTGACCCCTTCCTCACTCACCCACTCGCTGCTGCAACCCACTCATTCACCCCCTCCTTTCCTCCCCCCTCTCTTAACTCTGCTGTCTTTGGCCTCCTGCTCATGAGACGCTGCATCTCCAGACACAGCGGGGTCTAGAGCAGACTCTGGGAAGATGCAGCCTGCCCTGCGTCTGGGAAATTGGGGGCATCCCTGATTGGGATCAGAGGCCAGAGCAGATTCTGTCAATTTGGGATGTCCCAATTATATCGGGACACTTGAGGTGTATGCAAGACAGAGGCCGATTCAGTGAGAAAGCCAGTGTCGGATTAGGACCTTGGAGGAAAAATACTTATTATAAGTACTTATTATAAAATAAGTAAGTAAGTAAGATGGGCATCTGCACATCGTCAGTATTTTGGGGGACTAAACTGCATCCTGGAACTTTAGGTTTGTGCATTTAAAGTGGATCCATCCACTTTTTGAACCATGAACTGACTTTCTGCAGTTAGGCAAATGGTGGAAATGCACTGGAATGCTCAATAAAGCTCAGGCACAGTCTAGCATCCTTGTAAGCATTCTACAAGCAAATCAGAACAAATGTTCAATCATTCATTCTGATTTGTTTATGGTGCAGATATAGGACTGTGAGCATCTGTCCTGTGTTCCTCCTGATTGGCTTGTGGGGGTTTACATATTTTCCAATCCATTATTCAACCAACTCACACTTTTCAGTACATTTCCAGGTCACTTTTGATGCCACAAAAAGTCTCACTTCTCTCTCTCTCTCTCTCTCTCTCTCTCTCTCTCTCTCTCTCAAAAGGAAGTAGGTTTATTGTGCTTAGGGTGACAGAGTTCTTTCATCTGCTGTGCAAATCTAAATGTATGGCCTGCCCTGGAATCTCTCCTGCAAAACACTGGCAGTCTGGAGGAGCTCAAAGTGAGTGAAGGAAGCAGAACAGTTCCACCATGCACAGCAAACACACAGCCCCCTCCCACGTGTGTCCCCCAGCACTTTAGGCCAGTGCCCCCTCCTCATTCCCCACCCCCACCCAGCATGCTTCTCAACACAATGGTCTTCTAGAGGTGGTAAAGAGGAAACAGAGGAAGCCCCATTTATCTTTGCAAATTAAAGATGCTTCTTTTTGATCACCCTGACTCTTAGAGAATTGACTTCTAAAAATGAGATTCTTAATTAAACATTTCTGTTCTGCTGACGCAACTCGCTAGAGTTCAGCCTCGGAATGAAAAGGGACGACTTGGAGATAATGCGTTTGGGGAGATAGTCGTCTCCCTCATAGCGGAATCCTGAAAGAACCAGGCATGTAATTGTATTATATTGATGTTGATTCTCTTATTTAACTCGGCTGCAAATGAAGCATTTCGGTATTGAGCTGCAACCCATTTTAATTTACCATACCAGCCCAGTTCCCCTCCTCGACACTGGAAGTAATGAAAAATGGATCAGAGAAGCAGGTTTATTTATTTATTTATTTTACATATGGGAAGCTCATGCCCCCGCTTGCCCCCTGGCACACAGCCTCAGGGGAGCCTACGGCAAGCGGCAAAGGGTGTTTTCCAACCAATGAATAGAGAACCTGCTTAACCTGCTTGGAAGCTTGTTGAAGTTCCGCTTGTTGAACTTCTGCAAGACTTCCACTGTTTCTGTCCATGCAAAATCTGTCCATGCAAAATCTCCCCTCCTTCTCAGGGGCATGAGTAATAGGAGTTTGCTCCGGGCAAGGACTGCTGTGGCTGACGTGATCCCTGCAGTGAAGTTCATGGAGATGGCTCCTCACTTTGGTCCAAGCTGCATGAAGGCACAGGGCCGGTTCTCTGCAAAGGTTTGGCTGTCACCCAGCTTCCTGCTGTGAGGCATATCCTTTAGCAGCAGATGCCCAAATCCTTATCTGTAGCCACAGTGGAGTGAGAGAAATTCATGGAGGAGGAGAGGGCTATTGATGGCTACTAGCCAGGATGGTTATACTCTGTCTCCACAGATGGAGGAAGCAATGCTTCTGAATACCAGTTGCTTCAGGCCGAGGGAGCCGGTGTTTGTCCACAGACAGCTTTCCGGGTCATGTGGCCAGCATATCTAAGCCACTTCTGGTGCAACATGGTTATTGTTGTGATGATAATGATGATGATGATTTTATTATCTTTACACCACCCATCTGGATGGGTTGCTCCAGCCACTTTGGGCGGCTACCAACACATATAAAAACATAATAAGGCATCAAACTTTAAAAACTTCCTGATACAGGGCTGCCTTCAGATGTCTTCTAAAAGTTGTATAGTTCATCATCATTATTATTATTATTATTATTATTATTATTATTATTATTATTATTATTTAGATTTATATGCCACCCTTCATCAAACAATCGCAGGGCGTTTCACAAGATAAAAATACAAGATTCAAGCACAAATAAATAGTTAAAACAGAAAAAAAACAAGATGATAACCCCCGCTCCACAAACACATTAAAAAGGTTCTGGAATATTAATCAACCCTAGGCCATGTTGAAGAGGAATGTTTTTGCCTGGCACTTAAAAATATGTAGTGAAGGTGCCAGAGGAACCTCCCTGGGAAGACCATTCTACAAATGGGGAGCCATATGGAGGAGGCACACTAAGAAGCGCCTCAGATGATGAACACAGAGCCCAGGTTCGTTTATATGAGGACAGGTAGTCCTTGAGGTATTGTGGTTCTGAGCACCTCCTTATTTTATTCTTGCAACAACCCTGTGAGGTAGGTTAGGCTAAGAGACAGTGACTGGCCCCTGAGGTTACTCAGTGAACAGCCTAGCTGTGTGGGGACTAGAACCCTGGTCTCCTTGGTCTTAGTCCAGCACTCTAACCACTACACCACACTGACTATCATGCAGCTCTTATGCTGCTCAGCATTTGCTTTGACCCAGAAGGATGGTCAGGCTGTAGGGGCATAGCAAGGGGGGACCAAGGGGCCATAGACCCAGGCGCACAATTTTTAGGGGACACAAACCTGGCACCCCTATGCAGGGATCCCCGTCTCATCCCACCCTGCCCCAGGGGATCTCTGGACCTCACCGCTGCATCCCCAGCTGAATGGCCACCTGGCCAGCATGGGCCAGACAGTCTCCTCACTGTGTGAGCGGATACCGCAGCGTGGCCACGGTTGGCTCCAGTGGTGGGGGCTGGCGCAATTGGTTCTGTTCACCCTCTGTGCCCTGCCCCAGACTGGCACAAGCATGTCCCGGGCACTGGCAAATAATGCAACACCACTGCCAGGCTGGTAGCAACTGATGGGTCAAGTGACCTTTAAGCATCAGATGGGTTTGGACTTTGGCTTCTGCTAGTTCAAAGAGATGTTCCTGTTCACTCTGCTTTGTTGTGCGGAGAGAGAGAGTGGCCTTCTGTTTACAAAGTGCATGCTGAAGGCCGCCAATCAACAAGGCACACAAACACACACACACACACTTCTTTTGTCAGAGACAATATTAATGTTGCCGGCTTTGCAATCTCTGCTGCACCTTCTCTTTTGACAGCAAAGACATCTGCTCTGGGCCTGCTTTGAGCCGCCATCCTTGAGGATTTAATAGAGCTATCGAAGGGGTGGAAACATTGATTGATTCTTATTGACTGGCTTGGAAGGCGGGGGTGCACAGGATTATACAGAAGGGGGATGTTTATTCGGCCGCAGGCTGCCCATGATTCACCCGCGATGCCTCTGCGGTGTACAGGCTCTCCTGGTGCAGGTGCTCCAGCCAGGAAGAAGGAGGGGCTCCCCAACCAAACAGTCTGGTATTGGGGGGGCGTTGAGTAAGCAGAACAAGGCAAGATCACAAAGACCCTCTTGACCAGCCCCTGTGGGTGGGGTGAAGGCAAGGAGATCCCTCATCACAAGATGGATACAAGTGAGGGTTGCAGAAACAAGGTCCCAGGTTCAACCACAAGGGGGCAGCGTCTCTCCTGGGAGGGCTAGGGAAACACTCCCTGCCAGATGCCCTGGAGACCTGCTGCCGGCCAGTGTAGTCACTGAGCAACTGCTCCCTGATGACGCTGAATCACAGGGGCTTCTCTGTGGATAGAGAGGTTTTTCTCTGGCCTAGGACATCCAAGGAAGCTGAATGGTGGAAGATTCAGGACAGATGGATGAATGTCCTTCATGCAGTGTGTAGTTAAACTATGGAACTCCCTGCCACAGGAGACAGCCATGGCCACTAATCTAGATGGCTTTAAAAGAGGAGTAGAGGATGGCTTTGCTCTGCTGCTGGAGGCATACATGGAGGCAGAATATAGCCATCATAGCTAGTAGCCATCAATAACCCCCCCTCCTCCATGAATTTGTCCAACCTCTTTTGAAGCCATTCAAGATGGTGGCTACCACTGCTTCCTGTAGCAGGGAGTTCCATAGTTTAACTACACACTGCATGAAAAAGGACTTTCTTTTATCTCTCCTGAAAATTCAGCATTATTGGATGACCCCAGATTCTAGTGTTAAGCCACCCCTTCTTCCACCTTTTTAGCAAGTAAGCAGTTAAGGCCACTGTGTTATGGCAGTAGTAATCCTGCCAGATTGAATAGCTCGCGCTCTCTCTCTCTCTCTCTCTCTCTCTCTCTCTCTCTCTCTCTGTGTGTGTGTGTGTGTGTTGCCTGTCTTCCTGGTGCAGAACTGTAATTCTTCCCCCAATCTGTTACATGTCTGAGAGAGGTGGCGGCAGAGAGGGATAAGCAGCCATTGTGTGATGGATCTGTGCAAAGGGAGGTGAAGGCCCGACCTTGAGAAAACATTTGCTTATCTCTTGGAATATGAAGTGCCTTCGCTGGGCAGAGCAGAAGATGCTCCTTGCAAAAGGCTCTGAGAAATCGCACAGAGCCATTTACGCAATCCCACAAGGACCTCAGGAGGCGGACTGCCTGACGTGCTGGGTCACTTCCAAGGAAGAGCGATGGCTTGGAGTCAGTCTGCTGCTATCATTACCATCATGCTGTAGAGGAGACAGGCAAGCAGGAGGGGCAGGTAGCCAGGGAGCTTCTGTGGCCCACAAGCCAGGGTGGAGGATGTCCCAGTGAGCCCCACTGCCCCTTATCCTACTCAGGAGATGCTGCACTGGGATGGCATCTGCAGTTTCTGGCCGCCTCACTTCAGAAACAGATATTGTAGAGTTGTAAAAGGTTCAGAAAAAAAGAGCAACCAAAATGATCAAAGGTATGGAGGAAGTTCCCTAGGAAGAGAGGTTGCAACATTTGGAACTTCTGAGTTTAGAGAGGAAAGGCAAGTGAGAGGCAACTTCATCACTGTTGATAAAATTATGTGTGGCTTGGAGAAAGTGGGTAGATAAGTCATAACACTAACTCATAGACATCCAATGAAGCTGGATGTTGGGAGATTCAGGACAGATAAAAAGAAGTCCTACTAAGTCAATCCCATAGGAGGCAGCGATGACCACCTACCTGGATAGCTTTAAAAGAGAAAGATGGCTTTAAAAGAGAAAGAGAATAGAGAAAGATCGCTATTGATGGCTTAGAGTTACCAGATGTCCCCGTTTCTTGGGGACAGTCCCCGGATTTGCAAATATGTCCCCGGACAAATTCCATCCCCGGATTTCATTTAATGTCCCCGGAAAACGCAGCAGCGGCAGTCTCAGCAGCCCAGAACAGTTGGCTCTGGTTGGCTTCCGGAGCTGCTCGGAAGTCCCCATATGATGGTGGTGCAGGGGCTCTAAGATGCAGCTTCCAGGCTGCCTCCACCTTCCCTGACCCCAGCAACTAAGCTGTGAAGGGAGGCTTCACGCTGCCTATCAGAGCTTGTGTGCAAGCAGGAGGGGGCAGGGATCTCTCAGTTAGGCAAGAGGAAGCCTCCCTTCCCAGCTGAGGGATCCCCGTCTCCTCCTGATTGCACGTAAGTAGGAATGAGATTGGGGCTGCTCTGATGGGAAGGGAGGCATTGCGCTGCCTGAGAGATCCCTACCCCCTCCTGCTTGCACGCAAGTAGGAGTTGGGATGGGGCTGCTCTGAAAGGCAGTGTAAAGCCTTGTTTCCCAGCTGAGGCAATCCCTGCCCCCTCCTGATTGCATGCAAGTAGGAATGGGATTGGGGCTGCTCTGATGGGAAGGGAGGTATCGCACTGCCCGAGCCTTGCTGCCTCCGCCACTCCGGCCCTCCTTCTCTGCCTTCCGTGCCTGACCCACCACACACCGCTTCCCCACCACCACCACCAAAGAACCAACAACTCAAGGGCTGCCCAAGCTCATGGAGAAAGGAGATAGAAGCCTCAGAGGAAGGGGAAACGTGGCAGTTGAGGTCAAGGCGGTGGCTGCCCCTCTGCCACTGCCATCGCTGCAGCATCAATGTCCCAAACGTGTAGTAGTTAGTTAGTTAGTTAGTTAGTTAGTTAGTTAGTTAGTGTCCCCAGATTCATTGAAACAAATCTGGTAACATTATACTAGCTAGGATGGCTATGCCCCGATTCCACAACTAGAGGCAGCAATGCTTCTGAATACCAGCTGCTGGAAACTGCAGGAGGGGAGAGGGCTCTGGTGCTTGAATTCTGCTTGCTGGTTTCCCACAGTTCAGGCACTGTGAAAACTGGAAGCTGCACTAAGATGGGCCATTGACCTGATCCACAGGCATCTTCTTATGCTCTTATCAGCAGGAGTGCAACTGAACACTAAATCACTGTTGGAGGAGCACACTTTGCCCTGGATATATTTGCATGGAGACTCTGTGTTTAGAAAGTTAAGAAAGCCACATTTATTGCAGGCGGTACATGCTTGAGAGGCAGTATTCCAGTTGTAACTAAAAAGGGCGTCCTTTCAGCCATGCCTGGAGAGAGATCAAAACGGATGTCTCCTCTTCCAAGGTGGGAATGGAGAGGTCGGAAACCCCAAGAGTCTAGCATCTGTGAGAAGCACAGCGTAGCTGTGGTAAGAAGGCATGGCCCTGGAAAATTTAAGGTTCTTCTCTCACCATCTACTTTCCCCCATTCAGGCACATCAGTACCCCAACATTTCCAATAAAAGATGGTTAGGAATCTAGGAATCTGCTTGAAACTGAGTCAGACCTTTGGGGTCTATCCAGCCTAGTATTGGCTGCACTGACTGGCAACAGCTCTCCAAGATTTAAGACTAGGGCACATTCCCAGTTCTACTTGGAGATGGTTTGAACATAGGACCTTCTGCATGCCAGGCAGGTGTTCTGTATGACTGAGCTTGGCCCCTTCTCCAAGTGCTTCAAAAGCTCGCTCCTGTTAGTGGTTGTGATAAGAATGACTGGCATTTGCACACATTCCCATGATGTAGGGCAATTACTGAAAGGTCTGAACTGAACTCAGTTCCTCAGCTTTCCTCCAAAGCTGGACAAAATGGAGAAGACATTCTTTCTTCTGGGCCTCTGAAAAAGGCTTGCTATCATCTTGGCAAGATCCAAAATACTGATGCAGTCAAAAATAGCATTTCATGTGACCCTAGGCCTAGACAAGCAAAGGGGTAAGACGCATGGAGTTTCTCTGCAAATTCATAGAGAAGGCACTTTGTGAGGTTCCATCCCCTGCTTGTCTTGGCAGGAGAAAGTAACAAAAAGAGAATACTGTCATCCTTACTACTACTTCTTTCCTGCTCAGACTTTTTTTTATTCTCTTCACCATGTAAGAGAATAAAAGAGAGAGAGGGTGCTACTCAAAATGATCTTAACCATGTATTTTGTAACATATAAGTACATTCTGCCTGTCTTGCTTTTCATTGCTGCTTTGTGCTGGAATCGAGTCTGAAGCTTTATGGAAGTAAACAATATTTTTATACTTACGTTACAGGTTTCTGTGTTGTCCTTCTGCTTAAACAGATAAAAGGGGGAAGATCCAGTCTGCTAAAGCATCCTGGATAATTGCTAAATAAGATTAAGGAACCTTTGTCTTAGAAGCTTCCACATTTTATGCAGCAAAGGGATGGTAAATTTAACTAGTTCAACTAGACCAGGGGTGCCCAAACTTTTTTTTCAAAGAGGGTCAGATTTGATGAACATGCATGAGGGCCGACCAAAATTGTTGACCTTTTTGGGGATTTTCCCCCAGGACATATACTGCTACGGGGGCCGGATTAAATCGACCGGCGGGCCACATTAGGCCCCTGAAATGGACTTTGGACATGCCTGAACTAGACATTAAACTCACACAAGTGAGTAAGAGGAAGGATCAATAATAAATAATAATATCCTATCCTACCCTCAGGACGTGGGTGGTGCTGTGGGTTAAACCATTGAGTCTAGGACTTGCCGATCAGAAGGTTGGCGGTTTGAATCCCCATGACGGGGTGAGCTCCCGTTGCTCGGTCCCTGCTCCTGCCAACCTAGCAGTGCGAAAGCACATCAAAGTGCGAGTAGATAAATAGGTACTGCTCTGGCGGGAAGGTAAATGGTGTTTCTGTGTGCTACTCTGGTTCGCCAGAAGCGGTTTAGTCATGCTGGCCACATGACCCAGAAGCTGCACGCCGGCTCCCTCGGCCAATAAAGCGAGATGAGACCACAATCCCAGAGTTGGCCACAACTGGACCTAATGGTCAGGGGTCCCTTTACCCCCACCCAACAATCTCAGCGAACAACAGCAGAAAAAAAGAGAGCATCCCCTCTCTGATGCTCTGAGCCCATCAACTCTCGCCTCTCCTGGGGCTCATCCTTCAGGACTTCTGCTGTTGCTGCAGTCTCAGCACATCCCAAGGAGCTGGATGTGGCCCAATCAACTGCCAAGAGGAGAAGGGAAGGCAGTCTTGGAGTGCCTCCCTCCTTACAGAGTTTCTTGGGATCAAGATTTTGCTGCTGCCCTGGCAGGAAAGGGCTGCCTTCTGGAAGGTTGTCCCTGCCGACTGACCTGTGGAACTCAGGCAAAATCTTCATGACGGCTTGCAGTGCATTGGGCAAATGCTGCTGGGGACCACCTTTCCCTCCCGCAATTGCCAGTGAAATGCTCCAGCTGCCAGTTATGTCTAAGAGTCAATGTGGTTAGAATGTTGTACTAGGACCCAGGAGACCAGGGTTCAAACCCCCACTTGGCCCTGAAGCTCACTGGGTGATGTTGGGTCAGGTCCTATCTCTCAGCCTAACTAACCTCACGGAGCTGTTGTGGAGAATGAAATGAGGGGAGGACAGACCATGTGCATCACTTTGAGCTCTTTGGAGGAGGGAAAAGGCGGGCTATAAATGCAACAAATAAATAAGCAGCAAGAGTGACTCTTGGGGTATCAGGCTCCTTGATGGAGAGGTTTTGCATGAACTAGAAATTGGATGCCAAAGAAAGGGGGAGAGAACCACCCCACACAAAGGCCTTTGCTTTGCATGCAGGCACATCATAGAATTAAAATTGTAGAGCTGGAAGGGAACCCAAGGGACATCTAGTCCAGCCCCCTGCAATGCAGGGATCTTTTGCCCAGTGTGTGGCTCGAACCCATGACTCTGAGAGACTCATGCTCCACCAACTGAGCTACATGCCACAGCTGCTGCCAACCTGTTCACAGTGCACTGAGGTGACCATATCTCTCCTGGGATGGAGCCTCCACTGCCCACATTTTGTTGGGGGTGGCAGGTTGCAAGGAGACTGGAAAGGCCACATCAGAGCTTCCCCTCTGCACCACGCAGGACTGGGTTGCCTGCACTAACAGGAATAGTATAAAAATTTTTTATCTAGACACACCCAGGCATCTCAAAGCTGTGTTTCCATCCACCTCTCACTTCCACTACAACTGGGGTGAAGACAGAGTGACAGGAGAAGGCACAGGAAAGAGGCTTCATGCCTGGTGTCCAGTTCTGGGCACCCCAGTTTAAAAAGTATATTGACAAGCTGAAAGGTGTGCAGAGGAAGGTGACCAAGATGATCAAGGATCAAGCCTTATGAGGAATGGTTGAGGGAGCTGGGGGTGTTTAGCTTGAGAAAGAGGTGACGTGGTAGCCACCTTCAGATATCTGAAGGGCTGCCACATGGAAGATAAAACAACTTTGTTTTCTGCTGCTCCAGAGCAGGGGACCCAAGGGATTCAAATTACCAGAAAGGAGATTCCTTCAAAACAGTAGAACAGTGGAACAGAGTCCCTCAGAAGACACTGGACTCTCCTTCCTTGGAGGTTTTTAAGTAGAGGTTGGGTGTCAGGTGTTCTTGAGCTTTGATTCCTGAATTTCAGAGGGCAGAACTGGATGCCCCTTGGGGTCCCTTCCAACTCTATAGTTCTATTATCCTATGATTCATGACTGGTGATGGAGCAGCCTGAGGCTCTGGACTGCTCTTGCTGGAGTTGCCTGAAACACCAGCTGTACTTTGTATTTCATTCTGGGTATTGGGGGCTATTAATCAGATGCTTGCCTGGCCGGTGTGCTGGCAGGCTGTGGCCAGCGGAGAGCTCCAGTGCCTCGTTGCTTCAGGGCTGCCAGCACACAGCCAATCGGGTGCCTGCTCACATGTGCTTCTCCTAATGTACAGGCATAGCCCAATGACTCCCCAGCCCCACTGCACATTAACCCCAGGAATCAAGAGAACATCCATCTCCGCTTCAGAGAGCTGGGGTTGTAGCCAGCTTCCAGCCTGTGATTTGATTAAACTGGCCCACTGAGATGAAGAGGCAGGCAAAGGGCATGACCTTTCTGGCCCTGCCTGCTGATAAATGCATTCCCAGGACAAGAAAAGTGGGGTGGTGGTGGGGGGATGAGAAGAGCCGTGTCCACATTGGGGAGATGTCCAGGGATAGACATGTTGCTGCTGTAGCACAGAGGAAGCACAGATAGCAGGAGCAGTGATGCTTTACAGCCAGGGGGGAAGGCACAGCACTATAGGCCAGGTATCCATGTGCAGCCGTCCTTCATGGAGGGAAGGGCTATTGATGGCTACTAGCCACAATGGCTATACTCTGCTTCCAAGGTGATGCTTCTGGACACCAGAAGGGGAGGGTTCTCTGGCATTCATGCCCAGCTTCCAGACTTCCTATAATGGGCATCTGGTTGGGCATGGTGAGAACAGGATGCTGGACCAGATGGCCCCCTTTGGCCTGATCCAGCAGCCTTGCTCTTCTGATGTTCTTATGACACTTTTTGCAAACTAGGACAGATATTTGGCACTTTTTGTAAACTGCTTTGAGGTTGTTTTTATAAGCAAGCAAGCAAGCGGTATATAAATTTTAATAAGACAATGACCTTCATGATGAGCAAGGTTGCAGGAGCTACAACAAAGTGATGGTGCCCTCCAGTGCTGCTAGGAAGAAGAACACGAGAGAGAGAGAGAGAGAGAGAGAGAGAGAGAGAGAGAGAGAGAGAGAGAGAGTTTTGTGTGAGCTGAGCAAGAAAGCAGGCTGGAAGCTGGAGTCACAGAAACATGCTTGTTCTGTGCTGGATCCAAAGCTGCATCTAATGGAGAAGCAAGGACTTTTGGGGTGTTAATGCTGTGAGCCCCTCCACCTTACACTCAGGTTATATATACAAGTAAATAAGACCATATAGCCTAAAGATACCACAGTCTCTGCTGACCTTCATTCCAAGGAAACAGAACACTGAGTAAGCACTGGAACCACTTGGAGATTGGGGTAGTATGACACAGTATCATTCCATCTCTTCACACTCCCCCCAGTGTAGCTACTTTGTAACATTATTCCACCAGACAGTAGTACCTCGGGTTAAGAACTTAATTCATTCAGGAGGTCCGTTCTTAATCTGAAACTGTTCTTAACCTGAGGTACCACTTTAGCTAATGGGGCCTCCCGCTGCCACCGCACGATTTCTGTTCTCACCCTGAAGCAAAGTTCTTAACCCGAGGTACTATTTCTGGGTTAGGGGAGTCTGTAACCTGAAGCGTCTGTAACCTGAAGCGCCTGTAACCCAAGGTACCACTGTATAAGTAACTTAGATTTCAAGGGCGGGGGTTTAAATGCAGTCAACTTTTTCTGAATGAGTGTTTTTCTCCGATCTCTGCATCCCTCCAGCAGGATCCAATAAGCCGGAGCATTGCCTAAAGGGACAAGGGAGCCCTTCCTATTGCCTCTTTTGTGCAAGCATATTCCCTTTGCTGGGAGAGCCGGCAGGTTGAGGATTTCCTCTTCCCTTAATCATTTCCCACCCCTTCTGCAGTGAGGCCTGTTCCCCGCCGAATGTCCAGGGCAGCAGAGCACCACTTGCTGCTGTATAATAAGGCTGCAAAGGGGATCCTTGGGAATGGAGAGAGAAAGAACGCAGACAAGGCACTGCAGTGCAAACGAGGCTGCATTCCCCCGGCTGGGGTTTGAATTAGGATCTCCTTGCCACCATCAGACGCACAAATTCTAGCACGGAGGCCAATTATTGCTAATGGGAGCAGGACCCTTGTGGCTTCTCGTGGGTTACACACACACACACACACACACACACACACATGCATGGGCCTCTGCCTCTCCATCTAATTACGCTTCCTGGTGCTATGCTGCTTTCCACCAATGGCTTCCGGCTGCTCGTTTCTGCAAGACATGCTCAGTGCCCTCAGGGTGACAGTGATGTGGCTGCATCATTGGCTTGTTTGTTTGTTTGTTTGTTTGTTTCCAAGCAAGGCCTGTGGCACCATGGCGAGTGCCAAAACGGAAAGCTGGGGCTAAGAATTAAACATTTCAGACCTGCTCCAGAGCAAAAGACACAGGTAGCCAGTCCAGCCACTAAGCAGGTTTCCCCTTGATATATGGCCACTGCCCCCAAAGCCACTGGGAAAGGCAGAGTCAGCTTAGCCTGGGAGGGAAAGCCTTGAATTCAACACTTCAAGCCACTGTCAGATGGGGACCCCTTTTCTCGACCCTTACTGCCCAAACACTCCCTGCAGTTGTTTACTTGGGCCATTCCTGGCTCATTTATTCACCTGTCATATTTTTAAATTTGCTCTTTGTTCCAGGAAACAGCAAACTCATAAAATACAGGGTTTCTCAATTATTATTTTTATTTAAGAAAAAGTTGGCAACACCTCATAGCCAAGTTTGTCAACTCCTGCATTGCTGGGGGCTGGATTACATGAGACTGGGTGTCCCTTCCAACTCTACAATTCTAGGATAATTACACCTGGATATGGGGATGGGTGGGCTGAGGGGGATGGGTGAGGGGGGAACATTGCTGCTGATCTTCCCCCTGCCTTATTTATTTATTATGTTTATATTCCAGCTTTCCTCCAAGGAACCAAGGTGGCCTCCATGACTCCTTGTTTTATCCTCAAAACAACCTTGTGAGGTTGGTTAGCTTGAGAGGCAGTGAGTGGCTTAAGACCATACCCAGTGAGCTTCATGTCTGAATGGGGGTTTGAACCCTGGTTTCTTCCTAGGTCCTGGCCTGAAACACTAACCACTATACCACACTGACTTCTTAGGATTGCCTGACTTGAGATTTTCAGTCTTTTTCTCTGGGTTGCTTCAAACAGATGCTGGAAGAATAGAATGCAACCCCACCCATGGTACCCAATTGAGGGCTGACTGGAACTGTGGGAAGAGGAAGGTGGGACAGATTTCCTTTGTGGTTTTCCGTGTGTGTTCCATTTATGTATCTTCCATTTTTTTTCCAAGAAAAGCACCAGAGATTTGATAGATTTTTCCTCTGAGTTTCACTCCAAGTTGTACACAGTGCCCTTTCTCTCTGAGCTCCAGCAATGCCAGATCAAGAGGTCTCTCCATAAATGGCTTCCTTCCACTCCTCCAGCACCACAGCACCACCATTTGGCTGTTTCATTCTTCCAAACACCTGCGTGAAGGACTTTCCCATTTCACCATCTGTTTCCTCCAACTCTGTACCATTTCACCCTCCTGTTCCTCCAATATTTTATCAATAAAATATTGAGTTTGCGTGTCACCTTTGATTCCGCTTTTCATTTCACTCGTCTCTGGTTTACTTTCATTCTCCATTAGATCAAACTTTGATCTAATCAATTTTATTTGCTCATCAGACATTTGCCAAAGGATGCCAACAGTCAGTGGAATGTCCAAAGATATACTTGCCATACTGAATATTTTTTATCATATTAACAATTCAGTCTCATTACATCTCCTGTCTGCACCTTAAAATCTTCACAGCATTATCTCTTATTAGAGTAAACACATTCCTTTCCTGAGGTAGGAAGTATCAAGTGGCAGAATTATTTTCAATTTCTAGGCAACACTTTCATGGAAAAAATGGAGAGGAGAGGAGAAGAGAAGAGAAATTCTTAGTACAGAGAACTCTCTTGTTCTTTAAAACTTTCTTGACTCAAACAATTAAATCAGGCTTTTTGCTCTGCCTTCAGCCCTTAAACGATTGACTTCCCTTCCGTTCTTCTTGAAGCCAGAAAACAGCTCACACACTGAATGTAAATTTACACCGGCAGATGCAGACCCCATGCCCATTTTACGTGGCTTTTGGGCAAGATGTTGATTCCTCTGCTCATAAGTCATTGAACCTTGCCAAACTTCTCAGCCTCTTGACACAGAAAACTGCTTTTTCAGAGCATCAGAGGTTAATCCCCTGTTCACTCCCCCCCCCGAGTGAATTTGATAGCCAATATTTATGTCTGGCTACTATCAATCACCACATAATTATCTCTACTGGCAGCCTGCTGACAAAAGACGTTCAGTCCCCCATGTTTCTCCCCCGGAAGTCTGCCTGTCCTGAAGCTTCCAAAATTCAGCTTCATTGGATGTCCATGACTCTTACATTCCCAAATTCACTCTATGGGTGGGGTAGAGAACTTCTGCACTACAACTGTCCAATTTTTGTAAGAATGTCGGAGTTTGTTTTTTAAACAAGGGGCATCCCAGGGGCATCCCAAGACATTTTGGCGCCCGAGGTAAACAACAATATGGTGCTCCCCACTCCAGCAGGGATGGAGGGGTGAGTGAAGATCTACATCAGGTACATGGAGGAAATAAATATCTACATTAGGAACAAAGGTGGGAGGAGACCAGCAGCACCTCCTATTCACCGAGGGGCTTCTGTAGAGGTGGAATTGGCATGGAGAGGGTGTCTGCTGAGGAGCTGGCCTCCAAGTAGTGTGTGGCAGTGGGCAATGCAGTCATTGGAGGCCAGATCTGCTGCTCCTATGGCTCCTGCCACCCAGGCACTTGCCTCACCTTGCCTTATGGGTGGGCTGGACCCAGCACTAAGAGAGCAGAGGGTGGTGGTTTGTTGAGGTCTGGCTGCCCCCTCCAAAGTGAGTAAACAGGGAGCAGAGTTCTTACACAGCAAACAGACCTTGCCTGGGAGGAGCCTTCAGGAGCACATGAAAGTATCTTCTTCCCTAAATAAGGAACCTGGAAGGGATGAATTGAGGGGCAGAGAAGCATAGCAACAGAAAAAATCAGTAACTAAGGGTGAGGTTGCAGCCATCCCATAATTAGGCAGAGCCAGCCACTTGTCGCCTGTGCAGCTACACACATTGGCAAAGCAGATAAACTTCCTCACACTTATTTATGTATTTAGTAATGCCCTTCATTTGCAGATCCCATGGGTAGCTCACAACACAACTTGTGCAGGCAATTGGTCATCTGGATTCACTCTGCACTTGAGAATCACCTGCATCAAAGGCCACTGACAGGCCCAGCAATAGCGACACCTGAAGCTGCCTTTTCCTGAATTAGACCATTGAACGTGCACTGTCTGGCAACAATGGCCCCCCAGGATTGGAGGCAGGAGGCATTCCCAGTCTTCCTGGAGATCCCTTCAGGGGTAGCAGCAGGGCAGTCAGGTACTGGTTTACTGGGCAAAGTCAATAACAAGGAGCCTTTACTCCCTACCTCCCTCCCTTTCCCATTTCTCTGCTGGAACAGAGGCTACAGTCCAAGGCCAGCCCCTGGAGAGGGTGAGCTGAGCTTAGGCACCCAGAGGCAATACAACATTGGAAGGGGCCCCTTTGGCCTCTCCCCATTTCTTCAAGAACAAGCAAGTGCCAATTTTACTATTTTGCCACCTGCAAATCAAGCAATTGGATCCAGATTGTTTGAGTTTTTCCCTGTGTGATAAAATATGGATAAAAGCACCATCACTTTATAGCAGCAGGAAGGAAAATAATTGCAAGGCTCCAAATACTGTCTCAGTTCCATGTAAGTAAGGAGGCGTCTCTCTCTCTCTCCCCTGGGAGAACAGCTGGGCTGGATGAGTTTTTCTCCATCGGCAGCAAGAAGCTGGGGAGGGGGCAACACACAATTCCACCCCCCAATGAAACCAATGAGATAATGAACACTCTGGATAAGGGGGTGGCGGCTTTGCAACCATGACTGCCATGGGGAAGTGTTCCTATTTGGGCTAAGATTGTGTGTGTGTTCACATTATCACCTTAAAGCACAGTGAAGTTGTTGTTTTTGTTGGTGGACTTCCCAGCCCCCTCCCTGCCACCCGCTGGTCACATCAGCAGGGCTTCATTAGTGTCCGATTCATTTCTGTTCACAGCATTGATGAGCAGGGATGCCTTTGCCCTCTGCAAAGGTGTTCCCAACTTGCATGGAGATGGATCAGGAATGGCTTAAAGACTCCAGTCGGTTTGAGAAACAAGGCATCACAGAGGAGCATCTTATAACAAAGTACAAGATATGCCTGCATTTTGGATAGCATCGTGTCAACGTGGATTAAAAGCCCAGGACTGGAAATGCAGTGAGTGCACAGTGAAGAGAAGTGTGGACAAATCCAGAGGGAGGCTGGAGATGAAGGACAGCTTCCTCTTCTTGCCCCTTCCTACAGCAGGTCTACTAGCTACCTGTCTGTTTCCAGGCACAATGCCAAGTGCTGGTTATGAACTACAAAGCCCCATATGGCTTAGGCCCAGGCTATCTGAAAGACTGTATTCTCCCATATGAACCTTCCTAGGCACAGATCTTGGGTGGAGGCCTTTCTTTTGGTCCTGCCACCATCACAGGTGCGCTTGGTGGGGAAGCAGGAGAGGGCCTTTTCGGTGGCTGCTCCAAGGCTTTGGAACTCCCTTCCCAGAGAAGCCTCTCTCCTTGCTGTCCTTCCATTGGCAATGATGACAGGCTTTTGGAAACTGTGTGTGTGTGTGTGTGCATGTTCTTGCGTGCGTGTTTAAGAAAATGGATTTTAGTAGTGCTGTGCTGTTTTTACCATCTGTATTTTTATATATTTGTTTTTGCATTGTTTTAATTCCATTACAGCTGAATTATTTTGCAACGACTGTCTTTTATATATCTTTAACCTTCTGTATTTTATCTGTGTTGTTTGAGTCTAGGTCTGGAGGAAAGGTGGTATATAAATGAATGAATGAATGAATGAATGAATGAATGAATGAATGTCTGCCTACAGTCATAGTTCTTCAAGGATTGCTTTCTCTTGGGATTAATCTGTCAAGGACTACATGCTTTTAAGCCACCCACTTTCCCCCCTTCTCTGCCCCCAACAGCCTTCCAGAGGGGTGCAGATGGCTCTTGCTATGGATCTGAACTCATCGCTCACAGAGGGCTTTTGAAAGGAGGCCAGAGGCTGCCCCTGGTAAGCTACACCAAGAAGTAGTACATGCTCTTTGACCATATAGGCTCTATTTATTTATTCTTTAAAAAGAAAATGATTAGAGCTCACACCCCTCAAGCACATAACTAAAGGCCCATTAACTCCAATAGGTCAACACATGAAAACATTGTTTGCCCCAGCCACAGCTAAGAAACCACCCCATGGTCTGAGCTTGCAAATGTCCTGTAGGCAAGGTATGGTTTCCATTAGTCTGTCTGCTCCCAGTTTCTATCCATTCAGCATACGCTCTAGAAATTTGTATTGGATGGATTTTGTAGGTAGGACAGAATATATTATTTTACCGTTTATCCTCCCCGTTACATGTGTGAGCAGAATGCTTAAAGTAATCAGTTTAGTGTTTAGACTTAATATGCTTAGTTAGCAGAGTTTAAAACACCATCCCTTGCAGAAACTTTGAGTCTAGGCTGTACAGCCTTCTTGTATTTATCCAGGCTAAGGTAGCAGACTGGATTTTCCCGTTTCCCCCTCTTATGCAACGGACTGTAAAGTAAGCATAAAAATAGTGTTTACTTACATAAAATCTTGCACTTGATTTGTCCCAGTAACAGTAACAAAAACAAGGCAGGCAAATTCTACTTCTAGATTACAAAATAGAGTTCAAAATGGAGTGTTCGCTGGAGCGGAGACCAGACATCCGTCTGCCTCAGAAGCATACTGAAAAAAACAAAATGAGTTCTGAGGCAGGAGGGAGTAGAAAAGATTAAAACCTTTTTGTCTTTTTCCCGCCAAAGAACTCACATCACACAGAGCTCTGTCTCTGCCAATTACATTGTTTTTCTTTGCAAGCTGTTTATCTAGAAATTTTAGCTCTCTGGTTCTTAGTCCCTAGAGTTACTAAACATCAAGAATGCATTGCTATTTTGGCTGCAAACCCCCATAGCTTGTACATGCTTGCCTTCACTGTAGCATAAAAGACTCCTGAGGTGAAGCAATGGCAAGAAAGGAAGTCTCTTAATTCAGAGGTAGCAGCAAACCACAGTTAGTGAGAATTGAGGTCTGCAATGGCAGCTTTGACCTGTTGCTTGATATCCTGGCTTGGCAGTCCTCATAAACCGTGAGTTGACAGAGGTTCAGACATAACACAGCCATAGTTTGGCAGGACATCTCAGTGAAGCCATTGCCTACTGAAGCACTTTCTAATTTATTTATTTACTACATTTTTATACCATCTTTTCTTCCAAGGAGCTCAAGCTTGTGCACATGGTTCTCTCCCTCTCCACATTTCATCCACACAACAACCCTGTGAGGTAGGTTGGGCTGAGAGGCAATGACTGGCCAAAGGTCAACCAGTGAACTTCATGGCTGAGTGGGGATTTGAACCCTGGTCTCCCAAGTCATAGTCCAACCCTCTAACCATTGTGCCACATTGTCAGTTTAACAGGTTGACTGCCAATTCTTGCATTTCTGTGCATACATAAACTTCTAGTGCATGTCCCCAACCCCAGTTTTCCTTATGCAGTTATATCAGAAGGTGCCTTAAACCAAGCCAGACCATTGGTCCACCCAGCTCACTTTTGCTTTCACTGACTTGGCAGCAGCTTTCTAGGATCTCATCCAGGGAGGGCATCTTTCCGAGACTGGAACTGGGGCCTTCTGCATGCTGAGCAGGTGCTCTGTCTCTGAGCTCCCCCACTGCTCTGCAGTGTGGCTGAGTTAGCTGCCAGCCACATGCTCAGAACAGCTCAGAAGCTGTCCCAGCAGCAATGTCACCAGAGTCACAAGGCAAGGTGGGCTGCTTAACATGATTAACATCTGGCCTCTTTTGCACTGACAGATGTTGTCACTTTGAAGTCAAGAAGGACTCTTCCGCTGACTGGCAGCAATGGCTCTCCAGGGGTTCAGGTGAGAGACATTCCCAGTCTTACCTGGAAGGGCTTCTAACGGGGAGTGAGCCTGGGAGCTTCTGCATGCAAAGGAGGACCCTTCCCCTGAGTTCCCCCTCTTGCAAATGCAAAAAATGACCCCAACAATGTATTCTGTTCCTTTTAGCAGCATTATCTGGTTCCAGCAGCCAGAGAGGAAGGAGAAGACTGGATTGGAGAAAGCATTGGGTTTAATGGGGTGGGGTGGGGATGTCTCCCTCCAAGGGGCAAGTGAGCTATAGGGAGGGAGGAGAAGGCTAGCCAACAATGAGTGGGGCTTGCAATTTTAAGACGGCTCTTTAGATATATAAAAGACTAAGTAGCTGCTGTTTCTGTTGTTCCAGAGGCTCACAAGGACGGGGAAGTGACACTGACTAATTGAATTCTGAACAAGCCAGAGCAATGCAAATATCTGACAAATGGATTTAATTGCATTCACGTACAATGGAGCTGAGATCTAAAAGGTCAGCGAGAAAATGGAAAGGGTCCCTGGAGTGCTAACAGGGAGAAGTTGACTTTAATACACATTCATCACATTTTATCATCTAATTAGTCCACACAATGCCAGACTGATAGACAAGGGCCTAAGCAAAAGTATCGATTGATTATTACCCTGGTATCTATCATATTACCTTCAGCCAGACAGCAACGGGGGCCCTGGCAGCTGGCTATTTAGTGCCTCAGCAGCAGAACTAGTCAGGGGAGGGGGCACGTAGAGTGATAAATTGCTTTTCCTATAGCAGAATTCAGAGGCAGGGAAGTATTTCATGCCTACAGTGAGTGATAAAGAGATCCTGCTGCTGTATCCTCCCCTCCTTACGGCAAATTCTTACAAATTAAGCTGCCCCAGATGGGTCTGGTGCTGCCAGAATAGAAAGTGGTTCTGCAGTCGAAGGCATTTACTCCCTTGTAAAGCATGCTCGTTCGATGGGCTGGCACAAGACATTTTGCTGCTTGGGGCTAAGATGGCACCTTCAGAACAGGCAGTGGGATAGTGTCGCCCAGCATACCATAAGTAATATGCTTAGAGGGAATGTTACTTATGGTAAAAAGCAGAGGACAACATCCCCACCCTAAGAGGCATACAATATAAAAAGTGACTGCTTGAATTCTACTGGATATTTCAGACCGCAACTTCCACCATCAGCCCCAGCCAGCCAGCACTGCCAGTGGGATTCTGGGGGTGCGGAATTGAAAAGATCTTCGGGGGAGCTGATTGTGAGAGGCTGTTGTAACTAGATGCTGGTCCTCTGGGGAGCTTATGTTAAAGAGCAGCTCAGCAACTTCTTACAATACATACATATATTAAAATATACAGAGGATTAGGCTGCATGAGTCATTTCCAAGAGAGAGAGAAACAAACTATCTTTCTGTAACTCAGAGTCTACCAATCGCCCATGTACACACACACACACACACACACACACACACACACACACCACTGTTATAAAGTTAGGGCCCTCATAAGACTAGAACTTGCAGACATCCGGCGAAGCTAAATTTAGGGTGATTCAGGACAGACAAAAGACAGGGCTTTTTTCACGTGGTGCATAGCTAGAACTCGCTCCCTCAAGAGGCAGGGATGGCTACCAACTTGGATGGCTTTAAAAGACAATTGGACAAATTTGTGGAGGAGAGAGCTAATGATGGCTACTAGGCATGATGGTTCTGCTCTGCCACCCTAGTTGGAGGCAGTAATGAATACCAGTCGCTGGAAGCAGCAGCAAGAGAGAGTGTTCTTGTGCTTGGATCCTACTTGAGGGCTTCCTATTAGGATACTTTTTAATCAACTGGCTTGCGTTCTCCATCACCTGGCCTGTCTGCCCCAAAGAACTTTCCTGTGTGCCTTTGGCGCTGATACAGACTGAGCATAATGAAAATAATAACGATTCAATTCTTGTACCAAAACTGGCTAAGAGGAAAGGTGTTGAGAGGTGCTGTCTTTAATTAACTGCTCTTCCAAGACACGCTCAGCTTTGTTGTACTGAGAAGTGTTTTCCCTTTGTTATGATCTGAGCTGACATACATCAGTCAATCTGAGGATTGTTGGATTCACGCTCCGTAGTTGCCTCCAATGCATTATCACACACCTAACTAGTGGAGAGCATTCCCAGACTAGTGCAAAGCTGCCAGCAGCCCAGTATGCTTCCAAAGACTGGAAAAAGGAAGATCGTGTTATCTTGACATTTGCTGGAGCTTGCTCACTTTCTACTGGGTTACTGCAATGCACTCTATGTGGGGCGGCCCTTGAAGATGACTCGGAAACGTCAACAAGTCCAAAACACATTAACCAAAATAATGGCTAGGATTACATTCATATAACATCTATTTTCCAACAGCTGCCCATGTCATTTGGGGGCCTAATTCAAGGTATTCAACTTGGTATCTAAAGCACTAAATGACCAAGGCCCCAAATATCTGAGAACCTGTCTCCTTCCCTACAGACTCTCTTGGGTACTGAGATGAGCAGAGGGGAAACCTCTCAGTAGCTCCGCCACCCTCAAAACTTTGTGAGAGAGGGGCTTCTCTGTGGCAGCATCAACGTTGTGGAATTCCCTCCCCACAGAGATGCATCTGACACCTCCAGCATCTAGCTTTCATGCTGAGCTGAAGACGCATCTCTTTACCCTGGCCTTCCACACCTGATATATATATATATATATTAGGACCTATCCTATTCTAGTGTTTGAAATCACCTTACAGTTGTATTTTCAAATCTTGCAGCCTTCCCTGGGCTCTTAGGGTGCAGAGTGGGCAACAACATGTCACCACCCTAGCCTCCAAGCATCATGATGACATCACTTCCTGCTACTCTGTAGGGAGTGTCCTCCACCTGGAATACCCAGAACTGTGTTGTTCATGTTACATTCATTGTCTACAATCCATCTCTTCTCTTTTGTTGGCTGACAGGCTTTTCGTATTGACTCCTGAAATTGATCCATGCCACATCAAGGAGGACAGCTTCCTCCCCTGCTTCCCCCACCCCACGGCCAGCCCATCCCAAGTCTAAATAACCCAGTCCCTCTGTCAACATCAAGGAAACAGAGACAAGCTAAACAGAGGAGGGCTAGGAGAGCAGTATAATTTCCGAGGGGATCAAAGTAAATGGGTCCGAACTCTCAGCAGTTAAATGCTTTATGTACCTTGGAGGTGCCTTAAAAGTCAAACAACCCAACCAAAAAACAACCTGCTGAATGAAAACTGAAAAGTATAAGAAGGAGAGCAGATTAAGCTCTCTGGACACTGCTTCCTCTTCAGAGATCTTCTAAAGCTTGTTCTTGCCTGGGGAAATAGCAGTGATATGTTAGGCCAGTGCAGAAAACACAAAGCTGGATGGTCTAGTGGTCTATATTCCTCTGTTCCAAAAATGCTCAAAGAAGCTCTGTTCAATCATCACACTATAGAAGCAGCTCTGAGTGGGGTCCCCAGGGCTCGGTACTGGGCCTGGTACTTATCAACGTTTTTATCAATGATTAAAATGAAGGGGTGAAGAGAAGCCTTAACAGATTTGCAGGTGGCAAAAGACTGAGACAGCTAAGACTGAATAAGTCAGGAGTGAAATGCAAAATTCTCTTGAAAGAACGGGAAGCTGGGTTGAAACGCATGACAACAAAACTCAAATCCAAATGCAAAGGTATAGGATGGCAAACTCTCCAAGTGTCCCTATTTTCCAGGGACAGTCCTATATTTACAGAAGCCATCCCGGTTTCTGATTTTATCCCAGAATGTCCCACTTTTCCTTAGGAGGTCCCTGTTTTCATGGGATAAATGTTGGAGGGCATGTGATATTTAGAAGCACTGCTGCCTCCAGCTGTGGAGGCAGAGCATAGCCATCATAGCTAGTAGACATTAATAGCCCTTACCTCCATGAATTTTTCTAATTCTTTTTTAAAGCCATCCAAATTGGTGGCCATTCCTGCCTCCTGGGGAAGTGAGTTCCATAGATTAGCTTTGCACCATGTGAAATACTGTCTTTTCTTTTATCCGTCCTAAATCTTCCAACATTCAGCTTCATTGGATGTCCACAAGTTCTAGTGCTAGGCGAGGGAAAGGAAAGTCCTTATCAATCCCCTTTCTCCACACCATGTGTAGTTTTATGAACTTCTATCGTGTTACTTCTTACTCGCCTGTTCTCTAAACTAAAAAGTCCCAAATGCTGCAGCTTTTCGTCTTAGGGGATTCACTCTGTCCCCTTGTTCATTTCGGAGCCCTTTTCTGAAGATTTTCCAACTCCACAATATACTTTCTGAGGCCGGCTGGTCTTGTTACATTACCTGCTGTGGGTTTATTTTTTGCTATTCCCTTTTGCTGCTGGAAGTGCCAAGTATTCATAGCAATATTGTGCTGGTGTTACGCTGGTGTAAGCAGGCACTCAGCAAGTGGAGCAGGATGGCTGCATCAGCCTGTCAGCCCCTGTGAGCGGAGTGTAGTACATGCATATTTGATCAAGGCGGAACTCCTGGATTAGATTAGATGTTTCGGTGTGAACTAGTTTTTAGAGGAAATGTCAAGGAGAGAATACAGAATCAGAATTGTACTAGCATAAAAAACAATAATAAAATACACGAAGCACCTCGGAGATGAGATGAGCCTGCACTCTGGGTTCAAGGAAAACACCACACATTTTAGGAAGGATAATGAGACTTTCAAAGCAACAGGGAATGAGGGGACCTCTGAGGAGAAGAATAGAATCATGGAATTTTAGAGTTGGAAGAGACCCCAAGAGTCAACTGGTCTAACCCTCTGCAATGCTGGAATCACAGTCAACCCTTATATCGCTGTATTAAAAAGTGGGTACTTTGACTCAATGGGGCACCATGAAACCGACATCCCCCCTGTGCCCAGCATAGGTCAAGAAGAATGCTAGGGCTCTTACTGAGGGTGAATCCCACAACATGTTCTTGACACAGTACAGTAATAGTGTATTGGTGGTGGGTTTATTCTGTTTTAGCTGCTTCTGTGATGCTTACCTAACTATGCCGAAATGTGATTGCTGTGCGGAGGGGCTGTAGTGCTACAGAAGTGGAACAATCCCCCCCCCAAAAAAGAGAAAATTGTGGTATGGACAGTTACAGGATTTCAGCAGAAAGTTATGGAATATACAGTGGTACCTCAGGTTACAGACGCTTCAGGTTAGAGACTCCGCTAACCCAGAAATAGTACCTTGGGTTAAGAACTTTGCTTCAGGATGAGAACAGAAATCGTGGTGGCAGCGGGAGGCCCCATTAGCTAAAGTGGTGCTTCAGGTTAAGAACAGTTTCAGGTTAAGAACGGACCTCCAGAACGAATTAAGTTATTAACCCGAGGTACCACGGTACCCTGATTAGAGGTGAAGCGGTGTGATTCCTCCAAAACATTTGTAGGTGCAAAGTAGGGATTGCGTGCGACCATCTCAGTAGCATCATGAGCACAACTCCTCATGAAAGTGAAATATATAGGATGCCTGGAGGAGCCCTTAAAACCCACATCCTATCTAGAGCAGATAGAAATGCAGCTGGGGAGCAGGTTCAGGTGCTGGAGATGAAGCCAGGAAAGAAACCAAGGAAGAAGGAGAAACCCAGAGCCCACTGCTTTTTATAAAGGCCAATTCACCCATGAGGTGTGGTGGAGAAACTGCCTCAGGAGGGAGTATCCACAGGGGCTGCAAATCTTTCTTCCACCCTTGTTCCTAATGAAGAACTTCAATCATCCCTTCTTCCCCGGCAGGGGGGTGCCATTGTGTGGTTCGCCTCAGGTGCCAAAATGTCTTGGGTTTTTATTCCTGTGCGTCACACTCCAGATGCTATTGGGGATTGAACCTGGGACCTTCTGCCTTCAAAGCACGTGCTCAAAGCCGTAGCCATTTCCCACTTATGGGGAGGGGAGCAAACACAGGTGAAAAATAAGTGTGAGTCTACCTGTCTCTTATGCCATGGGGTAGGTTCAGTAGCTAAGGCACAATACAGGGCTCCACATGGAGATTCTCCACAACTAAGGATCTGAGACTCACAAAATATTTTTCTTATGTGTTATATTATTGAATGTACACAAACTAACAAACTGGCTTATGCCCACCTCATGCACACAAATCCTCACCCTTCCAGGTTTCCACATGCAATAGAGACTATCTTGAGGGACCATCTTGGCTGTGCATCCTTCAAGACCTGCTCTCTGCCTTTCCAGCTTCTTTCCCCCAGGTTGAAGAGAGTGGGGCCCTGACTGACTGACTGACTGACTGACTGACTGAGGATGCCTACCAATGGCCCTTTCATTGAATCATAGAATTGTAGAGTTGGACGGGACCCCAAGGGACATCTAGTCCAATGTCCTGCAATGCAGGAACCTCAGCTAAAGCATCCATAACAGATGGCCATCCAACCTCTGCTTAAAAACCTCAAAGGAAGGAGAGTCCTCTTTTAAAGCCATCCAAGTGGATGGCCATCCCTACCTCCTGTGGGAGTGAGTTCCATAGTACAACTGTGCACTGCATTCAGAAGGGCTTTCTTCTGCCTATTCCAAATCTTCAAATGTTCAGTTCTGGCCTTATGTAGTTGAGAGTGGAAAGAAAGAGTGGAAATGGAATGAAAGCAAGAAGGACCTGCAGGCAACCCTTTTTGCATTCAGTTTGGCATCTCCCCACCCAAAACAAACACACACCTCCCCAGCAGGCTGCAGCCCCTCCCCCACCCCACCAGCCCCAAGCGGGCAGCAGAGCCTGTTTGGTGGGAAAGGAAAGTCCTTGAGCGGATGGATCTGAGCAGCCTTTTAAGGAGTAATTTAATGAGCAAAGGCAAAACAACGTTTTGAAATGACTGCCATACGGTGCCACTGGTTCTATCGTATCCTCTTGGTGCCAAGTTGCATTTGCATGGATTTGCATAATTTTTATGTCAGACCATATGGAATGGGGCCTTTGCCAGTGGCAGGGGCTTTTCTCAAGCTGGCTTCGTTAGTATTCCAGAGTATCACGTTGTTTGCATTTTTTAAATAATAAGAATGTGTGTGTGTGTATTCCTGTTGCCTAATTTGGAAGGCTTAAGTAACTTGGTGTAGCTGTCACATGATGGAGCTGCTGTAATAATAATATAGCCTTCCTTCTGCAGAAGACCAGCAATACTACAATTGAGGCCACTACCGTGTGAGGTCAGCTTGCCCTGACAGAGCTCACCTTGCTGGCCATCAGCTCCTTTCACTGGTATCCGGAAACATTACTGGCTCCAACTATGTAGCCAGAGTGCAACCATCATGGCTAGTAGCCTTGGATAGTCCTCTGCTCCATGAATTTGACTGGTCCTGTTTTAGAGTCATCCAAGTTGGCGGCCATCCATGACTGTCTCCTGTCATGGCCACCAACTTTCATAGTTTAACCATGTGCTGCATAAATTAAGTGCTTTCTTTTATCTGTTCTGAATCTTCCAACATTCGGCTACATTGGATGCCCATGAGTTCTAGCATTAGGAGTGAGGGAGGAAAACTTTCCCCTAGTCATTTTCTCCATGCCATGCATGATTTTATCATGTAACCTCTTCCTTGCCTTTTCTCTTAACTAAGAGGCCCAAAACTTTCCTCGTAGGAGAGTCACTCCATGTCCTTAATCATTCTGGTTGCTCTTTTTTCCCCCCTGAACCTTTTCCAACTCTACAATATCTTTTTTCGAGGTGAGGCAAGCAGACATGGTAAGCCAACTCCTCCCACAGGGAGGCTTTCCAATCAGATCAGGAAGTGCAGGGAGCCCAGGCAGGCTGCAAGAGGGCAGGGAAATCTGATAAGTGGAAATTAAAAGCATCCCTCCGCCCTCAGCCACCTCAAAAGGGCAAGGTGAGCTGAAAGACCCCCACACGCAATAAAATCCTAAAGTGCCCTTAGAATGAAGCAGAAATATTGGAGCCTCTTTTGCAGGAGAAGAAAACGTCTGAGATGCTGAAGGTCAGATTTTGGCACAGCACTGCCATCTCCCCCAGATGTTCCAGAGGTTCGCTAGTTCTTTAATGCTTATTTTCTTAACGTTCAGGGGGGCTTTTCGCTTCTTGGTTCATGGATTTTAATAAAAACCATTCTTTAATTTGTCTTTGAGTTTTGGAGTGTGCTTGTGGCGAGCCCAGGGGACCCGGCTCCTCTGATGTGCTCAGGCTAATTGGCTTCCTGATCTCTTCTTGTGCAAAAGGGGAAGCTGGAGAGAAGGAAGCAGGACTCGGCACAGGTGCCCTCTCCCCTCTGCAGTTTCCAGTAACCAATCTTATTCAGAAGCACTACTACCTCCAAGAGTGGAGGCAGAGCATAGCCATCACGGCTGCTGGTGGGCAGCCTCCCCACCTGCCCATCCCAACAGAAAAGCCCAACTGAGGAGGTCATGAATCATAGAATCATAGAGTTGGAAGAGACCACAAGGGCCATCGAGTCCAACCCCCTGCCAAGCAGGAAACACCATCAGAGCACTCCTGACATATGGTTGTCAAGCCTCTGCTTAAAGACCTCCAAAGAAGGAGACTCCACCACACTCCTTGGCAGCAAATTCCACTGTCGAACAGCTCTTACTGTCAGGAAGTTCTTCCTAATGTTTAGGTGGAATCTTCTTTCTTGTAGTTTGGATCCATTGCTCCGTGTCCGCTTCTCTGGAGCAGCAGAAAACAACCTTTCTCCCTCCTCTATGTGACATCCTTTTATATATTTGAACATGAGGTTTTTTTCAGGAAATGACCACAGCCAGGAAGGCTGCAGAGGGCAGCCCACTGGAGAGATGCTCTGCAGGACAAAGGAGAGGAACCTCACAAAACAGCCACCTTGAAAGTATGGCAAGCACGACAAAAACCCTGCACCCCAATCCATGAGTATTTCACACACAAAGAAAACCCTGCCTCCTTTCATAATTTCCAAGTGTAATTTTTCTCTCTCTCATAAATTGGTAGAGAACGGTCAAAATGAATTTAAAAAGCAGGAGAAATTTTTGGCACAGCACTAGCTAAAAATAATTGGTCCTAAGAGGAAGGGGGGGAAACTTTTGTTGTTCAATGCATTCCTTGCCTGCCAGGAGGAGTAGCTGATCTCTGATCATTCTCTCTAGGCTTTAACACTTTTCCCATCCTTGCCAACAGTTCACATTGGGGAACGCTGATGTATCGCCATGTGGCACCATATCAAACGTTACTGAGATGTCACTTGAGCCAATGTCATGAGCCTTCTTTGTTTTATAGAAGCAACAGCAACTAGAGAACAAAGAGCCTTAAAGAGATGCCAGCATATTTCAACAATGGGTCCAAAACAGAGCTACACCCAGATCCTGTTAGCCTCGCTGAGGAAGGGAGGCCCCCCTGCAAAACTTTGGCACCAAAATCTGGCACACCCCCACCTCTCACCTTCTATTAGAATAATAGAATTCTAGAACTGTAGCCTTGGAAGGGACTCTGAGGATCATCTAGTCCAACACCCTGAAATGCAGGAATATGCAGCTTTCTCATACAGGGACCGAACCTACGACCTTGGTGTCATTGGCCCCATGCTCTACCCAACTGAGCAATCTGACTTCCTAGTTGTGGTGCCCCAGAAACTCCATGCACAAACCTATCAAGCTCCCCTTTGATTTATAATTACAATTTATTACTCAACCATCACCCCGAGGTCCCAGGGTAACCTACAACAATTAAAACACAACATTTATGTTAAAACACATTGTCACACAACACTAAAAACACCCTTAAAATTAAAGAAATAGGTTGACTGCAAATCTTCTCTAACCCCTTTTAGCTTCATCCACATCCTTCAGAAAGGGTATTTTATGCATCCAACCACAAGTCCTGGAGGAACAGCTCTAGGGACTCTTGCATTTAGGAATAGCTGCAGGCATGCAGCTCATTCACAGAGTCTGTGAATTATTTTCTCAGTCTTAAATTTAAAATAAACATGGTAACTGATCATGCCTTGGTCCAGGACTGCTCAAGGCCTCCTAGGGCTGCTTGGCAAAAAAAAAAAAAGTCAGAAAAGTTGTAAATCAAAGTCCTCTTCTTACATCTCTTGCTCTTCTGATGTTGTTTCTGGTCTCTGCTGGAGAAAGACCCTTTGCTAGATTTCTTTTCTTTGGAAAAGAGACGAGGGAGCAGAATCTGATGCTGTACTATAATCATTTGCCAAAGAACCCCGCTCCCCTCCCTCCTTGTGGGGTTCCTCAGAGTCCAGAGCTGTGATTCATTTATGAGATCTCTCATGTTTCCCTCCCAATTAGCCAAGAAAAAACCCTGTTAGTAGTGCAACCGTTTCTTTTCTATCTCTCATTAATTCGTCCTGAAACAAATTTTCCCAGTTGGGACACTTTGCAGAGCGTAGCTAACTATGGAACTCAATCCAACAGGAGGCAGTGATGGCCGCCAACCTAGACGGCTTTAGAACAGGATTGGACACATTCATGAAGGGTGTGGGGCATTGAAGGCTTTGAACCACGATGGCTCTGCTCTGCCTCCACAGCTGGAGACAGCAATGATTCTGAATACCAGCTGTTGAAAATGGCAGAAGGGGAGAGTGCTCTTCTGTTTGTGTTGCCAGATTCCCACAGGCATCTGGTTGTCTCAGGGCTGGCCCACTCATGAGGCAAGGTGAGGTGACCACCTCAGGCAACAGAATCCATGGGGGCAGCAGATCCCAATGGAGATCTTTATTCCCCTCTTGTTACTCATGTAGATCTTCACTTACCCCTTCTTCGTTGGTGGGGAGGAACAAATCATATTATAGTTCACTTCAGGCACAAAAATATATTGGCCTGACCTGGGCCAGCCACTGTGAGAACAGGATGCTGGACTAGGTAGGTCCCTGGCCTCATCCAACAGGCTCTTCATCTATTCCAGGGGTGCCCAAACATTTTTCAAAGAGGACCAGATTTGATGAAGCGAACATGCATGAGGGCCGACCAAAGTTGAAAGTTGTTGAGCTTCTTTTAAGGATTTTACCCCAGGACATATACTGCCACAGGGGCCAGATTTAATTGACCGGTGGGCCAGATTAGGCCCCCGAGACAGACTTTGGGCATGCCTGATATATTCTGATGCTCCTCTGTTCTAGAGCTGCCCTTTTTACAAAGCTTTAAACATTGTTCTCCATAATTGTGGGTATCTATCATGTGAATCATAATATGTTCAGTAAACATTTGTTCAATATAGGGCACTTTTTAAAGTAAATCCTCCCTCTTGGTGAAACTTCCCAGTCACATCCTGCTAGGATCATTCATTCATTCGTTCATTCATCATTCATTCATTCATTCATTCATTCATTCAGAATGCCTGTATCCAGCTCTATTGTCCTGAGAGGCTCTTAAAGTGACTGGCAAAAAATCATCGTAATGAAGGTCACATCCGCATCTCATAGCCTGAACAGAAATAACATTGTGTTTCTGTGATGCTGGTATTATTCAGGGGGTATTGAGAACATATTGTTACCAGCCACCCCAATCTCTGCTGAGCAGCGTGAGATTCCAGAGGTCTTGGCAGTCAACCAGGGTTTGTGTTTGCCTTGGGGAAAATGAGGCACAGTGGAGACTGTAGTGTCTTTATGAAATATGGTTTATTTACACATATTTACCCCTGAGTCTGGATGGAGAGAAGGTTCCAAGCATCACATCTCAAGAGAGTCATGCTCTCCACAGCATTGGATTCAAAAGCAGCCAAAATGCCATCTCTGGGTCTCCTCCACATGGTGTGTCCATCCCTCAGCCTGCATGACTTATTGCCCCACTCTTCTTCCAAAAACCCTTGCTAAAATTGCAACTAACGCACAACTGGGGGAGGGACTCCACCCAGATTGCCAGGCTGCAGGATGACTGTGCAGAAATGAACAGCCAGCTTGTGATACAGTGCATTGTTAAACTGTGGAGCTCACTCCCACTGGAGGCCATGATGTCAACCAACCTAGATGGCTTTCAATGAAGATTAGACAAATTCATGGCAGGTAAGGTTATCAGTAGCTATTAGGGTTTGACCAGCTGCTGGAAACTGTGGAATGTGATACATAAGTAGCAGTCAAGTACAGTTATACCTCGGGTTGAAGTAGTTTCGGGTTGAGCGTTTTCAGGTTACGCTCCACGGCGACCCGGAAGTAACGGAACGTGTTACTTCTGGGTTTCACAGCTCGCGCATGCGCATACACTCAAAATGATGTCACGCTCATGTACGGAAGCAGCAAATCATGTCCCGCACATGCACAGACAAGCAGATGCAGGTTGTGTTCACTTCAGGATGTGAATGGGGCTCCAGAACGGATCCCGTTTGCATCCAGAGGTACCACTGTACAACATTCCTTGTTTTCCTAGAGTGAACATGAAAAGGGAATGTTTCTTCCAGCCAGTCGAAAGCATCCTGTTTCCTCCTGTCCTGGAGCATCCTTCCTCTTGCATGTGTCTAGGGGTGGGTGTGACCTTACCTGTGCAGGTAACAAAAGCACAAGGCATGCAGCCATCTTTCTCTCTTTTTGACTTCCTCTCTTCGTTGCAGCAACTTTTTAGCCAGAGATGCTCTGTTGGCTTTCAGCTTTCAGCCAACAGAGGACAAAGAGAATATATCCATATGGGATGGGATCACATGTATCTGTAACTAAATGTGCCTTCAGGGATCCATCTGTGAACTGATGACGCTGTGAGTAAACTACTTTTATATCTCTTAAATAAGATTGTGGCGTGTTTATTCTTTTAAGAGGGAAATAAGGGATCTTACCAGGAATCTATATTGAGAAGCTTAAACAAGCTTGCAACCAACTACCCACTATGCATTTAAAGGGGAATGTTAAAACTCTGCTAAGTTATAGAATTTGCTAGCACAAGTTAGGAAGGATATTAATAAACAGTATATCCTCTCCTGCCTCCTTGAACATTCCCACAGAAACTGCAGGAGGGGAGAGTGCTCTAGGGCTCAAATCTTGCTTGCTGGTTCCCCATAGGCATCTGACTAGCCACTGTGAGAACAAGATGCTGGACTAGATGGGTCATTGGTCTTATCTAGCAGGCTCTTCTTATGTTCATTTTCCTCTGTAGCCCCAACCCAACATGTATTGTTAATACTGGTTTTTATTTTATTTTTTAAAAGCATGCTTAATTTTTTACTTTGTAGGAAAAGCAAAATCTGGCCCTGCACTCCAGAGCTGGATAGGGTCCTTTATTGCTGCTTTCCCTTCAAATCAAAACTGGTAGTGCTGAGCATGATCACACACACACCCTCCCCATCTTAAAATGTGATTAACGTCATGTGTTGGCTGCTTCTGCCAGCTCACAGCCCCCCGCCCAGCCGCCCCTCGCATTCCGGATTGCTGCCTTGTTTTCTGCGCGAGGCAAAGTGGTTCCCTCTCCTTCCACATCAAGGCAGTAACTCCAGCATCACTCAGGAAAGGCAGAGACCTCCAGAGATGTTTAAATTACCAGCCGTGTCATAAATCAAAGGCAGAAACAAGACTTAGTGAGGCTCCCTCCCGTTGCTGGAGCTGGGAAAGGCTTCTGTATATTTATCGGGATGGTGAAAAGAGCAGCCAGCCATCGCTGCATTAAGGAAAAATTAATCAGATCGCAACGCTTGGCATGCCTGCCGTCCAAAGATGCCTCCCCTCCTTTAGGCAGCGCCATGGCATGGCTCATCTCCCACCCTATTGCCCCCTCCTCATTTGTCTGTTTCTTTCACGAAATTTATACACCACTTGATTACAGTGGTACCTCGGGTTACATACACTTCAGGTTACAGACTCTGCTAACCCAGAAATATTACCTTGGGTTAAGAACTTTGCTTCAGGATGAGAACAGAAATCGTGCAGCAGCAGGAGGAGGAGGCCCCATTAGCTAAAATGGTCCTTCAGGTTAAGAACGGTTTCAGGTTAAGAACAGACCTCCAGAACGAATTAAGTACTTAACCCGAGGTACCACTGTTTAAGAAAAACCCTCAGACCAGTTTACGAAAAGAGAAAATTATAAAATCAAGAAAAAATTACAGCCATACTTCATGTCTCTGGGGCGTGTGTCAAGTGCCTTAACATTAGAACTTGTGGACATCCAACAAAACTGAATGTTGGAAGATTGAGGGCAGACAAAAGAAAAGTCCTTCTTCACGCAGTACGTAGGAGCCAATTCCTAGGGGCTGAGGAGTCTTTGCCCCCCCAATAAAATATTTGATGCGCCCCCAAGTTGATTGGCATTGCCATTCAAATGGTGTGCGTTCACTGTGTCGTGTGATCAATTATACGGGTGGGTTTACCTTGCCCCCCCAATATTTTATTCAATTTGGCACTGAAACTGTGGAGCATGCACTCAAAGGAGGCAGTGATGGCTACCAACCTAAATGGCTATAAAAGCAGGTTGGACAAATTCATGGAGGAGAATTTGATAGCTATTGATAGCTATAATAGCTATAATAGCTATCAATTTGATAGCTATAATAGCTATCAATTTGATAGCTATAATAGCTATCAATAGCTATTAGATCCTCTCCCTGTAACCTCACTTCCTTCAGTGAGGGAACTGCCAGAAGGCCCTTGGTGCTAGACCTCAGTGCCTGGGCAGATGGCTATGCTCTGCCTCCACAGCCAGATGTGGCACTGAATATCAGAAACCACAGGAAGGCTCCTCCATGCGGGTGCTGATTGTGAGCTTACCACAAGGAGGAGATGGATTGAGGATTAAAACCATAAATTAAAATATAAACCTCCTGTCCCATGTGTGTGTGAGAAATATGAGGGTAAGTAGGCTGTGAAGCCCTTTTTAGTAGAATAAAAATACTTATGCACTTTTGCATAAGTTTTTACTGTAAACTAGGAATGAGGTAATTACATCTCCTATCCCCGTTTTTTGTGGCCTGCTGGTCTTTCCCCTCTCTGCCCCCATTGCTAAGAATGAATCACATATTTTAGTAAAAACAAAGAAGTTTACTTACATTTCAATGCAGGCAACAAATACTTCAATGCAATTTGTTTTCATTGAAATATTTTCTTGGGTAACAAAGGTACAGTATATACAACATCTCTGTTTTCAATTCATATAATCTTTTCTACAGATCAGTTACATTTGGTGTGAGACACTGATGTCATGAGCTTTGTGAGGTTGCAGGGAGAGAATCGAGGAGATGGGGGGAGAAAGAAGGGGGAATCTGTTGGGGAATTAATGCAGTGAGCCCCTCCATCTTGTGCTTGGGTATTATATATATGTAAACAAATTCACATATCCTGAAGACATCACAGTCTCTGCTGACCTTAATTCAAAGGAAACTGAACCTGGAACCCCTGGAATCTCTTACCACCAGAGACTGGGGTGGTGTGCAACAGTAGTCTTTAGTTTTTGCAGTTGCCATGTTTTCTTCCTGTTCTATACTTCTCACGTTTTGCTTTGCTGTGTGACATTTCAAAGGAAGTCTTTTCTTTTGGGGAAGGAACATGGGATGATTTGGGGGACGGGGACAAAGCAAAACATCAGCCTGTGGGGGCTGCCCTGAAGCCCCCCAGATAGCAATTCTCCACTCAGCTCCTGCCTGCTTCTCAGCCCTCCCTGACCCCGGACAGCTGCCACGCGCTGGCAAGTTCAGGCCAGGAGCTGCGATGCGTTGGGCTGGTGAGTAATAGCTTCTTATTGGAGTGTGAAGATCTTCCTATTTTCCTGATTTATGCCGCATTTAAACTTTCAAAATCCACTTAGCTGAAGGAGGCCTGGGAGCCAAGCCCTCTCTGCAAATGACCTGCCTCCTCTCGCCCTGATATCTCTGAGGCAGGAGATGGAATAACTTACACTATCTATTTCCATCGTATTATGCCAGGCAGGGGCTCTCCATCACAGCCCGCCTTCCCTCGCTCTCTCTTTCTCTCTCTGATAGCGGTCTCTTTTCTACCTTTCCAAGTGAGGAGGGCCTGGATTGAGCCAGAATGGGCCTAGTTGAGCTTATTAGGAAGGGTCTTGGCTTCCAGCTCCCTGTGAGATGGATCTGGGAATCACAAAACACCAGGCACCAAGCCCAGCCTGATTCCTCTTCATTTCCAGGTAGCGGGTGCTTCTCGCTTTCTTCCGTAATAGAGATGTTCTTTCAGGTTTACGATCTGTCGCTCAACATATCATGGAGGAGGAAATGCCAAGCAGGGCCACTCTTATCATTTCACCATGAAAGGGAGCTGGGAAATGGCAGCCTTGAGGCATGGAAATGGAAGGTGTTTTGCCCATTTGCATGTGAAGCTGTGAAAGGCCATGAGCAGGGGTGGGGAAGACAGCCACGGCTGGCAGAGCTTTGCTATGGCTCCTCCAAACCATAGTTACTCACCACACCTTGCCATGGCTTGACCCCATTGCCTTTCTTCTGGACTGGGAGCCACACCCCTCCCTCCCATCCCACAGCATTGCCAGCTGTGGAGGATCTGAGCAAGGCTGGGGCTCCGGCAGTTCTTGAATCCCAAATAGGCCTCAGCAGTCTTTGAATGCCCAAGGCCATCCTTGTTGTTCAGGCCCGGAAAAGTGGTTGACAAATGAGTTTGAGGCCAAATGAGCAACACCCTCTGTGGGGAAACACCTGACATTTCTAGGAGGGCTTATTCTTTACAGACAAACAGAAGGCACCCCCAGAGTTTGGTTCACACATGAATGTTCCCCCTTCCTTGGTGCCTACAGTGTGTGAATCACTGATGGGTGCGCCGCCACTGATGCCCCACTCACCAGCTGTGCAGCAACCTGAGAATAATGAGACTGACCTGCAGCGGAGGGGTAGTACCTCTCGTGGGGGGCACATTGTGCTCCTTCTGGTGTAGTTTGTCCATGTTTGGTTCCCTCCCTGCACTCAGGTCTCACTATGAGCATATCCGGGAGGCAGGGGGCAGCTGCCCCCCTAGGTCAAGTAAAACAATAGAAATAACTAACTGACCATTCACATCAGTTCTGCCCATCTAACAAAAGTCCTGTCCCACCAACAAAAAAATCCTAGCCATGCCCATGGCTCTCACCTGTGGCTCTTAGAAGCTGTCAGCATGTGACAGTGGCCACACGCTAGGAATGGCTTCAACTGAAACCAGCTGAGGGTAGCCGATGGGTCTCAAACCCTTGGTGAGTTAGGGACTTCCCCTGCATGCAAAGACAGGCTCTGATGGGTTGAGCAGACAAAACCAATAGTGGATCCAATGGTCAAGAAGGCATTTTCTGCACATTCTGTAGAGGGAGGTGAGGGGCAGATGGGGCTCATCAACCTGGGAAGGTAGCCCATCTAGGAGAAGGACAACTCTGATCCTAAAGTCCTGCTGCCTTGTGGGATATCTTTGGGAGAAGAAAGGGCTAAGGACAAATCCAGAGTGGATTCCTCAAGACAGTTGGATGGCACCTTGTACGCCTCCTTCCAGCGACTCCTGCAGCCAAGCTGGGGCCAAATGTATTGCTCTGCTTTCTTTTGGACCACATCAGTGAGACTGAGTGGGGAGTTGTGTCATCTGGACAGCCTAGGACCCCCAAACACATTGCCAAGGCATATGCCCCAGAAAGGTCACTTTGGAACTGCTAACACAGTCTTTTGACTTCACACCTGGAGGCACACACCACTGTCTATTGTGACATATGCCAACAACTCTGCAGCCTTCCATGGTGTGGTGAAAATGGTGGGGTGTGAAACACAAAGCAGTCAAATACAATATTCCTAGAGTGGACATAAAAAGGGGATGTCTGGACCAGCCAGTCGGAACTTGCTGTTTCCTCCTGGGCTGGGACAAACTTCCTCTACATGTGACCAGATATGGGCATGACCTCACCTATGCAGGTAACAAAATAGCACAGGGGAGCCATCTCTCTCTCTGACTCCATTCCTCAAGGAAGCAACATCTCCTTAGCCTGAGACGCTTTCTAAGAGAGGACAAAGGAGCTATCTCCTTATGGGATAGATTCCATGTGTATATATTTTGTAATCTAAGTCTGCCTTCTGGGATCCATCTGTGAACAGGATGTGTGAGTAAACTTTTTTATACTTTTATACAAGACTGTGTTGTGTCTATTCTTTTTAAGAGGGAATAAAGGTGAATTACCAGGAAATGTATTTTAGAGGCTTATACAAGCCTGGCAAACCTATCCACTGTGAAAGTTTAAAAGGGGAATGTTACTCTGCTAAATTGTAGAACTTGTTAACACAAGTTGGGAAGGATATAATTAAACAATATATCCTCTCCTGCCGCCCTGAATATTCCAACAAAAATGTATAGCGAAAAGCTATTCTCCTCCTCTCAGACACCAGACCTCGTAGGCATCCAATGAAGCTGAATGTTGGGAGATTCAGGGAAGATAAAAGAAAGTCCTTGTTCATGCAACGTGTTGTTAAACTATGGAAACCACTTTCCCAGGAGGCAGTGATGGCCACCAACTTGGATGGCTTCAAAAGAGGATGAGAAGAATTCCTGGAGGAGAAGGCTATTGATGGCTCCAAGCCACAATGACTTTTTCCCCTATCAGAGGCAATATGCCTCTGAGTGGGAATCCTAAGTGGGGAGAGACCTCCTGCTGCTGCTGTTGCACTCAAATCCTCCTTGGGGACTTCCCAGTGGAAGGTGGCACTTGGCTGGCTACAGTGAAAAGAGGATGCTGGGCTAAATGAGCGTTTGGCTTCTAATGTGCAGGCTGGCACAATAGAACAGGAAAAGGGTATCAAGGGAGTAATTAATCTGTGCTAAGGGAGCTGGAGCAGTGCTGTCCCTTTGCAAGGCAGTCCTGCAGAGAGAAAGAGGGGCAAGAGAAAGATACAAACACACGCGCGCGCACGCCCATACACCACACATTTCCCAGGAATAACCTCTGCAAAAACACCAGTTTGAGCCAGGCTTGCTTTGCTCCTTCCAGGACTTGTCAAAGCCGGAGAAGAGCCTCCTTGCTCGGCCTGTCAGTCCCAGTCTCGCGTTTGCCTAACGCCCGTAAGGGAGCCGAGGGGGGAATCCACCAGTTACAGAAAATGATTTACAGGAACGCCCAGGCTCTCCATTTCAGCGGTCTCATGTGGACCATAAAAATATATTAGAAAGGAATAATCTTTATCTGGACTGGAGCTGCGAGCAGAACCGCTTGTCCAGCGGAGAGCAGCAGCGAGCTGAAATCTTGCTGCTCTTGGGCAGGCAGGCCGGACAGGAATCCTGGGAAGGGTTTATGGACGCCTCGGATCAGGACGCGCCACCTTTCCCTTCTCCAAACAACGCGCCTGTCAGATGCTCAGAGTCAGCCCGCGAGCGCCGTCGCGGCCGCCTGGCTAGGCGAGCAGGACCTAACAAGCCCTGCCGAAGGAAAGCCTCCTCCGTGCAAGGAGCCTCTTCCCAAGTGACGCGTGAACTCGGGTCTCTGGCTTCTCTTCTCAATTTACGGGCTCTGCAACCTGCCTCGGCCCGGAGGAGAGTAGCGGTCAAGAGCGAAAGCGCTGAGCAGGGGTGGGGCATGTCCAAATGCCACTTCCGACGCAGCATGGCCAGAGCATTGATCACGGAATGTCCGGCCCAAGGATCAGATAGGCGCATCACACGGAGGTGACATCGCTAATTCCGTCACACAAACACACACAGAGCACCCAGGCCAGGTAGGCCACTGATGTTCCCAAGGGGGAAACTGGGGCAGAGAGGAAGCCACGTGTCCCGACCCAACCAGCGAATCGAAAGGCAGAAGCTGGGCGCTTTGGGACCGGGTGTACCCCATTCTAGAGGCAAACAGCTCTGAACCCCCTCACTGCGTCCGGCTTCGGAGGCGGAGGCGGCTGGCTGTACTTGAGCCTCCATCTCCGTAGGCACCTCATGGGACCGGGCTGGCCGAGAAAGCTCCGGTAGACCCTATCAGGTCAGGGGCTCTCTGGGTGGGCTGCCGGAGCTAGTAGCTGCCGGGCCCGCTGCTTCGTCCCCGCCCCAGCAGACAGCCCTCGCCGCGTCCATCCTCCGTCCATCCCTCCCTCCCTCGTCCCGCCCCGCCCCGCCGCCGCCCCGCCTCCTGCTCAGCACCCAGCACAAACTTTCGCCGGGGACTCCCTCGCTCGGAAGCAGCAGCAGCAGGAGCGGGAGCAGCAGGAGCAGCAGCAGCCTCGGCTGGGCAGACGCGGGGCCCGCCCGGGCGGCTGTGCCATGCGGGGCTCCCCCCGAGCAGAGGCGGCGGCTGGGGGGCCGGGGGCCGGCAGGAGCAGCAGCAGGAGCAGCGGCGGCGGCGGGCCGTGCGGCCGGGGGGGCGGCGGCCGGCGGGCGGCTGACAGGATGCGGCCGGGGCTGGGCACGGGCAGGCGGCATGGCCCCCCCGCCTAAGGGCCCCCCCGCCCGCAAGCTGCTCTGCATGTGCAGCCTCTCGCTCTGCCTCACCTACGCCTGCTACAGCCTCATGGGCGGCCCCGGCGCCCTCCCCTCGTCCCCGCTCGCCCCACAGGGCTCCCCGCTCAGCCCCTCTGCCGCCGACACCCCTCCGCCGCGCAACGGGAGCCCCGCGTGGCTACGTACCCCTTCGCCGCCCTCTGTCTCCGAGCCCAGCCGCGCCTGGACCGAGACAGACCCACCCTCAGCCAGCAGCCCCAGCAGCGCCCCGGACCGGGACCTCGGTGTTGGCGGCGACAGCAGCAGTAGCAGCAGCGCCAGCGTTGCTGCCGCCGCGGGCTCCGAAGCTGCCGCCACCGCTGCCACCGCCACGCCGGACTACGGGGAGAAGCGGCTGCCGCAGGCGCTCATTATCGGCGTGAAGAAGGGGGGCACCCGCGCCCTGCTGGAGGCGCTCCGAGCGCACCCCGACGTCCGCGCCGTGGGCACTGAACCCCACTTCTTCGACCGCAACTACGATAAGGGCCTCGACTGGTACAGGTGAGCAGCGCGCGGGCGCGGGAAGGGGGCACTCGCCGGGTAAAGGCGCCCAGAGGTTGCGCTGACACCGAGGAAGAGCGAGCATTGGGGTCCACCTCACTCAGTATTGTCCACACGGGCTGGCGGCGGCTCTCCAGTGATCCAGACAGGGTCCTTTTTGCAGCCTGACCCGGAGATGCTGCCGCGGATTGAAACGGGGCCTTTCTGCTCTGGCACGGAGTAATGGCTAGGACTTTCCGGCGGCCGGCCTTGAGCCTCCTGTTGGTGGCCAGAAAGCGGGGCCCATGTCGCCGAAAGGTCCTTGGGCCAGGGCGATTGGAGCTTGCCCCCTTCGGAACCAAGCTTAGCCCTGGGTGGGTGGCGGGCTCCGTCCCTCCGGGACAGGAAAGTCACCTCCGAGGGTTCGATTTCTCCTTGGGGCAGTTCACCTTCGGGAGTGGCGGGGCTTTTGCCGCCACGTGTTGCCCTACACCCTTGGCTTGGGAATCCCAAGGGAGAAAGTTCGTTCTCTCCCGGCGCTTTAGGGCAGCCTCTCGCCTCCACTTGCTTCGACGTGTCACCCTGCAAGCCAGGAACTAGGCTGGGAAAAGACCACCTTCCCGAGAGGCTAGGTGATGTGGTCTGAGAGCTGCTCTCGCCGCGGAAGGGTGTCAAAGCAAGCGAGGCGCGGAGCTTGTTTGCGCAGCGCTGTCCATGGTCCTGAAATCCGCCCTGTTGTGGAGAAGGGACCAGCAATGCTTGGGAGGGCCGAGTGCAAAGCTTGTGAGGGGCCAAAAGATCGGAGCGACTCTCCCTGCCCATGAGCCGCAGGTGGCTCCTTGCTTGTCAAAACGCAGTTAGGGAGTCAGGAGTCCTTGTAGTGCCGCAGGGGAGCTCAGCTCAGCTCAGCTCTCCTCCTGAGAGCCGCTTGCGCGTGTCCCTTTCATTTTAAGAAGATTGTCCAGCTATTCAAAGCTGTTCACAATATTTCGGAGATGTCCCCAAACGAAGTCATTCTACGTTCCACCCTCCCACTCACCCCTGAGCAGCAAAGTCCTAGACCTGGTCGAATTTGGGGTTGGAAAGCGGCCCCCTGCCCCTGTGCAATTGAGGGGAACCCCTGAAAACTCAATCCTGATCCCCTGGGATAAGAACTTTGTGTTGAAACGCTCTGAGTATTACCACCACCACCCGGTTTTGCAGTAAAATGCTGTCCAAGGCGCGCTCTCCAAAACCGGCTCTTCTGAATCCCTTCCTGGGGCAGAAAGCAGAAATTCCTCAAGGCAGGCTGAGGGCAGAGTTATGAGCTCCGTGCGAGGTGTCGCCCTGTCCAGCAGGGACTCTACGCCTCTAGGCAAGTTTTCTGAGGGAGATTTGAAGGCTTCAGCCGCCCCTCAGGTTTATGTGCCTGAGCGCTAAGCCTGCCTTGTTCAGGTGCCGAGGAGTCCGAGGAGAACCGGGTTGCTGATGGGAAAGGAGATCCCCGCAGCCACTTGCCTGCGCTGTAAAGGTGAGAGGAGCGGGCAGGAGGAGGGATGGGGACCCTCTCGGATGGGGCGTCCTCAAATAGCCAAGGCTTCATTTTATTGAGGGCCCCCCTCATGTGTTTTTGCTGAGGTGTAAATTATTATTATCACCTTTAGTTCGTTAGTCTCTCGTTACGCACAAAGGTCTTCATGTGACTCGCAACAAATTTGAAAGCTTAAATAAAAAGGCACTATAAAACTTACGCAAAGTGCATGCAGTTCATTAAGAAATATAATGAATAGATGAGCTGGAAGGGCCAGTGCGAGGCAACCAGTTTGTTGCGGGCGGGGGCCACAGAGGCGGCTTTGCTCTGGGGCCTTCCTGCTTTGCGAGTGCCAGAAATGGGGGGCGCCTGGGGGGCTCGATCGGCGATAGCTTCCTTCTCCTGAAAAAAGGTTTTAGACCGATTATGGTGCCGGAACAGCAGCAGCAGTAGCAGCTGGGGGTGCGTGCGTGGGAATGCCCCAGAGGGGTCCAGGGCACCCAGACCCACCGCGGGTGCAACTGTGCCTGAGCTCCCGCTTCTCGTGGGCAGCTTGAAGTCTTCCTCTGGGGCATCCGAGAACAGGAGCAATTGGTGGGTGCTCCGGAAGAAGCGTTACAGTGACACGATGCTCCCGTTGGTGTTTCCAGGAGGGTTTTCTCCCTGCGCATCGCCTTAGATGTAAAGGGGAGGCTCGTGTCTTTCTGTCGGGCGTGCGCGAATCTCTTCGGAATGGTAGTTTGCAACTCCGGCCCCCAGACCCCTTCCAGAGGACAGTTCCACCGATCTGCTGCACAGAAGGACCCTTTGCTTTCCTTGCGCAACAGAGTGGATGGAGGAGCCACAAGCTGCCTGATCGGCTCGGCAGCCGGCCCCTCCTCCTCCTCCTCCTCCCCCCTCCCCCATCCCCGCCTGGGCAACGAGAACACCAAGCTTCCTCCAGGCTGTTGATCCCACATTCTCTGTCATTTGCTCTGTGTGTGGCTAATCCGGTTCAGTTCAGAGCCAATTATAATTGGGTGTCTCCGAGTCTAAGATATCTGATTGTGTCTGTATGGCTTTGCTTGCACGTTGCAGAGAAATCAATGGAGTCCCTTTCTCGGCAGGCAATGCTTTCCCAAGGGTTGTGGGAGCCTTGGGCTTGCTGTGCCAAAGTGTCATGCCTGGGCCAGGGATTTAAGCTGGGGGGCCACCCATGCATATTAACAGGCTGCTTCTTAGTGTATGTGATAAAGGAGAACTGGCTGTATCCTCCAATAGTTCTCTCCTCACCACCCACCACCCTCCTTGTCACCAGACAACCTGCTTAGAAGGTTTTTACACCAAGTAAGGCTGTTGCAAGAAAGTGCTGCCCCATAGTAGACTTCACAGGGCCCCTCACCCCACCCCATTTCACCCCAATGAAAGGACAGGCAAAGGCACACACTGGCAGACACCATCCAAATGATGGCACAGATACATTTACCTGGTTTATTTGAAAAAGGAGGTAAATGTTAGCTCTTTCTTTCACATTTGCGCAGCCTATAGTATCACAAAACAGCTTTTCAAGATGCACAACCTTTTAATTCAAAGCTAGTTAAATGTGTAAGTCCTCTTCTTCTGATGCAAACTTGCAACAGATTCCTTTCAAGCTACTGCTTTTTCAGTTTTTTAAATTACTAATCCTAAAGTTACCTGTCAGGTTATGTCAGTCTAAGGACTTGTGAGCAATGGATCCTTACATGCAGGTGGGCGGGCTACACCACTGACACACAGCTACATTGAGACAGACACATTTCAATGGGTCTACTCTGAGTAGGACTTAGTTGGCTGCAACGCTTCCCGTCTAGAGTGTTTTGTTACTCAAAATCATCTCAAGGTGTTTGTGTGCTACCAGCTTGCATATTGAGCACCCCAAGAATAGTGGGGTTGGCTGCGGCAATCAGTTTTGGTGTCTGTTCCAGTGGCCTGTTTTCATGCATTTGTTTTACCCACAGCTCAGATTTTGGTGACGAGGGGAAAGTGTGCATGGTAGGAGTCACTTGAGGTTGCTTCCAGGTGGAGAACGTGAATTAGCAGAGGAAGGTTACAATAGGCAGAGGGGGGATGACTCAAGAGCAGAATAAAAGACAGTTCAGCTGCCTACACAACTCTCTGTTTTGGAAGCCCAAGTGCTTGCTGACTGATAACAGTCCTGAATTATCTGCACAGAAGGTTGTGCTGTGTGATGGTTCCTTTTGCCTCGTGGTTGACACCACCCAGTAGAGCAGAGCAGCTTCGTGAATGAAAGCTCTGCACACGTAGCAGCAGAGTCCATCCTGATACTTTGGGTATGTTGGGCTCCACACTGTCTCTACAGGAAGGAATTGGCTACTTCTGATAGACACTGGTGACATAATGCTCTCCGATGTGGGCATGTCCTGTGGCATCTTCTTCTTTCTATTAAGAAATTAAGGATTTGTTTTGCAGAAATCCCTAGTATTTGGGGGTGTTCACCTGCACTTAAATTACATCCTTGTGGTATGAGGACAACAAAAATAAAAATATATTTTGCTTGCCTTTATGGTGACCGAGAAACTGGCTGTGAGGCCAGAAAGACACACTCTTCACCATCTCCTACTCAGGGGTCAGAAAATCTCACTGCCCCTTCTACAGCTTATAATCATCACTCTCATTCTGGACATATGGACTTCTTGTATTAATCTATTTGTTTAAATTAGAACAGATGAAAAGTTCTTCTTGTTAATGTAAGCCGGCTTAAAAAGCCCCACACCTTATATCCTTTCTGTTTGCTATATCAAAAACAACTACAGAAGTTCATCATACAAAATGGGCAAGTGCCACCCCTGCCTGGCACAAGGACATCTCTTTCCTCCAAGCCTTCAGTCTTAAAGAATAACCCTGTGCGATCTTAAAGCTTGCTTCAACCAGTCCTTAGTGCCTGAAATGCTGCTTCGTGGACTCTGTGTGCTAGGCTCACTGAATGACTCTCTCCTCTCATTCATTGACTTTGAATATAGTAATAAACATAGAAATGCAGTGGGTGTGGTTGCGAAATGGAGTCCATTTTCTGCAGGCTCCCTTTGATGGGTTGGGCTGCAGGACAGACTTGGAAGCCTTTGGGCTCTCAGCAGCCAGGAGAGCTGGCATCCGCAACGCCTGCTCCTTCCTGTTAACATTGGAGAGATTTTGAAAGCATCTGAACTGGGGCAGTGTGTTTTTCTTCCTGCCTGGTGATATAAACCATTCCAACCCCTTGGCAGTTCCTGTGTTTTGGCGGATGCTTCTTGTGTGTCTGGAGGGGGAAGGTGTGTTCTATATCCGCTCGCTTCTTATATCTTTGGGAAGGGCTATTGATTTTCTTGGCTCCTGCTGAGTGCTGTTCTGTATTTCTGAGGGGGGGGGCTTTCAGGTGCATCATGGATCCATTGTGCTTAGGATGTCTTGGGCTGTGGAGGAAAACAAACTGCCCCAAAGATCCATGGAAACACATGTGCATCCCTGCTCTTTCTTATTACCTTTTGATCCCACCTTTTTTCTTCAAGGTGATGCTAGGGTGGGGCTCCTTTCAGTGAGGTCTCCTCATCCAAGGACCAACCCATCTTTGGGTCCAAGAGAGAAGCAGGAGGAGGAGGTTGTAAGCATGATGCAACTTAAGATACACTGTATCAGTCTAAACAGCAAGTCTGTAGAGACAGGTGACAGGTTAAAGGTACAGTGGTACCTCGGGTTAAGTACTTAATTCGTTCCAGAGGTCCGTTCTTAACCCGAAACTGTTCTTAACCTGAAGCACCACTTTAGCTAATGGGGCCTCCCACTGCCGCTGCACCACCGCCACACCTTCCTGTTCTCATCCTGAAGCAAAGTTCTTAACCTGAGGTGCTATTTCTGGGTTAGTGGAGTCTGTAACCTGAAGCATATGTAACCTGAAGCGTATGTAACCTGAGGTACCACTGTAGAAGGATATTCTGGGAATGTGGAGGTCGCTCGCTTTATCTGTCTTAACCCCATGCCATGCCCTCTTCTGCAAGCTGAGTTGCAACCAAACTTCCAACCTATTGGCCATGACCTTGCCAGGGCCCATGCTTTGAAGAACACCAGCTGCAGGGGAAGGTTGTTCCCCTTGTGCCTTGCTTATGAATGGGCAACCCAGACACAATGCCAACAGATGATGATGATTAAAGTTTCTCTACTACCTTTCATCGGAAGATCACGGGGTAGTTTGCAATATAAAAAGACAAAAAATACATAACATAATAGCAAACAAAAACAATAATCCCCCCCCCATACACAGTTTAAAAGGTCATAGATTGTTTAATTAGCCAAAGGTCTGGAAGAAGAGGAATGCTTTTGCCTGGCACCTACACATATGTAACAAAGGTGGCTGTTGAGTCTTACAAGGAAGAGCATTCCACAAGTGGGGAGCCACTGCAATAAAGGCCCATTCTCGTGTTGCCACCCTCCAGACCTCTCATGGAGGGGGCACACAAAGAAGGGCCTCAGATTATCTCAGCAGGATCCTAGTCAGTTCATTTGGAGAGGGGTGGTCCTTGAGGTATTGCAGCCCTGAGCTATTTAAGACTTTACAGATCAGAACCATCACTTTGAATTGGGCCCTGAAACTAATTGGCAGTCAGTGCAGTCGGGCCAGAATTGCACCTGTCCCCTACCTGGAGCCAGAGGTTTTTGACTACAACACTCATCAGCCCCAGCCAGCTGGCCCTGGCTGCCTTAATTTCTGAGTTAAGTAATCTGAGGGCTTATTCGTTTTCCCAGTACGGCATATGTCATGCCAAAGACACTTATGGGACTGCAGTAGAGATAGTTCAATGAGCTCCTAACTGGCCAAAAGGAGCTTCACCCAATGGGAAATCTGAAGTTTCACATGTGGGCTGAGCTGCATGTCCAATTTGGATTTCCTGCTCCCTTTTTTGTGACTGTGAGAGGCACCTTGAGTGTGAAGCAGGCACCCATTTTCACGCCCCCTGAACCTCCTACTCCATCATCCATAGGCTCCCACAGGAGGAAGGGCGTAATACAGTAGTCATGCACTAAATAAAAAGACTATTCTCTGGTTTAGGCAACAGGAAAGTCAGTAGTGGGCGCAGTTAGGTGAATTAACGGGTCTATAGAAATGCAAAAAGCAGGGTCCCTCCCATGTCCCATGTCTGCTTGAGAAAGAGCAGCATTCACTGCTCCCTGGGAACAGTCAAATGACTTGCTTCCTAGGAGAACTGGAGGCGAAGGCCTTGAAGGATCCAAGTGAGAGCTGTGGCGGCGGCACACGGCAACACAAATTGGTGACACCTTGTATGGAGGGAGGACTAAATCTCCTGCGTTGCTCTGTGGCTTTCTTCCTTCCTCTTGTTGTCATGGGGACCTTCCCCCTTTTTCCCTGAGTTATTATACTGTGCACTTCAGCAGAAATTTTATTGCTTTTGGGGCTGGTGGGGCTCATGTGGGACATTTTTCACTGCTCATGGTGCAGTGGTAATTTCTTTCAAATGATTTTTGCTTGAAGTGGTTTCAATGAATTGAGAAGGGTATGAGTATGAATGAACGGCTAAGCTTTTAGCACCGAATCCAGCGGAGGGACACACACCATCAAACTTCCTCGAGCATTCACTGTGGATATTATAATTTTGCTGGCACTACATAAATAGGCAGCGGGCCACCGTAATTTAAAATCTTCTTTGAAATCTGCTTTTCTATCCTCTTTGTAATGTATTGCATGGAGTCCCCAATGACCCCCAAAGTTTCATTGGCAATTTATTTCCGCTATCCAAAGTTTTAACCTTCATCCTGTTATCCAAGCCCTTTCCGCCTGCTGCTGTAAAGATTAGGCTGTAAGAAGCTGGGAACTTGCCTCTTGCCTTAGATCTTCAAAGGGTGGGCAAGGTGGCCATAGTGCAGCCCTCCAGGCCCTCTCTGTAGCCCTGTGGACTTTTCCCAGACCATGTCCAATCCCTGGTCCTGCCCCACATGCTCCGCCAGTGTCCCTGCCTGGCAGGAATGTGTCCTTGGATTGTCACAATCCTGCTTGCCTGGGTAGAGAGATGTACACTTAAGGGAGCTCTGTGCCCTGCATGGATGAACTGCAGCTACAGTATAGTTACACCTGTTACCCTGCCAACACTGGCATGTGGCCCCTGGATCATGCCCATGAGGAAATTTGGCCCTCAGGTTGAAAGAGATTTCCCAACCCACTGAAAGGAGGTGCCTGAGGATGGTGCCACCTGGGGACCTCCTCTACTTATGGGTCCCATAGTCCATTGCCTCTGCCTCATTCCAGCCATGCAGGAGACAGGTTGGCCCTTTTGCATGCTGGAAATCTTTAGCATTGTGTGCCAATGGGGTACCTGCAGCCCTTTCCACATAAAGGCTTGAGATACCTGCTTCCATCCCACTCCACACCCCATGAGAGCTACTGAGGTCTGGTGGATGCAGAGGTAGGCTTTGATCTGGGAGACTTGAACCCCATTCTTGGCCATTGCCCCTGGCTAGATTAGTCTATCTATCATTCTCCCAGCTTCTGTTCCTCATCTGCAAAGTGGGAATAATCTAGAGCTACGCATGATCTTGCATATTTCCCATGCAGGTCTAAACCCACTGCTGTGGAATGAGGAAATCAGTGGAGAGAAGTTTCTGCCCCCTTAGCCACTTCTGGTCACCCTACTGGAAACATCTTCCCTTCATCTAAGTGAGCCAGTGTGTGGTAGTGAGAGCTGTCACCCAAAACATGTGGAAGAAGTAAATGCCTCTGAATACCCATTGCTGGGAATTGCAGATAGGGAGAGTGCTTGGATTCCACTTGTGGGATCTGGTTGAAAGAGACATCTGGTTGACCACTGTAAGGACAGAATGCTGGACATATGAGGAACAGCTGAGGGAGCTGGGAATGTTTAGCCTGGAGATGAGAGGATTAAAAGGCAATACGATACCCGTCTTCAAATATCTGAAGGGCCTTCACATGGAAGATGGGGCAAGCTTGTTTTCTGCTGGTGGGACCCAAACTAATGGCAAGAAAGGTCAGTCTGACTGAACCTTAGAAAGAACTTTCTGATGGTAGGAGCTGTTCACTAATGGAGTGGACTCCCTTGGAAGATGTGGACTCTCCTTCCTTGGAGATTTGTCAAGAGAGGTTGGGTGGCCATCAGTCAGATATACGGTAGTTTAGCTGTGATTCCTGAATTGCAGGGGATCGAACAAGATGACTCTTGGGGTCTCTTCCAACTCTTCCATAGAATCATACAGTTCTATGATTCTGTGATATTGCTGGGATCCTCCTGTGCACCTTTCCTCTTCGCTTCTGTCAGGCGCCAGAAGGCTGTCATGCTGCAGCAGGCTTTGCAAAACCTTCTGCACCTTCAGAGGAATCTGAGTTCCTGGGGGCAAACCTACCCATTGCAGACCCTTCTCCTTCCCACAGTCTTCATCCTGGGAACTCTTCATTTCAATCCTGTTCCATGCTTAATGCTGCTGTTTCCTTTCAATGTAATTTATCTCAAAAGTGGTAGAAAGGACCCCCTTCCTTTTTTTTAAAAAAGGAAAACTCTTTTGAAAGATGGAGACAGAATTTGTAGTTATATAAAAAGAATTGGCTATTTCTGTAAATCTTCCATTTTCCCCTTTCCTTAGAACCAGTTTGGTAAATGTTGTCTCTCTCTCCTCCCTCCGTCATGTCAGATTTTACATCCTGCAAGCATCAAAGTATGGATCATAAACCCCTCAGCTCTTTATGACTTCAGCATTACAATCGCCAGGCACATTTTATGCAAATGAAGGTATTTACCTCCACAAGCTCTCCCATGAAGTGTGCCAGCTTCTCTGAAGAATTTATTTTGCTACATAAACAGGAGAAGAGTGTACCTAAAATTCATTGTAGGCGTTAAAGCCATGTGTGCCTTCAAGGCTGTGGTGCATGTGCCGTTTTGAGGGTGGGTCTAGAGGGGGCTGAGAGGTGAGCAGCAAAGGCACCCACAAAGTCAAGCCAGACAAAGAGAGCTGGAATCCCACTAGATAAGGGGTGGGGAACCCTTTTTGGCCCAAGGGCCACATTCTCTTCTGAGCAGCATTCTGAGGGCCACATGCCAGTGATGGGTGGGGCACAAGGCAAAAGTGGGTGAAGCAACAGAGGTAAATTTTACCTTTGTACAGGAGGCTAGTTTCTTCACACATACCCTCTCTGTGAAGCAGGGGCAGTGAGGATTGTGGCCTGGCAAAAGAGGGTGTGGCTAGGAGAGGGGGTGTGGTCTTGGCAGAGTCCCAAGGACCAGATAGAGGCCAACATTTGGCCCTCAGGCCCTCGGCTCCCACCTCTGCACCTGACCATCCTTCCCCAACGAGGCTATGCTGGCTGGGTCTGATGGGAGTTGTAGTCCTAAATATATGGAGGGTGCCATGTGCAGAAAGGGATAAAAATGGCATCATCTTCTCTGTTGGTCAAGATACTCAACTGAGTAAGATAGCATAAAGTCTACATGCTTGGGTAATATATTACCCTCTTCCATGTTTGGAGTTCTACCTCCACCACCAACAAAAAGTGTGGGCTCACTTGTGCTTTTGTGTGCGTTCTTCATGGGAAGGGGTGACTGAAGGGTGTGTGGTCATATGGAAGTGGTGTGCAGAGTGTGTTTTGTGATGAGGATGGAAGAGCTAACAGCTGGTGCATTTAAGTAAGCAGTGAATCCGCTAATGGGTTAGGGCTGGTGGTCTCCAGCACCTAGGCACAGTGTTGACCCCTCATCATGCCCCTGGCAGGCAAAGTAATAGAACAGAGGAGAGAGATCTGTTTGCTGAGATCAGGGAGGCCCCTTCCAGGAATGAAATAGTCCCTGCCTCAATCCCAGCTTCCTAAAGAGACCCCCCCCCAGTTCCACCTGTCTGCCTGGTGCAACCTCCTCCCTGGGGAGTCCACCAGTCCTTCCATAGAAGAGTTTGGTGTGTCCCTCCAGCTCCATTTAAGTTGTGTAAGCTCCCCCCCCCCCAAAAAAGGCTGGTAGCTTCCAGATGGTTCTCTGGCTTTCCTGGAGGAGGTCTCTGATTGACGATGGGCTGTTCCCTCAGAGGATACAGCCAGGCATCGATCCTGCCCTATTTTGCATGCAAAGTCAGCTCTCTCCCCTTTTGGCTAATTTCCCGACTATTTATTTGAACTAAATGAATCCCAGCCTCATTCTGGACCTCTCAGCACGTACGTTTAACACGCCTCAGCCACTTATTTTCATTAGGTGTTTTACCGGGTGCCTTAGGGTGTGCTGTTGGCTGAAGAGGCCTACAGGAAAGGACCCAGACAGGGGAAGAAGGAGACAAGGTATAGGACTGGGTCACCAAACAGGGCCATGGCGTCCCCATCCATTTTGAGAAAGGATCGATATCAGGCTAAAGGCTTCAGCCCACACTGTGGATTTGGGAGGCTCACTTGGGCTGAGAGTGTCTTCATCTCATAATCCCAGGCAATCCCCATTCCAGCACCGACCCAGAGAACAGTTGCTGTAACTGCTGTGCAGATCCTTGCTGCCACCCACAGGGGAAGTGCCCTGCCTGAATTGCACCCTGCTTCCAGGCTCAATAGTTTTAGGTGAGTGAGTTAGAAATGCTACAAGGAAATCTCTGTCCCTATCCATCCTTAGTCTAGGGAAGCCTCTGCTACTCTGCTGGATGTCTTGGTGTGTTTGCCAACTCTTTTTCCTTCCTATTCCTTTCTTATGGAGCATCCCTCTAATTTGATGCTTGCTATTTCAAGAGGGTGTCTTTCCCGTGCAGAGTGAGAAAAATTCCACTGCACTCAATCCAACCCCATTGAATTGAACAGATTCCTGCTTGGTCTTCCAGGAACCACCTGGTTCTTCTAGAATTACTATTACTACTACTACATTTATACCCCACCTTTCCTCCAACAAAGTGGTGTACATACTTATCTCCCCTCTATTTTATCCTCACAACAACCCTGTGAAGCAGGTTAGGTTGAGAGGCTGTGACTGGGCCATGATCCCCCAGTGAGCACCACGCTGGCTCTCTCTCATACTTAAGAGCGACTGGATTTGTAGGTGTTTTTGGTGATATCATCAACTGCCTTGAATGCTCTTGTCCTTGCTGGCTGCTGGTCCGTTTCTGGGTATGTGAGAAGACTAGAGGAAGGTAGCGATGGAGTTGCCACCACTCCTCCTCTTATGTCTGTGTTATTAGAGAGTCATGCACCCCCACTATTTTTTAAAAGTAAAATGAAATTGGCTTTTGCTAAAATTGGGCTCTCTGTCTGTCCTGCTGCTCCCTGCATAGGTATGATGATGTCACACAAGAAGTGCCCCTACCAGAAGAAATAGAGTTGTCAGCTTGTGAAATCCACTTTGCTGGAGCAGTTTGGAAGTGGAGTCAAGAAACCCAGGAGGCCTTGGCAGGTCTGAGAGCTGGTCCAAGGTTGAAGTCTAGTGTCTATGGTACCTTTTGCATTGGGTTCCATCTCCAAAGCTGTGTCTGGCCTAGTACAGCCTTCTCCAACCTGCTGTCCTCCATATGTTTTGAACTACAACTCCCATCAGCCCCCAACCACCATGGGCGTGTTCCCAACCACCAAACCATCTTATGGCCAGGCTAGCTGGGACTGATGGGAATTGTAGTCCAAAATATCTGGAAGGCGCTAGGCTGAGGAAGGATGACCTAATACAACTTTTAAAACAATAAGATCAAGCAAATCTCTATAAACAAACAAAGGGCCCAGAGCACTCTGTCCTAAAGTGGTTAACGATTTGTTTTCCTATTTGCATAAGACCACAGGAGCCAATTTGTCTTGTCACTATTATCTTGGAGACTGATGTGTTAATTACTAGGACTGCACCAAATATTCTCTTGTGTTTGACTGGAAATAGTGCAGGGCAGGGGGAAGAAGTTTTCCTGAAAAGGCCTTGAATCCAGATAATCAAACCTTCATTGATGCTTTTTGCTGCTGGTGTTGCTTTCATGTTCCCTGGAATAGTCACTTGGCTGATCCCAGCCAATTGGGGATCACACCATGAAAGGGCCGATGTCATGAGGGTATGTAGCCAATCAGCTTTATGCTACATTATGACTTCACTGAGAGAGGAGCATAAGTGAAGAGGCAGGCGTGCTCACTGCCACTGCAGGTAAATGGCTGGAAGAGAAGGACTGTTATTATTTCTGTTTACATGACTGTATTTTGAGAACATTCTCAGCAATTTCAGCCCAGTGCCATTACTAATGCATTGCTGCCTTGCTCTGAAAATTTGGCATTTCTGAAAACTTGTCACAGTGTCAGTTTGCTTGGTTGTCAAAGGAAGCTTTTGTACCGGTGGTCTTCTCTTTCTTTGTCAGATGTACAGTGGGAAAATGTATGCTGGTTTGTGTGTGTATGCATGAACACACAGTCATGATAATTCCCAGCAGTTGCCTTTGGATGGAAGCGGGGAGAGGGGGGGTCTGTGGAGCTGTACAGTGCCTGAACTTCATCAGCCAGCCCCTTTGCGGATGAAAAGGGGCATGTCTGATGCTATGGGCACCCTCTGCGCACACCTAGATGAAGAGGAGCCAAGGTTCCTTACTCAGCTCAAAATCCTCTGGAAGTCTGAACAAATCAAAGCGCCAGAGAGGAGTGCCTGGAGCCACGACTTCGTTGGCAAAGCAGCACCTCCGGCCACAGAGCTGGAAGATCCAGCGAGTCACGCAGCTCATTCCTATGCAAAAAGGGTTTTTATCTCTCTAAATGCTATTCGGCATCATTACTCATTGCAGGGAGGTGATGGCTGGCCTTGTTTAATGGGCTGAACTTTGCAACCTGAGCTGAAAGCTTATTTGTGCAGACTTGGGCCTGATGCTTTATTGCTCCTAAATTGTACAGATGATGTTAGAGCAAATGTTGTTAGGCTCTCCATTAAGGTTTGTTAAAGTTTCATACCAACGGCTGCTTTGCACTCTTTTTGGTCCACAGAAGTAGGTCTCACATCATTGCTGGGTGACGTGAACTCAACTGTCCCTGGGGTCTCGGCAGCAATTCCAGAGCTGAGGCATCACTTTTAAAAAGCAGTGATATAATGTCTGGATGAGGAGTGAGGAGCCCTGGGCCTGGGTGCCAACACTGGCCCTCTAAGCCTTCCTATCTGGCCCCCAGGCAGTGTTAGAAACTCAGAGATATAAGCTAGGCACCTATTGGCTCCGTAAACCAAGGTTACAGTAGCCAAAATGGAATGTCTAGTTGTCATTTTGGGGCAAGACGTCTCTAAATTCTTTTTTCTTAGATGATGGGCTGGTGGTATTTGATTATCAGTTCAACATCTGGCTAGTTCAGATGACTTATTTGAGCTAGCTTTAGAACTTTGAGAACTGAAGGAAGAAAAGTCACTTCATCCAGGGAGAGTCCACATATATACTGGCCTATTCTGACCTCTTTTTCTTAATGGTGACACATCTCCCATCACTGCCCAGGCACCCCAGTTATAGCATGGCATCTTTTCTTGTCTGCATCAGCCCTGGTGGGCTATTAGCCATGGTGGTTATGCTCTGCCTTCACAGTTGGAGGCAGCATTGCTTCTGAATACCAGTTGCTGGAAATCACAGGAGGGGAGAGGGATCTGGTGGTTGAATCCTCCTTGCAGGTTTCCCACTGGGGCATCTGTTTGGCCACTGTGAGAACAAGATGTTGGACTAGATGAGCCATTGGCCTGATCCAGCAGGCTTGTCTTACAATCTTATGTTCCGCTGCCAATGTAAAAACGTATTTCTTTACCCTGGCATTTGTTCATTACCGCCTGCTGTTCTGCTTCATATATTTTCTGATCTGTATTTATTTATATTGCTGCGTTGGCAATAAGTTGCTGTTTTGTTTTCTCATGTCCCAGCATGGAGCAGTGGGACAGAAATGCTTCCCAATCAGTAAAATAGAATAATACGAGCCTCTGAAGGCAGGAGCTGTGAAGACTCTGGGATGGGGAATGGGTGTGTAGCATTGGTTACAGGCGATCTCGCAAGATGCACTTGCAAGCACAGCAAGTTCAGAAGTGTGACACAATACTTTTTAAAGGGAGGCGGGAGAGGATCTGTTCTTTCCTGCACTGGTTTGGTTCCCCTTGGCTAAAACATGTGGAGGGTTTGATAGATGGGATGTGAAATACCTGTGCTGCAGAGGGTTGGCCTAGATGATCTCTGGGGTTCCTTCAGCCTCTTAGTTCTATGGTTCTGTGAAATGCTTGTGTGAGCCCAGTCATGGTGTGCTATCAGGAAGCCTTTACCCTGGGTGCTGGAAGGCAAAGAAGTGAGGAGGGGGGCTGGACTGAGCGCCACTGCTCCCTTGGTGTGCCATAATGGCTGTGCTGGCCTGGCTGCCCCTCACTCTCCTAGGTACTCACCCTGTTCCTGCAAGGCTCCTGATCCCTCCTTGCATTCAAAGATTCCTCAATGCAGGCGACGCTCTTCTGCCACTCCGACCTCCTGGAGCACCAATTCCTCTTTGTTAACATGTGTGAGCCCCCGTGCGTGTTTATTGCTTGACTCTTCGGCGTTTAATGAATAACCTCGGTGTTACATTAATGCAGGTTTTTGTGTTGTAATTAATATTTGTGTTGCCATTGGAAATGGTGGTGAGTCAGGGAAGAGCCAGGGCAAGTTTAATTGAATTGCATGCAGCGCTGAAAGGATGGAGCCATTAAACGTTCAACTGCAGAATGATGGGGTCGGCTGGATTCCTCCACCCACCAGGTCAGCCTCAGGTGGAGGTGGCAGGAAGTAATTTTGCTGGGTGCTAAAATCTTGGTGGTCTCCAGACCCCAGGTGTGAAGTCCTAGAGCACCCAGGGACAGGCCCCTTTTTATTTCCCTGCCCACCAGCAAATGAAAAGGGGAGTTTGGTCACAAAAGGCCAAAAGCAGAGGCTCAGTGCTCCCTCTGGGGCAGGGTTGGGAAAACTTTCCCAACCCAAGGGCCACATTTCCTACAGGGCCAATGAAGGGTGGTGCCTGGGGAGAGTTCCAAGGGCCAGGCAGAGAGGTCTGGAAGGTTGTATTCAGCCCCTGGGTTCACCACCTTTGCTCTAGGGCAGACATGGATTTGCTAGGCAATTTCTTTAAGGACCTGAGTAGGCCCCGTCAGTACCAATCTATATATAATATAACCCCTGTCTTGGTCACTTACAGTAAGTAAGAATCCTTGCCAGGCAACCTTCATGGGTTTGGGAATGATCTGTAGACTGACTTGCAGGGATGCGGTCAGCTCTGTGGTCTAAACCAATGAGCCTCTTGGGCTTGCTGATCAAAAGGTTGGAAGTTCGTGCGATGGGGTGAGTTCCCGTTGCTCTGTCCCAGCTTCTGCCAACCTAGCAGTTCAAAAGCATACCAGTGCAAGTAGATAAATAGGTACCACTGCAGCAGGAAGGTAAACAGCATTTCTGTGCATTTTGTCACAGTCCTCCATGCACCAGTAGCAGTTTAGTCATGCTGGCCACATGACCTGGAAAGCTGTGGACAAACATTGACTCCCTCAGCCTGCAAAGCGAGAAGAGTGCTGCATCTCATAGTCACATTTGACTGGACTTAACCATCCAGGGGTCCTTTACCTTACCTTACCTTATGGATTGACATATAAGCACTAACATTAGCTGCATGAGACCAAAGGTCTGCCTACACTGAGATGAAAGCCAAGAGTTGGAGAGGCTAAAAAAAGAAAGAAAAGAGAGTGAGGATCCATTTGGATGAAAAGGACTGTCCAGGCTGCAAAAACAGTCACTCTCCAAGCCTGTGTGTAAACAGCTCAGTTGGTAGAGCATGACATTCTTAATCTCAGGGTTGTGGGTTCAAACCCTACCTCGGGCAAAAGATTCCTGCATTGCAGGAGATTGGACAAGATGACCATCTTGGTCCCTTCCAACTCTACAATTTTGTGATGCTGTTGAGGTAAGAATTCACTTCTAAGGACTCTCTTAAGCTGTTGTTGCTGCCTGCCTGCAATGCCTCTGCCCACTGGAGGCTTGTCCAGCCCCTGGCAAGACATGCCACTGACTCTTCTGTAGAGCTGCTTTCCTCTTTGTAGCTCAGCTGTGACCCAGTCCAGGTTCTGTTTCCAAGAGTCACCAGTCAGGCACCTCTGAAAATACGCAAGCAAGGCACAGTGCAGGTGGTCTTTCTCCTTCATTTGAGCACAGCTTCTGGGGTTTCAGAGGCTGCTCTTCTTTTCTATCAGACTGCCACAAAATGCCCAAGCTCTTGTGGACAGCTAAAACATTTTGTGGCAAAATCTGTGGCATGTCGCGGGAAGTCCTGGTTCTTCCTTCCTCTCCTCCATGGTGAGTTGCGGTGGCTTGGCCAAAGGAAGTTGGGCAGTGTGGCTCTGCTCTTGGGATCTATGTTCTTGTGGCATTTCCTAATTGTCCCATTTGAGTGGGTGAATCCTGGCCTCATGCTGGCACCCCCTGGGCAGCAGTGCCGGCCCACCCATGAGGCAGGGTGAAGTGACTGCCTCAGGCAGCAGGATTCACAGGGACAGCAGATCCTGAAGTAGATATATTTTTCTTCCCTGACGGCGAGTGGGCACCATTTTGTGGTTTGCCTCAGGTGCCAAAATGCCTTGTGCCAGCCCAGCTGTGCAGGTCTCTCACCTGTTGCTGCTCACCTCACCTTCCAAGGAGATCCTAAGACCTAGGCATTCTGTGGGCACAAGGAGGGTCACCGTAGCTCAGTGGGCATAGCATCCACTTCACATGCATTGAGGTTCAAACCCCAATGGCACCTCCAGGCAGGACTGAGAGAGATCCCAGTGTCTGAAACCCTTGAATGTCATTGCTACCAGTCAGTGTAGACAATACTGAGCTACGGTCTCAGGCAGAAGTGTCTTTCAGCCCGAACTGGAGATGCCATCAGGGATTGAATTTGGGACCTTCTGTGTGCAACACTGATGTTCTACCACTGATCTATGGCCTTTCCACATCTCCAAGGCAAGGGCATGAACTCCCTGCAGCTTGGCATCGCTGTGCCGGTGGGAAAGGGCTCCCCCCACCATTGCACATTCCTCTTAACAGTGCCTTAGTTGTGACAGACTTGCTTCCTCTGCGGATTCGGCATGGTTCGCCTCTGGCAACATTCCCATTTATGAAGATGTTTTGCATCCCGAGATTTGCAGCTTCCCGGCCGATGAATATTCAGGACCCACTTTGCCCCCCCTCCCCCGGCACTGCTGCCCCCTCCATATATGTGCCATCCTCATTCCTCACCCCCACCCCTCCCTCTTCTCTCTTCTTCCTCTTCTTCTTAAACTGCGGATTCAATTAGTTCTATTTGCTGCTTTAGTAATAAAACAATTCCCTCCGTGGCATTAAAATGAGCTTCTCTCATTATTTCATTTGGCTCCACGTTACACTTTTTTAAAAGTGGGGAAAGGAGGCCCTGAGGTGGAGGCAGCTTGCAGGCTTCTCCACCAGTGCTTAATAGGAGGAGGGAGGGCCAATAAAGGTGTGTAGCAGGAGAGTTAAATACAGGAGGAGGGTCTTGGGCAAAGAAGTATTCTCTGCTCCAATGCATGCCATAAATCAACAAAAAATATTTTTTGCTAATTAAACAAAAAAGTTATGAAGTTATGAAGTATATGAATACTTAAGTCAATATCATTACTATTCTCTCCTGGATCTCCCACAGACTTGGAAGCCAAAGCTATGAGACTTCCTGAGAGCAGGTCAGGAATGCTCCACAAGCCCACTGGGCATTGCCAGCCAAATGCACTCTTGCTGTTCCTGTTCTTCTCGCCTTCCAAACCTGTCACTTGGACCCAAGCCAGTGAAGGCACATTGGTGAGACAGATCTTGAACTAGCACAAAGTCGGCCAACCGCAGGCTTCTGCAGTGGTACCTCAGGTTAAAGACGCTTCAGGTTACAGATGCTTCAGGTTACAGACTCTGCTAACCCAGAAATAGTACCTCGGGTTAAGAACTAACTCAGGATGAGAACCAAAATCGTGCACTAGCGGCACAGCTACAGCAGAAGGCCCACATTAGCTAAAGTGGTACCTCCAGTTAAGAACAGTTTAAGGTTAAGAACGGACCTCCAAAATGAATTAAGTTCTTAACCCAAGATACCACTGTATTTCAAGATACTGTATTTTCTCAAATGGTTTTTAGGTAAAGCAAGTGAGAGGAATAGGCATGATAGAATTGTCGAGTTGGAAGGGACTCCAAGGGTCATGTAGTACAACCCCTTGCAATGCAGGAATCACAACTAAAGCAGCCATGGCAGATGGCCATTTAACCTTGCTTGCAAACCTCCAAGAAGGAGAGTCCACAACCTCCCAAGGGGTCCGGTCCACTGCTGAACGGCTCTTACTGCTGAGAAGGCTCTTTGCTCCAGAGAAGCGACTCTTAAAGATGGATTGAACAGGAGTACCCTCTGGGCAGTGCCATCTTTGCCCAAGGGGGAGAAAGCAGTCAGTGTGTGCAGGGGTGGGTAGCTTGAGGGTGCCCCCCCATCCTTCCTCCTTCAAAGCTCACCTAAGCCTGAGCCTGCATGCCCTCTGGGAGTCTTGCAAGACCTTTCCATTTGGGCTAGTGCAAGCCATGGGAGGACAGGGATTTTAGTATCCAGCATAACTCAAGGATTGATTCAGGATTTGTGTGCCTGTTTTTGCTTCGCTGTTACAGGACACAAAACTTTGGCATGAGTAAGGCTATAAACGCTAATGGGTATATAAAATAACCCGAACTGTTTCCACCCCAGCCAGTCAAGAGCTGCAGTTTAAGAACAAGAGCCTGAGCTCACTTTTCCCCTCCACCCTCCAGATCCCCTTTTTCTCAGGTGTCATGCCTTTCAGACTCCAAGCCTGAAGACAGGGACTGTCTTATTCCAGATCTTAGTAAGCCGCTTTGAGCTCCTTTATAAGAGTGTGGTGGTAGTGTACTATATGCGGTAATGTGGGGGGTGCAGTTGTGTCCCTTCAGGTGATGCCGGACTGTTGCACCAGTCAGCCCTGCCCACTGGCTCTGTTGACTTTGGGGGGCTGATGGGAGTTTTAATTCAAGAGCCCCTGAAGAGCCACAGTGTGGGGGCCACTCCTGCTCTAAGCAAACAATACGGTGTGTGGGCCCTGGAGGCTGCTGCCCCACCCCCCAAAAAGAGTCCACCTCAGCACAGCTGTGGAGGGTGCCCTAAAATCAACATGAACATTATTTTTCTAACTTGCCTGTGTTGGGTTTTAGGAACTTAGGCTGTGTACACTCCTTATATTGAAAGAACACTCACACACTCCTCAAAAATGAATCCTGGGAACTGTAGCTTACTCCTCATAGAGCTTCAGTTTGTAGGGATATGAATAGATGCCAGGAGAGGACATATTTATCAGATATTATCCTTCCTTGCTCACGTTTGTGAGTTCAGCAGAGTGCCATCACTTTGCGGCTTGAAAGGGAAGCTTAGGTAGGCTAGTTTTAGCCTTTTAGTTTAAGTAATCCAGGAGGCTTTAAGGCAGACTGGTTTCTCCCAGTATTTCCCCCTTTTCTCCTCCTTTAAACAATAATCACACAAACAGTCTTGTAAGAGGTAAAAATAACATTTGCTCACTCAGAATGTTTGTAGCAGATACAGCCAGTGGCGTAGTGTGGGTTGTCAGCACCCGGGGCAAGGCAAGTAATTTGCACCCCCTAACCCGTGGATTTGCGCCCCCTAACCCTAACCCCCAGATGTTGCGGCCTTTGCAGCTGGCCCCCCTGCACCCCCCACGCTATGCCACTGGATACAGCAGCTTTGTTTAGGCAGGCTTAACATGGCAATTCAGTTCCAAAGACATCCTTTAGTCTCGTTTAAAATGGTGTCTGAGCATCGGAGCTGAGACACAGCAGATGTTCTTCACATTTCTGGCTTGGTGATGAGTTGAAGATGAAGAGAAGAAAGAGAGTGTTTGCCCAGGCAGGTATGGGAATATATATATAGCCACACTATCCCACTGTCAGGGCACAGGAAACCTCTGAGAGATCCAGCTCCTATCATGTGCCTATCTAGCATGAATCATTGGTTCTGGCTGCATTTTAAAATACGCTCCTAGCACCCCTAACAAACTATGACTCTCTAAAGCCTTGGGGGGAGCACTTTAAATGTATGGTGTGCATGCAGCCTTACACATGAGGTCGCAGCACCCTTTCCTTCATGCCACTGATGGGCTCCACCCTGCAAGGCACAAGCAAAACTTCCCCAGGCAAATTGAAGACCGATGGCAAGAAGTCATTGCGGTGTGTGCGCGATTTGGGGCAGAGAAACAGCTGGCTGGAAAAGGGCACCTTCTAAATGTTCTAAATGTCTTTCTCTAGAGACTGCTTTTAGCCACCGGACCTCTGAGATGTGGATTTGCATGTAGGCGTTTTCCCCTGAGACTGCAAGTGCTTTTCTTTGAGCGCTCAGAGCGGGGAACTGAGCTGAACCTACAACTCAACTTCAGCCAATTATATTTTAAGCAACTACAGTGGGGTGAAGGAGAGTTGTTTATCTTAGCTATTGGAGGTGAATGTCTTGCAGAACCTCCAGAAAAACAGGTCCAGCCTTTGACTCTCCAGGGCCCTGGGGACTCTCTGCTGTGAGGTAGCCCCCCGGCAGAGTATCTCTCGGGACTTTGTTCTGTTGTTTTCATATTTAGCTTGATCAAAAAGTATCGTCTGAAGTGGCTAAGAACTTGATTCGGAACATTTGGGTATGTTTCAATCCAGGTCTGGTTACAGATGGGAAACTGCCTTGGTCACCTGGGCTGTAGGCTTATACTGTAGAATGGATGCTACCCTGATGGTTCCCTTGGACCTGTCACATGGTAGAAGGAGCAAGCTCATTTTCTGCTGGTCCAAAGGGTATGGCCCAAATCAATGGATTCACATTTATAAGAAAGGAGATTCTGACTAAGCTTTAGGAAGAACTTCCTGACAGTAAGAGCTGTTTGACGGTGAAACAGACTCCCTCAGAAGGTGGCAGGCTCTCCTTCATTGGAGCTTTTTGAGCAGTGATTGGAGGCCACCTGTCAAGGATTCTTTAGCTGTGGTCCCTACATTGCAGGGGGTCAGATGACCCTCAATGTACTTTCCAGCTCTACTGTTCTATGGCCTCTCGGTGGCATTCTCGGTGGCCATGTTGCTGTTCTGGACCACGTGGACACGTTTTTATTAGGAAGTCGATGATGCTGGGGTGGCCCTTCCTGGAGGGGCCATCTCAGAAGCTGGCATTGATATGGGTTTTTATCGGATAATTCTGAACTGGAAAATCGCAAATTAGCTTAATTTATGTGTTCGTGATCTTTACGAAACTAATCACTGTCGGGGTGCTGTGTTGTAATAATGCAAATTAGCCTAATTCATGCATGTGATCTTTAGGAAGCCAATCAATGTTTGGTTGTGTATGTGTGTGTGTAGTAATAATGAATTAATTAAGTTTAATTTATTTTAGTTTATTATGGGAATTAAAAAGAATCCAGAGGGGTGTCAGCAAATTAAGGTGTGTATGGACGGGAGGTGTTCTATTTATGAATTCCTTCGATCTACACTACAATGAAATTTATTTTAATTCATTATGAACATTAGAAAGCAAAGTGTTGGTTTGTAATGTGGAAGGTCTTGGGAAAGGCAACCTTGAGTTGTTACCCTCTGCATTTGGTATTGCATGTGAAAGGGAGGGGAGGAGGTGTCATTTAATGCAAACATCTCTTTGGCGCCACCTGGTTTCGTCATATGTCTCCAGTGGGGTTTGCAACAAGACAATGTGATTTCACAAAGGGCAACATGACTTCCATCCAGGCTAGGGAATAATGCCCATTCCCCCTCCTCACCTTCTCCTTGGGTTTAATGGCATTGCAAGGCCAATGAAAGGTCTTTTCCCGCCAGCTACTAACAGCCTTTCCTTTTCCACTTACTGTTTTAGGAGATCTGTGGCATCAGCGGGCACCGAACAGCTTTAGGCAACCCATAAATAATTACTGTTTCGCACTGTGCTAAACAGCTGTGCTGATTGGGACTGATGGGAGTTGTAGTCCAAAATGACCACACTGGGTGGGGGCTCATGGGAGTTGTAGTCCAAAGCATCTGGAGGGAATCATGTTTGTGAAGGCTACTTTACCATTTAAAAGAGGAGTTTGGGGCTCATCCACACTTCCACTCCACTTGTCTTGTGCCTAGAAAGCATGGGTCCAAGCCATTTTGCAGCTGGAAAATATCACTGGAAACCCAATTGCTGATTGGTCCAATTCAACAATAAACCTCAAGTTGGTGGGGGAAGCAGTAGGGCAAATGGAGGTGTGAACGAGTCCTTGGTCAAAACTGATAGTGGGCTCATCCATTTATTTTATTTAAAGCCTTCCCCCTCACACCTGCATTGTTTGCTCAAGGGGAATCTCCTGCCCCAAAGCTGCAAGTGACCCTATCAGGGAAAAGCTTCAGGTTCCCCCAAGCATCTGATGCTTCATAGCAAAGGATAAGGTGTTGGGTGATCCAATAGACTGACCCCCGTATTTTTCACACCTAGATAGGAAAGCAGTTTCACATTGCATTGTTCTGCTAGCACACCGTGGAGGTTATTGGGTGAACCTTCAACATTGAACATGGGAAGGTGTGGCAGTGAAGGGGCCACCCAAGGAGTGCCATTTACAGTTGTTGAGGTGGCTCACATGTCTCCTGGGAGACATGTACGAAGCTGAGCCTTGACCAGCCACAATCTCCGCCCAAGTCCCTGTCTGCAATTTGAGAACACTTCTTAGAAGGTTGCTGTGGAGATCACTAAGTGATTGCATGCAGAACACTTTGATTTACATACAGTGGTACCTCAGGTTACATATGCTTCAGGTTACAGACTCCGCTAACCCAGAAATAGTGCTTCAGGTTAAGAACTTTGCTTCAGGATGAGAACAGAAATCATGCAGCGATGGCGTGGCAGCAGCGGGAGGCCCCATTAGCTAAAGTGGTGCTTCAGGTTAAGAACAGTTTCAGATTAAGAACGGACCTCCGGAACAAATTAAGTACTTAACCCGAGGTACCACTGTACTTTAGGCTAGCCACATTTCCCTGTGTAAAATGGTTTGACTGTGCCAGGAGTATAGGAAATCAGACCATTAGTCCATCTAGCTCAGTATTGTCTACACTTACTGTCAGCAGCAACAGCTCTCCAGGGTTTCATATAGGAATACTTTCCTTTTTTATAACTGAATTTTTCATTTTCACATTTTACAAATATTTCAAACAATATCTTTATGAATCCAATTTAATTTCCCTTTGACTTCCCTCCCTTCCTTTCTGCAGGTACTTATTCTATATCTTTTTATTACTGCATATCCAATTAAAATCTAGGAATCTTTTCCAACCCTTCCTGGAGATGCTGTTGGGAATTGTACCTGGAGCCTTCTGTGCAGGTCTGTTGGCCTTGTATGTACACCCGTGTCTGCCAAGGGGAGCAGTGTGTGAATATGAGCTATGCAGAATCATAGAATCGTAGAATTGGAAGAGACCACAAGGATTATCTAGTCCAACCATCTTTTATCCAACATGGGGCTTGAACTCAGAACCCTGAGATTAAGAGTCTCCCACTTTACCAACTGAGCGATTGTGCAGGTTCAAGCCAATAATCATGGTGTAGACATGTGTTCCTTGTTCCTCTCTTGTGGCCTGGCTTGAGAATTTCCAGAGTGGGATCCTTGCTTGGCTGTGCTTTGTAGTCTGTGGTCCCCTGGATCTAGGAAGAGCCTGACGGCATGCGGAGAAGGAGTGCAAGCCCTTCTGTAACAGACATTGCAGTGACAAATTAGGTTGGCCTCCTGCAGACTCCCCCAGATACAATACAGTACTATCTTTAGGACTAGGTTTTAGCTGATTGGAAGCTCCTGTTAATAATCTAACGGAGTGACAAAGCCCACAAAGAAATGATGTCCATTTAGGATGCAAAACCGTTTAACAGCCAGATGAAAAATTAGACTGTAGAATGGGATGAGAAAGACGTCCAAGTTAAGCAATTAATCAAAGCGATGGGAACGCAGGAAGGAAATAAACGTGATAAAAAGGATTTGCTAGAGCAGATTACAGACAAATTTTCAGGAGTGCCACGCAGGGCATGGCCGGCTTGGGAATTGCCCTCCTCCGAAATCTTCAATCATTCCTGCAATCAATTCCGCATTTCCTTAATAGCTGCCTGCGTGGAAAGAGAAGGAGCCCCTGTCCCCATTGTCTTAAATTAACCGCTAACAGCAATCCATACATTAAACTGCATATTGAATATTTGTCTCACAACAATGCTCTTGGAAGTTGTTTATTTCCCAGCTAGTCCTTCTGCTAGGCGTTTCGGCACTGTACCTAAATTCTGCAGGATGCGTGCTGTGGAATATCACCTCCTGCGTTCGATATTCTCCCTCCCGGCCCCCTGGTGCCAAAAGCAGCTGTGCAGGTGGCGCGGGGGGGACGGGAGCTTGCAATTACAGCCGGCTTTTCTCATAAACTGATTGTTTGTTTCTTGAGACAATTACGCCGACTTTATTATACGATGTATGTTTCGCCGCAGCCACTCGCCTGCTTTATAGGGTTTTGCAGTAAAATACCAAGTGGAGATACGCTTTGCCCCCTAATATGATTCAATTGTATTGTGTTATCTGACCTTTAAAGGGAGTTTGCAATCTATAATAACATGACCGAATAGATCCAGTTGTAGGGAAGAATTGGCAGGCTGGGAAATGCGACCTGTTTACAAATGCAGGACTGCTGGGGCCCTACTTAATTTCTCAGTGCCAAGGGAGTTCCCATATTGGATGTGTGGAAGCTGGCTGGAGAAGGAAGGGCCTGGCATGGGACAAACTCTCCTTCCCCCCTCACCCCCACAGGGGACATGAGGGAGTTGCAATCCAGGCAATCCAATGGACAGCTTTGTTCACCTCTGGGAACCTGAGAAAGAAGACGATGGTTTCATCAACCAGTGGCATGTGGTGAAATTTTGTGTAGGGGCACAGTTTGGGACAGAAGCGCTAGCTTGTGAGGGCAATGGGGAGGGAGATTACATCACACATTTGACATCATAACACTGCACATGTGAGCATCATGCCTCCCTCCTTAAGCTGGGAGGAAGCTCCCCAGGCTTAAAGGAAAGAGGTGCCAGGTCTTTGATAGAATGCTGGAGCCCTCCTGCCTCCTTCCCTAAGCCAGGCAGAAGCTTCCTAGCCTTTGGGAAGAAGGCACCAGGGGAACATTTTGAGGACCAACCTAACTCCCCATGTCCACTGACCACACTCCAGTGGTTTCAAGGGTGTTTTGTCCCACATTGGGTGTAGTTTAGTTTTGTGCCACGTGATCATTTTAGGAAGCAGACTCTTATCATGGAACCTGTATGGGGGCCACAATTCTCCTGGAAACTGCAGGAAGGGAGAGTTGCTCTTGTCCAGGGGTCAGCAAACTTTTTCAGCAGGGGGCCAGTCCACTCTCCCTCAGAGCTTGTGGGGGGCCGGACTATATTTTTGTTGGGGTGTGTGTGAATGAATTCCTCACAAAGAATCCAGAGATGCATTTTAAATAAAAGGACACATTCTACTCATGGGCCGTCAGTGGGCCGGATTTGGAAGGCAATTGGGCTGCATATGGCCCCCAGGCCTCAGTTTGCCTACCCACACTCTTGTCCTTGAACCCTGCTTGTGGGTTTCCTACAAGCGTCTGGTTGGCCATTGTGAGAACATGGTTCTGGACTAGATGGGTCGCCTTTGACCTGATCCAGCAGGCTCTGCTAATGTTCTTATATCCTTGTCTGCATTTCTGGGTGGCATGGTGGTGGGGAGATTGGGGTGGCTGCAGGGAAAGAGGACCCTGTTTTACCAGTTCAGGGGAAAGGTGGGTGTTGCCCAGCACCAGTTGGCTGTCCCTTTGCGTCAGTCGTCACAAAACTAATCTGTCCCTGTTTCTGATTTGATTCGGGAACATCCAGCTTTTCCTTAGAATGTCCCTACTCTCATTGGAGAAATGTTGGAGGGTATGGAGTTGTGTGACCCCTGAGCCATGGAGATAAATAACTGCACATCCTTTAGAATATCTGAAGGCAGCCTTGTGTAGGGAAGGTTTATTAATGTTTAATGTTTTTAAATTTGTTGGAAGCTGCCCAGAGTGGCTGGGGAAACCCAGTCAGATGGGGAGGGGTGAGAAGAAGAAGAAGAAGAAGAAGAAGAAGAAGAAGAAGAAGAAGAAGAAGAAGAAGAAGAAGAAGAAGAAGAAGAAGAAGAAGAAGAAGAAGAAGAAGAAGAAGAAATAGGACATCCCTATTTTCATCAGAGATATGTTGTAGGGTATGTTCTTCACCCTGAGCTTTTTTTAGTGTGTGAAAAAGGGGAGGGGGAGTAGCCTTAAAAAAAAAACCAGGCACAGAACAAATGCCTAATTGGGAAAGCCTGCAGGTGCTTGTGGAGAAAATAGTCTAAGGCAAACCGCCCACCTGACACAGAGCAGAAGGAGGCAGGAGAGGTGGGGGGAGAGGAGTTTGGAACGGGGGAGGGGAGGGCCGTGAGAAGGGGAGGCTGTATTAGAAGCACCTACTTCTTTCTTGCAGGCACATAAAGGCACGGCCATTTTGCACAGCCTTGGTCCTTCCTTACACAAACACACACACACACACCTGCCTGCCTGCCTTTCCCAGGAGTCGAAGTACAGGGCTGAGCGATGGGAACCCCAAAGGTGGAGGAGGTTCCAGAAAGATGGTAGATAATGTGATGCTGGAATATGGGGTTGCAGTGGTTGGGGACCAGCTCTGTTGCTGGAGATCCTCCACATCACTCTCAGTGCCTCCAAGGCATCCATAGAGCTATTAACTAATCTAGACCAGGATTGAGCCATGGGCTTTGCAGAAGACAGTTCTCTGGTTGAAGAGCCACCAGAAGGGAGAGCAGGAGGGCTGCTTGGGAGTTGCCCATCCCCAGGGAAAGCAAAGTGAGCAAACACTTTGCTTCCATTGTGTTGCGTCTCTGTCTCGCTAGCATCTCTGTTTGAATCCTAGTCTTTAGTTCTACTTGTGCATCTGTACATATAAATGAGCACATGCAAGCCATATGCAAATCTGTACCTCCTCTTGCGTTTCCTCTTTGGGGCTGGGGTTGTTAGGGCCCTCCTCCCTCAACATGGGGCACCCAGAGGTTGCATCCTGCCAGGTGGGTGCCGAACCCCAAACTGCTTCTTTGTTTGGCCCAGGGTTTCCTGGGCACTGAGGTTGAGTAGGAAGATCTGACCCACAGAGACTCTTCAGGCAGCAATTTTGCCCTTGTTTCTCTCCAGGCTGCTGGCTTGGGGGCCTCTGCTTCTTCTCCCCCTGGCTCCTCATCTGCCTTCTGCAGTGGTACAGCAAGCCTTGCACTGAGTTTTCCCCAGGTTCCAAATTCTCTTCTTGGGTGGGTGGCTCTCCATGGCTGCCTCTTTCTCCACATTCTGCCCCTCTTGACTGGTTTTCTTCCTTTTCTTTTGATGGCTAAAAAAATTATTTATGTATTTGCTTCAATCCACAAGCAGAGCACAATATCATTATATATACAATGGCAGGTTTACCGAATATAAAATTTATGTTGCAGCCCAAACACAATTTGCATCTGTGCTGTGTGATATTATAATGCTAGCAGTGACAATTGTCTTAAAGTCATCATTTCCAGAGAGGTGTCAATGACTGTTAGCCACTAGCTGCAAAAGCAGCAAAGAGCCCTGGCCCCCACTTAAACATTAGCAAATTCATTACAGCACAAACATTCATGTACTACAGTCCACTTCATCAGGAGTCTGCTAAAGCTTGCTTCAAAATAAATGTGTTAGTCTTTCAGGTGCTGTTTTTGCTGAAAGTTATGCACATCCTGCTGCAGCCATTTTTCAAAAGATCCAATGTATTGATGGAATTGATATGACTGTGATGGATTATGGATTCCAAAGCAGGAAAATGCTGAGGCTGAGTTCTTAGAGCTGGTCCTCCTTTCTGCCCCCTGTTAAAGATTTGTTCCTGCCTCTGATCCCGCACCAATCTCCCCTTAAGGCTGGTTGCAGCGACTCAAGCTGCTGCCAACCTTGTCTGCAGGAATAGACTGCTTCATGGGGGTGTTGTGGCCATTTTGTAGTAAAATGTGAGTTTTTCCTTTAGAGGATGAAACAAATCCAGTGTCAGGGGGGGGGAGATGGGGCCAGAGAAGCTTATTTCTCTGCCTGGCATCTAGTTTTCTCAAACTGCCCAAGGCTTGAGCTTCATACACAAGTATTTTTTGTGTGAAATAACTTCTTTGTGGAAGAAAGTGTTTCTTCCACTTTCGCTTGCAGTGACATCCATTAGAAGCTGCCATTTCTGGACCATCTTTAAAGGCAGCCCCACAAACAACGCATTGCAGCAATCTAAACCAGCATCTGCTGCATCAGGCCAAAGGGAACTCATCTACTGTAGTTTGGTCTCCTGTTCTGACAGTGACCAAATAGATGCCTATTATGGGGAACCTGCAAGCAGGATTTGAGCATGAGAGCACTCTCCCTCCTGTGGTTTCCAGCAACTGGGATTGTTGCCTCCAACTACAGGGGCAGAGCAGAACAATCGCATCAATAGCCCTCACCTCCATGCATTTTAAGGTTAATGCATTGTGGGTTAAACTACAGAGCCTAGAACTTGCCGATCAGAAGGTCGGCGGTTCGAATCCCCGCAACGGGGTGAGCTCCCGTTGCTCGGTCCCTGCTCCTGCCAACCTAGCAGTTCAAAAGCACATTAAAGTGAAGTAGATAAATAGGTACCGCTCCGGCGGGAAGGTAAACGGCGTTTCCGTGCGCTGCTTTGGTTCGCCAGAAGCGGCTTAGTAATGCTGGCCACATGACCTGGAAGCTATACGCCTGCTCCCTCGGCCAATAAAGCGAGATGAACGCTGCAACCCCAGAGTTGGCCACGACTGGACCTAATGTTCAGGGGTCCCTTTACTTTTACCATGCATTTTCCTGATCCTTTTTCAAACGCAGAGTTCCATAGTTTAAAGATGCTCTGAGTGAAGGACTTTCTTTCATCCATCCCGATAAAATGCAGAGTCCACCATAACCTCTTCGTTGTTTGAGCAACTTTCTCTGGAATTCAGCTTTGGAAAGCCGACTGAATTGGACCTGTGTTCGCCAGCCCCCTTTTAACTGATAGCTTGTTAATGTGGACATGGATCCACTTAATTACTCTCTTGCATGCTTTTAAGCCATCCCTCACTTGTTCATTAAACACCCTGCCTCCTCCGCCTCGTCCTGCCTCCTCCAGCGCTGAGCAATCAAGTGGAGCCCTTTGTTCTCCACGCCTTTGATGGTGCCTTCGTTCCAGTGTTGCTTTTGTGCAAACTAGTAGCAGGTTCCCCACTCCCCCTCGGCCTCCCATCCTTCTAATTAATAATTACACAGCCCACTTTCAGTTCTTTTCACACGTTGAAGGGCGTTGATTGAGACGGTTTGCCACTGTGGACGTTCCATCCTGGCTATTGTTTCGTTTGCGTTTCCCTGAGTGTGTTTTGCACCTGACAGGCCCGCCCCCCCCCCAGCTCCACTGCTGCCCGCCTGCCATTTCGAGAGGGTAAGCCTCCCACCCTGGATTTAGAAGCTTCTCTCTGCCTAATGGTTTATCTTAACATTTGCCCTGCTTAACATCTCCCCAAGCCTTGCTGGTTCCGTGCCAAATTCTGGAATGAAAAAACAACAACCCACAAAGTGTTCTTTAAAAATAAGCAACAAGGAGAAGCTTTATATATCACGAAAGCTTTATCCTGGAGCCTGAGATGGGCAGCTTTGTCCTCCCAGATGTCCCAAAGCTTAAACCCTCAACTCCACCTGACTTGGCTGTGGCATCAGAGAATAAGGGGCTGCCACCATGATCTGTCATTTCAGTGCCACTCTGTGAAATGCGTCTACGACAATGAAAAGTGTTTCTCGGTCTGTGTGTACAGTTGCTCTGGGAGCAGGGTTGCACATACACCAACAAGAGGTTGGGGGTCTTTTCCTCGAGTTATGACATGCGCTTGTTATGAATACATGTTAACCCTTAACCTTATTCCCACAAGAATTTATCACACCAAAGGAATAAAGAAATCTTGATTTATTATACGAAATAGAGCTGACAGAATATAGAAATGCTGCTTCAGATAGCGAAATCACAATTTAAGCAGGTTGCACTCCTACAATGCACACACACCTTGATTTGTAGAGTGAAAGATTCCCTGTTTTAAAAAGCCTACAGGGACCATTTTGCCAGCAGGACCTGTGCTAAGATCAAGAAATAGAAAGTGAAGAATATACCTGTCCTTAAAGCAAAGTGTGCTCGTGCTGTTTCTTGAGAGGGCTGAGAAAGAGACAGTTCCTCATTGGAGCTAGGATAGCTACTGACAGCCAACTCACTACTGAAAATCAGGGAGTTTTCTAATATTTTTTCCATCTTAGTGGGGAAGGAAGGGGCTCTGAAATAAGCAATTCCTGCCCATTTCTAACCCTGCCCATCTTGCAAATTAAGAGTTTAATTTCCTAGTGAGAAAATGACTAAAACTGGACACGCTGATTGCTTCCCACTCTGGTGTTTTGCTTAATAAAAGGGTGAAAAACTGTGACCTTAGTAAGCTATTGACTGAAACTGGTCATCGCTTTGTCTGCTGTCTGCCTGACCATTACCTTGAGGGCCCCCATTTAGAAGTTTGAATAGACTGTATTTGGCAACTAAATTTGCATGTTGACCTTTATAAGATGTGAGGAACTCAGAATATCTCCCTTGCCTTCAGGACCCATTTTGAGATGAAGCTGGTAACAGGGTCAAGTGTGGTTCACAATGGAGAATCTCATGTCATATCTAAGTTATGTCAATCTTTTCACTTATGCTATGATCTACAGAGATAAACCATAGAAATAAGTTCAGATTCACACACCTGTTCACAGATGATGCAGCTCTACTCTACAGCAGCTCTCATGTGCCAGAAATCTGTCTTTGCATTGGCTGCACACAGAGATGAGACAGAGCTGTTCAATAGTAGAATGGACCCTTTCAGGAGATGGTGGACTCTCCTTCATTGGAGGTTTTTAAGCAGAGGTTGGATGCCCATCTGCCATGGATGCTTCAGCTGAGATTCCTGCATTGCAGAGGGTTGGACTAGATGAAACCTTCGGGTCTCTTCCAGCTCTACAATTCTATGATTCCTTGAGCAAAATGAGAGAATTCTCCTCCTCTTGTTACTGTGTGACTTGTGTACATGTGCCTGGTGGTAATTTAGACTGGTGGTGGGGCAGAGCTCTTTTATAGCACCATACGGATGGTGTGAGGGTAAACCCAATATCCTTCATTGGAAACTCAAGCACTGAAGGCACCTCTTCTCATGGTTCATAGCTGAGGAGGCAGGGGGGCAGCTTCTCCCCCCGCCCCCCAGATCAAGTAAAACAATAAAAAAATACTTAACTGACAATTCACATCGGTTCTGCACCTCCTAACAAAAATCCTGCCCCCCTAACAAAAATCCTGCCCCACCAACAAAGTCCTGCCCCCCCCCCAACAAAAATCCTGGCTGCACCCATACCTCTTCTGTAATAAACAAAATCTGCCCTTATTCCCTTATGGGGGACACAAGAGCCCTTAGAGAGTCCATGGTAGGTTCTCCATTGGTAGGAGAAAATAACAGAGGCCAACCAGAGAGTATTGAGAAGCAAAGCAGCTAGTAAGCCTGATCTTTATTGAACTGTTGCAACAGGCTGCTCTCTTCACATGCAGGAAAGGAGGAGGACCTAGAACCAAGGTGTGCCTTCCCTTATATAGACATTTTAAATTCCCTGTCCTGGACCTCAAGACCACCCCTCCATACATCATACATACATCACAGAAGGTGTGTAACCCAAGACCACCTCCCACAAAGATCATACCTATATCACAGATAAGTTAGTCTACAACAGGAATTTGAATGTTGCTGTTTTTTCTGTCTGCCAGGTTATCTAATAATGCCTTATCTGATTGACTTTCCTGGTAGTCTGGCCATTCCTTTGAGATGGTGATTTCCCAATTCCTGAGACAACGGGAAGGTTCCCTCACCCCCTCCCTCCTTGCAGAGAAAACATTTGGTCAGTTTGGGAGTTAAAATGGTTTCAGGGCGGTCTTCCTGTGCTGCTCCAGACATGTGGTCCACATATCTATGTACGTGCTTGGTTGGTTGGTACATTTATGAACATTTATTATATATATAAGACCTTATTTTTTTTTATTTCATCTTCTACCCAGGCTTTGGGCATTCAGACTCCCTCCCCACCACAGGGCTCCAGTGCAGTGTCTGCCTGCCTCTCAACTTGGAGGGCACCCTGGATTCTGACTGATTCCTTTGATTTCCTTGTGAGGATCTCCTGAAAACAGTGAGCCCTTCTCATAACCAGGCAGGTCCCTCTCCAGGGTCCTTGTCAAATCGGCCTCAATTTACTCACAACACACTCAGGATTGGCCACCATTATCTTGGCTGTTTTGTCTCCTTGGAACTGACTTGTTAGCTCAATTTACCATCCCTTTAGAGCACTTGGCACTAACAATTCTAATGATTGTAGAAACAAGCTAGAAATTTATTAGAGTGGTGACTGGGGAAGGAGAGATCTGGAAAGCAAAAAGCTGGATTTGTTGCAAAGACAGCAGGAAGTCAAGCGCAGGTCTGAGAGATAGTAATAGAATCATAGAATTGTAGAATTGGAAGGGACCTGAAGGGTCATCTAGTCCAACCCCCTGTCTTAAAAAGCAATAATGAAGGAGAGTCCATAACCTCCCGAGGGAGTCTGTTCCCTTGTCGAACAACCCTTACTGTCAGAAAGTTCTTCCTAATGTTTAGTTGGAATTTCCTGTACTGTCATTTGAACCCACTGGTTCATGCAGCACTTAATTAAACTATGGAACTTGCTCTCACAGGAGGCAGTAATGGCCACCTGCATGGTTTTAAAAGAGGAATAGATGAATTTGTGGAAGAGATGGTTATTGGTGGTTAAGCTCTGCCACTATGGTTGGAGGCCCCCTCATCCAAGTAACAAGTTGCCACCCTGCCTGACAACCTCCCCTGTAATGCAAACAATCGCTCCAAAAGATTTGAGCAAATCAGTCAAGTTGCACATGGCAGGGACTTTGGCTAAATCTCTCTTATGGACAAAGAGCTTGAGGAAGGGTCAGATCCCAGAAGTTCTCTTTGTGAATGTCCATGTAGGGAGCCTGTCCTCCCCTTTCCAGCAGCTCAGGCCAGCCCTTGAAATGTGAACACGCTCCCCGGCAGCCCTTCTCCTCATCTTCTCCCTGTTCTGGGTATCGCTCCTGCCATCTTCCGTTTTGAAGGCATGACGGCTGACGCTGCCAAGTGATTTGCTTGACATGAGATATTTGGCCTCATCACGATACATCTTCCATGTGTGTGTAAATTATGCATTTGAAAATGTTCCTTTATTAAATCTCCTCCGTTCCTTTTCAACTCATCTTGGTTCTGTCATTCACGCGCCGGTTTGCCAGCTCCCGCTGAATGAACCCAAGAATGGTTTCTGAGCAGATGTAACCTGCTGGGTGAGTCCTGGGCCCCAAGAACAACACTGCTCAGAATTTATGCAGCACTAGGTGCTTCCTGTCCATCATATTCTTCCAGAAACTTTGGAAGGAGAGCCAACATTCTTCTTCCCCTCGGTGGAAGCCCCACAGTGAGTTCAGTAGGAACCCATATAGTCGTTTTGCTGGCACAAGGCCCCTCTCATGCTCCAGGTTGCTTGAAGTTCCCAACAAGTTCAATTTACTCTCAAGTGGAGCGTTAAGGTTTTAAACCTCCAATTCTAAACCTAGTGGAGATGTGACTCTTGTGTGCAAGTTCTGCTTGTTGGTTTCCCACAGGGTTGGCCACGGTCAGAACAGGATGCTGAACTAGATGGGCCATTGGCCTGATCCAGGAAGCTGTTCTTATGTCCTTATGAAACTCTGAACATGCTCTTGAGCTCAGAATGGCTGCCAAAAATACCAAGTGTGTGATGAATTATGCCCCATCTGTTTTAGTGGGGTACCTACAGAGAATACAGTGGTACCTCTGGATGTGAACGGGATCCATTCTGGAGCCCCATTCACATTCTGAAGCAAAGCAACCCGCGTCTGCATGTGCAAGGGTCACGATTTACCGCTTCTCTGCATGTGTGTGATGTCATTTTGAGCATCTGCGCATGCGCAAGCGGTGAAACCCAGAAGTAACACTTTTCATTACTTCCGGGTTGCTGCGGAGCGCAACCCGAAAACGCTCAACCCGAAGATACTTCAACCCGAGATATGACTGTATTCAGGTCCCAGACTTTGGATCTAGTCCCCAAACTGAACCATTTGATCAGACACTGAACTTCCAACTGCTGATCCGCTGCAATATTCCCTGAGTGTTGGCCATGGCCATTGGACTCTATGCAGCTCTGCTAGTGATATGTTGGGTCATGGCACTGGGGGAAGCATCTGATGGCTGCTTCTTTCCTTTGATGCCACTGCAGATGCCCCTCCCCTGCTGATGCAATGGCAGCTGCCTTCTGTCCGCCTCACCAACTCACATCTCTCTTAAGCACCAGTTAACATAGGAACCAGCTCCTATTGGCCCCCACAATAAAATATTTGAGGGGGTTGGGCCACCACAAAGTTGCTGGGCATTCTCATTCAAATGGTGTTTGTGCACTGCGTGATGCGATTATGTGGGGCGGGGCTTACCTGGGCCCCCACAATATTTTATTCAACCACCTGGTGTGTTTTTTTTTAAAGATATTTATTAGAATTTTCAATATTAATACAATAAAAATCAAAAAGAAAAAAGAAAAAATAGCAAAAATACAAAAATAAAAATAATTAAAAACACACAAAGTTTCCATAACTTATTTTCCTTTAACTTATTTCCCAGACCTCCTCATACCTCCCTTTTTTGTATTCCAATTCAAATTGTTAGTTCAGCAAATCCTTATCAATAAACTTTAACCTACTTCTAAACCATTTTCCCATATTCTCTTAAAACATTACAGCTGGAAACCACTTAATTTCTATCCGACATTGTTCTAACATTCATTGATTTTGCAATATTTCTGTAAATAGTCTTTGAAGTTCTTCCAATCTTCTTCCGCCGACTCTTCTCCCTGGTCTCGGATTCTGCCAGTCATTTCTGCCAATCCCATATAGTCCATCACCTTCATCTGCCATTCTTCCAGAGTGGGTAGATCCTGTGTCTTCCATCAACCACCTGGTGGTTAAAATGTCAGACTAGGACCTGGGAGAACAGGGTTCGACTCCTCACTTGGCTATAAAGCTCACTGAGTGACCAAGGGCCAGTCACTGTCAGCCGAACCTTCCTAGCAGGGTTGTTGTGGAGATTAAATGAGGAAAGGAGAGAACCATGTATGGCACCTTGAATTCCTTGGAGGAAGAAGATTGGATATAAACGCAATCAATAATGAAATGTTCCTCAGAGACAAGACTCTAACAGCAACAAATATATAAAGATGCAGGATTTTGAAAAGCATGAGACACCCCAATAATCTCCCCCTCCTTCTCTCTCACTGCCCCCTTCCCCTCAAGCCAAGGAACTTAAAGTTCCGAAGCCGGCTGAAGCTAACGGGGCTTCAAAGTATTGGATTCCACTGCCTGAATTCTCCCACTGGGCTCTGAACGTGATAAGCTAAGTGGCAGAGCCGTCCTTGCGCTTCCAGGCCGTTCTGTTCCCCCAGGTGGTTGCAATGGTGCTCGTAGATCATCCTGAGCATCTCCTGGCAGCTCTCTCAGCTCCAGGGCTGGGCAGAGAGGAAGAAAGACCACTCCATCCGCAGCCAGCACAGAAGCCATGGGAGTTTTTTTGGGGGGTGGTCAAAGTCACCGGCTCACCCTGTGGGGCAGAATTCCCTACCCCCTATTAAAGGCTCCTGCCACCTTTCCAGTGCAAACCATCCTTGGGGATTGGAGTGGCTGTGGAAATGCTTCATCTGGTCCTAATTAATATCACCCTGAGGATTCTAAGCTGCAGTGGAGACAACCTCCACCCCAGCACTCAGGAAAGGCTTCCCCGTCTATCTGCGCCCCACCCCCATTCACAGAACAACTCTTTCCAGCACCCCCAGTTTGTTCTTAACTGTTAAATGTTGTCTGCCTGCCTCTTGGCTACATCTGTGACTTGCTAGCAGGCTAAAAGGCTAGAGATGGTCAAGGGGTGAGGGTGCAGAATGGGGAAGGTTCATTCCCTCTCTGGAGGTTCCCCAAATCTCCTGGAAAGACATCCTGGCCATTGAGCTTCCACTGAGCTGCCTGCTACACATTCCTGACTCTTAAAATACTAAACATATTCTGAGCTGAAGGCTTGGAGGTGTAGCAGGCAGGTCAGATGCAGAAAGGGGACTGCTGATACGTTTGTCTTTTCTATTTTCCCAAATACAAGGAATTTGGGGGTGTTTAGCTGGGAGTTGGGAAAACTGAGAGGCGAAGAAAGGGCTGTCCCCTGGAAGATGGAGCGAGCTTGTTTTCTGCAGCTCCAGAGGGCAGGACCTGAACCAATGGATTCAGTGCCAAGGAAGGAGATCCCAGCTGAACATTAGAGATAATTTCTTGATGCTAAGAGTTGTTTGACGGTGGAATGGACTCCCTTGGAAAGTCATGGGCTCTCCTTCCTTGGAGGTTTTTAAGCAGAGGTTGGATAGCCATGTGTCTGGGATTCTTTAGTCTGCATTGCAGAGGGTTGTACAAGATGGCCTTTGGGGCCCCTTCCAGCCCTACAGTTCTATAGCACACACCATGCTGTATTTCTGTATCCCTGCTAGCAAAGGCTAGGTCCTTTCCTCAACCAGCCTTCACAGCCCAGGCCCCACAGCCCAAGAACAAGAGAGCAAAGAGAAGCTTGTCAATTGTTGCCCCCCAACTGGGATGGCTTTAAAAGAGGATTAGACAAATCTGTTGGGATGTGAATGGAATAGATGTTAGGAGTGGATATATTTATTCGATATAAATATCCTTCCTGCCTCACATTTGTGAGTTCAGCAGAGTGCCATTCCTTTTCAGCTTAAAATGAAACTTAGGTTAGTTTTAGTAATCCAGAAAGTTTCAAGGCAGACTGGATTCTTCTGCTATTTCTCCCTTAAAGCAATAATCGCACAAACAGACTTGTAAAAGGTAAAAATAACATTTACTCACTCAGAATACTTGTTGAAGAGAAACAGATACAGCAGTTTTGTTCAGGCAAGCGTAAAATGGTAATTTGGTTACAAAGACATACTTAAGTCTAGTTTAAAATAGTGGACTGAGCTTGGTGTTCTTCCATTGCTGGCAGAGTGGGAAAAGATGGAAAGGGTAAGAGGGTGCTGTCCAGGAAGGTAGGACAATATATAGTCATGCCCTCCAACTGTCAGGTCACAGTGGGAGTATCTCTCACAGAGTTTTCTCCAGCAAGTTTACAGGAAAACTCTGTGAGTTTCAACTCCTATCATGTGACTTTCTAGCAAAACATGAGTGGTTGCTTTTGACTGCATTTTAAATATCCTACAAAATCCTTGGAGGAGGAGGAGGAGTCTATCAAGAGTTACTCCAAAGTTAGAGGCAGGATGCTTCTGAATCCAAGTTTCTGAGTGTGGAGAAAGTGCTGCTGCTGTGGTCAATCCTGCTTCTGGTGTTTAAGGAAGCAACATCTGGTTGGCCACTGTGAGTACAGGATGTAGGACTCGATGGCCCCCTTTGGCCTGATCCAGCAGGCTCTTCTTACATTCATTAGGTAGTAATTTGGCCACCAGGATGACACTAGCCATGGGTAATCTCGTGCGTGGGCAGGTGTCTGTGTCAAAGGGGGATTTCTCTTTAGTTAGATTCCCATGTGAGTGCAGGAATGCGCACACACACACACACTAGAGCTGAAGCTAAGCTCAAAGGGATCTGTTACCTAAGTTTGCTCTGAATCCTCCTTGTTCTGTTTCCTTATTCTGAGCAGCTGCTGCTTGTTACAGAGATGCCTGCATTATTCATGGGAACAGAGCAAATAAATAATGGATCTGGCAGCACAGAGGGGGATTAAGAAGCTATGCCCTAAGAGGTTTCCTTGGGTGGTGGGCAAGAGCACCTCCCACCCCCACCTCCACCAAACCCCACTCTCTGGACCTGTTACTATAACCCTGATCTCCCTCATTGGTAGCTTGCAGTGAGACTGGGGGCGTCTGGCTTCCTGCTGGTCTTGGCTGCCACAGCTTGCTCTTATCTGGCTCTGCATCCTTTTACCACTGGCTCCCATTTTCCACCCAAGAGGCTTTGCTGCTGGGCTGCTGCAGCCAGTGCTTTCAACTTGGACTCTATGAGCTCCAGCACAAAGGCCCTGGCAAAGCAGACACAGTGGCTTGGCTGGGGACAAGGCTTTTTGTGATCGCTCAGAGGACAAAGGGTTTTGGAAGAGACATTGGAGTTCAGCGAGAGAACACCTGCTCTGCATGCAGAAGGTGCCAGGCTAAATCCACAGGGATGCAAGGGCCTGAAACCCTGGAGAGATGCTGCCAGGCAAGTGTAGCCCATAATGAGCTAGATGGGACAATGGTTGGTACATAAGGCAGATTTCTATGTTCCTAAAGGGAAGGAGAGCACCTGCCTTGAATGTCCCAGGTTCAATCCCCAGCATCTCTAGGGAAAGCTCGGAATTTCTCTTGTCTGAACCCCTGGAGAGCCACTGTCAGTCAGTGTTGGCAACACTGAGCCAGATGGACCAAGCTTCCTCTGTTCCTAAATACTGAACTAGAAGTGTCAGGTGCTGGTGTGGTTGCTCGACAGCAAACAGGCAAGACTCCGACCTGTCTTTTCCAGGTTTTATTCTTAGTGAAAACTATTTACAGTGAAGAGCGTCGTAAGTTCATGTCTGGCTCAATCGCTAGCAGAATCTGGGAGTGGTCTGTCTTTGTACCTTCCCCAGCATAACAGTCGCATGACCCTCAGCCTTGTTCCGCCCCTCCCTGCACCAAAACCTACTGCGCAGAATGGGTGCTGGCAAAGGGGTTCTTCCCTCCCCTCCGGTTTGCTCAGGCTCGGTGTTGAGGCTCTCCCTAGCACCCCCTGGTCCCTGCACCGCCTCTCCACTGGAGGTGAGGCTTTGCTCCTCGCCAGAGCAGGAACTGCTTCGCAAGATTTTCGGAGGTTCCCTATAACACAACTGCCCTTCCACCTCTCACCTCTGAGCTGATGGCAGTTCCCTGCCAAGAAGGATCCATGGTCTGACTTTCTATGTCCCATAAAACGGTTTTCTTTGTTACTTTCTCTATTCCAACTTGAGAACTGAGCCTGAAAGGGCACCGGCAGCCAGTTTCTGTAAGGCCTTGGAGAGACTCATGTGGGTGGGCAGAGATGCCATTGGCCAGAGAGGAGACACCTCCTGTGATGTGAACAAGGGAGCAGTTGTGTGCCTTCTCCGCAGGGTTTGTATTGTTGATTTTAGTTGTCTTTTCTCGTATTCCTGGTATCTATCACACCTTAAGAAACTTGCATTCCTGGTATGTTTTTGTTTTTTGTTTTGTATTCCTGGTATCCCACCTTGAGAAACTTTGGCTGAAGGGCCATCTAAACATATACAGTGTAAACTATAAATAAATAATAAGTAAAGTAAATGTATTGCTATTATTAATATTAATGATATTGATAATTTAGTTTATTTCCTGCCCTTCACCCTTAGGTCCCAGGGCTGGTCACAGCAATTTAAAATGCAACATTTAATAATTGTTTGAAAAAATTGCAGCCAGGTGGATCCTGCACCCATCCCATTTCTCTCTGGATTGTGTAAATGGAGTTTGGTGCAAATATCGCTCGAGTTTTGAGCTTCTCAAAAAAAAAAGCCTTTAGGAGCATGGTGCAGTGACACTCTCTCATGGCTGAGCACCCAGCTCTCTGTTCCATTGAAGAACCAGAAGAAGCTGTGGCTGCTACAGTGGTGCCTGGGTGACCTTTCTAGCTTCTACAGAAGAGTCCTGTGGGGGCAGCAACTGTCCTGCTGAGAGCCAGGTCCTGAGCACCTTCTCTGGCGTGGTCCTGAGCCAGCCTGCAATGTGAGCATTTGCACCTTGCCTATGAAGCTGTGAAGTTCTCCTTGTCACCAACTCCTGCATTTTGCCATTGTCTGGAGATTTGGGATTGTATATAACTTTACTAGACCTGTTGAAATGAATGGACCTAAGTTAATCATGTCCATTAATGGGCCTGTCCTGAGTTGCATTAGCCTTTGAAGCACCCCTTTGTCCTGTCCCCATCTCATTCCCCTTATGGAGCCAGTCCAAGGTGGTAGCAGTCTTGAAACAGAGGAGGGCTTGCAAAGCACCTTTTCCTCCTACTACTAGTCATGATGGTTCTATTCTACCAGTCAGGAGAGGGTTGCTATTGCCATCCTGCTCCCCTTACAGATTTCCCATTAGGGCATATGTGCGCCCTGGCCACTGTGAGGACAGGATGCTAGACTTGATGCCCTCCCTTTGGCCCAATCCAGCACTACAGAGGTTTTCTGGTGTTCTTTGTGGGCATCCCCACTCCCCACCCCACAGCTGCTATTTGCATATAGGAAAGCCAAATCCACTCCCTCCCATTTTAGCTTTGTTTTTCAAAACAGGATCGAGGTGTTTGGGTTTTTTTATCCGAGACCAGAGCTGGCATTTAGGGCACTTAGCAAACTGAGAAATTTGGAGGTGGAGACTATTGAAAATCCAGGCTAAATTGGTCAATCCAAACCCTGTAATTTGGACTTCACTGAACAGAGAGAGAGAAATGGCCTGACACCCATCAGCTTTTCCGGAACAGGTGGTGATAAATTCTGATCTGAAATATGCAGATCGCGAGGATGTGCTGCAGAAGGATAAGCTTTGGTGTCATCCATGAGCACCCTACATAGGTCTTGTGCCTCCCCAGGTGGACTGGGTCCCAGTGAGGTGCTGCAGACCACCCCACCCTCAACACACCCAGCCTTCTGCATGGAGTGAGAGCTGGACTCTACAGATATCCATCTTGTCTTTCTTCCAGCTTCTGAGTCTCCCCCCTCGCCCCCACCCCCGCCATAATTGATGGTGCAAAGCAGCCTTTCCCGTGCATACAGTGGATTAGAAGCCGCTGGTGCTCCCGCAGAGCCTGTGTAACCTTGAACAATGAAACCCTATTGGCAGTATTTAACACAAATCTGTTTTCCATCATTGTCAAATCCCCCTGGAGGGTGGGCCACAGGAAGGAAAGTCGAAGGCCATTGATTTCTTTAATGGGCAGTGCTCTTGCCAAACACCTGCTCTCCAGGAAGCACATTAAGGAGGAGACTTACACTTGGCTAAAATGGGGCCTTTCTTGCTCCACCCCCACCGGCCTGGAGAGCTGTCCTGTCAGCTAGATGGGGGCCGAGTGGGGCAGGCACACACCCTCCATCAGCCAACAGAAGGGTTGTGTTCTCACAGGCAGAGAACACACACTGCATGCGGAAGATCCTAGCTTCAGCCTCTGGGCAGGGCTATGAGTGTCCCCTGCCTGGAGCCCTGCAGAGCCACTGTCATTCAATGCAGACAGTAGTGAGCTGGATGGAGCAATGGCCTCACTCAATATAAGGCACCTTCCTAAAAGGAAGTCCAGTGTAGCTCATTTACAGAGTATCTGCATTGCATGCAGAGGGTGGCCCATCTGTTCTGTTCTCCTTTAAGAAGAGACAGTAAAGTTACACACCTCCCAACATTTTTGTTCCCAATCAGACTGTCAGGAGCGGGGTGCCTTTCAGTCCGGTGCTCTGCCGATCGTCTGCAGCATCATCTCAGGGAGCTGGAAGGAAGGCTCCTTGGTGCAACCCTGCTGACTTGCCCCAGAATGCCAGAGCAGAAGGAGCTCTGGTGCTCCTCAGCATGGTCACACCAGAGCACCTTCTGGTCCAGCGCTCTGGGGCAAGTCAGAGCTGGAGTGACCCTGCTGACTCGTGCCAGAGCGAACATCTTTCTGTCTGCTGTTCTTGCATGAGGACTTGCACCAGAGTACCAGACCAAAAAACAGGACATTTCAGGATCCAAACAGAAGCCGGGATTAGCTTCTGTGATCTGGAGTATCCCACTTAAAATGGGATACTTGTTGGGTATGATGTCCTTATCCAGTCTCCTGACTGGGCTGCCTTCGAAGCCAGTAGTGGGGAGGCTCTTGCCTTGCAGGATCTACTTTGTTTCTTGCTACAACCCCAAAGTCCAACAACCAGAGCCAGGTGTAAAAGAGTTGCTTATGGGGGCAGTCATGGACCCTGGAGTAAAGGCTGGGGCTCGCTCGGCATGACCACCCCGGGGGTCCTAACATACATATAGACATATACACATAATTTTATTTGTATGGCGCCTTTCCACAGTTCAAACCATACTCAAAGTGGGTCACAACATGAAAACAATACGTAACCAGCAGTCATAAACAATAAATAAGACATTAAAAAATACACCAAACCGAACAAGCTGGAATGTGTTCAAAGGAGGGCAGCCAAGGTGATCAATGATCTGGAGCCCAAGCCTTATAAGGTTGACGGAGCTGGGTATGTTTAGCCTGGAAAAGAGGAGACTGAGAGGAGACATGATAGCCATCTTCAAATATCTTACGGGCTGTCACATGGAAGAAGGAGCAAGTTTGTTTTCTCCTGCTCTGTAGGCTAGGATCCAAACCAAAGGATTCCATTTACAAGAAATGAGATTCTGATGAAACATCAGGAAAAACTTTCTGACACTAAGCTGTTTGGCAGTGGAATGGTCTCCCTCAGGAGGTTGTGGACTCTCCTTCCTTGGAGCTTTTTAAGCAGAGGTTGGATGACCACCTTTCATATATGACCTGGTTGAGATTCCTACATTGCAAGGGGTTGGACTAGATAACTCCCAGGGCCCTTCCAACTCTCCAGTTCTACGATTCTATGAATTTCAACATAAATCACAACAAGATATAAAATAAAGGTTCTAAAAAGAGAGAGAACAGCAACACACACACCCCTTCAACAAAACACCCCAACTCAGGAGCAACTCAGCCTAGTGCCCCCTAGTGACTAAACTGGACTCTGGGAAAAAAGGTCAAGAGGGAGACAGAGGCCGCAGCCCAAAGCTGGGATGGGGGCAACTGTGCCTGGACTCCAACAGGGTGAATGAGCAGATGGGGGCAGTGCAGAAAGAGCCTCCCACTCCTGCCTTGCTCACCTGCCGCTGGAGTGGCCTCTGTGGGGTGGGGTGCAATGAGTGGCAGTTTGTGGGAGCCACAATGGACTATTATGGGATCCAGGGTCCTTCCTCCTTCCTTCCTTCTCCCCACCACCTCCCCCCCCCCCCGTCTTTGCTGCCAGGGTTAATTCCTGAGCCATAAAGTCCTAGCAGCAGCAGCAGCAACAACGTTCCAGGTGGGAAGTGCTGAGTCAGGCCTGCCTTAAGGAGGTAGAAATGGAGCCGCAGTAAAACAGATATATCAGAGTTGTGGCTACTATAAAAGTGACTTACAAATCTGACTGGCAAAGCCAGCTGTTCCCCCGCAGTGCCGGTAGGATTTACGGCTGTGGGAGGCAGAGGTGTCATTGGCAAATTGGCTTGTAAAGGTTCGGGGCTCCTTTTGCCCTTGATATGAAGCAGGGTTTCTTCCTCAGAGGGCTCTGGTGGGGTGGGGAGGGGGGCTTAGCTGCTGCCACTGCTGCCACAGACCCCTCATAAGCCACGGGCTGCCTTTGCCAAACCCTTTTGCCACATTGAATAATCGAGTTGCTGAGTCGGGATCCCCAGGAGTCATCTAGTCCAACCCCCTACAAGGCAGGCATCACAGCTAAAGAATCCCTGGCAGATGACCATCCATCCTTTGCTTAAAAATGTCCAGTTAAAGAAGAGCCTACCACCTTCCAAGGGAGTCCATTCCCTTGTTGAACAGCTCTCCTTGTCAGAATGTTCTTCCTAATGTTGAGCTGGAATCTCCTTTCTTGCAGTTTCCATTGGTTTGGGTACTCCCTTCTGGAGCAGCAGAAAACAAGCATGTTTTCCATCTTCCATGTGACAACACTTCCTTCCACTGAGGTGGGAGCCTCTGGTGCTCTAGAGGAAACCATTAAACCTCTCTCTACCATTGCAGGGGCCTCTGGCTCTTTGGACCCATCATTACCCACCTCTCAATAAAAAGGTAAAGGTAAAGGACCCCTGACCATTAAGTCCAATCGCAAATGACTCTGCGGTTGAGGTGCTCATCTTGCTTTACTGGCCAAGGGAGCTGAAATTTGTCCGCAGACAGCTCCTCCGGGTCATGTGGCCAGCATGACTAAGCCGCTTCTGGCAAAACCAGAGCAGCGCATGGAAACGTCGTTTACTATCCCACTGGAGTGGTACCTATTTATCTACTTGCATTTTGACGTGCTTTCAAACTGCTAGGTTGGCAGCAGCAGGGACCGAGCAATGGGAGCTCACCCCATCACGGGGATTCGAACTGTTGGCAAGCCCTAGGCTCAGTGGTTTAGACCACAGCACCACCTACGTCCCCTCTCAATAACTGCTGATAAAAACCTGCATGCCCCTGATTCAAATGGTTGCTCTCACTGATGCAAATTGGTGCCAGGATGAAAGTATCTCTCTCTCTCTCTCTCTCTCTCTCACACACACACACACACACACACACTTTCAGAGCCATTCTGCTACTGTAGAGCATCTGCTACGGGGTAACCCTAAGAGAGGCTGCTATCATTCTGCTCCTTTTAGGTGTTCAGAGAAGCACATTTGACTCCAAGCAATGCCCCTCCCCCAATGGGTGCCTAACTTTTTTTATATAGAGTCTGATCACCTGAAAAGGGGCTGGGTTGCCCCATGGCAAAGTCATCCAGCTGCTGTCTGGAGAGCAGAGCATCCAGCATTTGGCTAAGTTAGGCTAATCAGAGCAAGGACCAGGGAGAAGAGAGCTTCATGGGCAGTGCCAGGGCCAACCCAAGACATTGTGCTGCCTGAAGCAGAGCTGCAAATGATCCCCAGCTCCCTGATCAAGATGCATGTTAGTACCCAAAGTGGCCAGCCAAGTTCTTTTGGCCCCTGAGGCAGAAAATCCTGCAAGCACCTCTCCCCTTCCTGGCAGTAAAAATTCAAGGGCCTTTTCAGTTGTCTCTGAACCACATTGGTGGAATGTCCTTCCCAGTGAGAGGTCCGCCTGGTGCCAACTTATCGTCTTTGTAACACCAGGATAAGACTTTTCTCTCCTCCCAGGCATTGAAGGCATCTGGTGGTATCTGATGGTATCTGAGTGATGGATATCAAGCTGTGTTTCATATCTGTTGACTACACTTGTCTTTGCCACATTATAAGATGTTGTCATTTTTTCGGATTCTGTGTTGAGAATATTATTTCCTTTTACATTTTGTATGCTTTGGGTTTTCTGCAAATCACCTGAGGCCTTGTTTGCAGTAGGTGACTAAGAAATCTAGTAAGTCTAAACAATTAACAGTAAGATATAAATAACTACTTGCTGCTTTTCAGTCACACCCCAGACTCTCCCTGCCTCAAGGTGGGGTTGATCTGGTTGCAGAGGGTTCTGGAAGACAAGCCCTGCCCACCAGTGATGGCATGTCACTTGAGATGAAAGTGCCACCTTGCACTGCCACTGCCACCATACCTGCTGGGGCCAGCGCCATTTCTCCACCCACCCTGCTGTCTCCGCTACTGGTGGAGAAGTGTTGCCTCCATTGGCACCAATTTGGGGTAAGATCCCGCCTATTTTGGTGAGATCTCACCTACATTACATGAGCTCTCTGAGCACTGCAGGATCCCGTGCGATTTTGGATGCAATTTCAGCAGATACTGGTGCTGCTTCTGCACCAGTGACAGAGCAGGTGGGGGGCCTGTGGGGCTGATGCTTTGCAGGCTTCTGCCACCTGAGGCAGCCACCTCAGTCTGCCTAATGGCAGAGCCGGCTCTGCTGCCCATCCCTGGTGGAGATCCAGGGCATCCGACAGGGACACCTGACAGTTGGTGACTGTCACTCCTTCCATAGCACTGTCCCTGCACCTGCTGCTTTGCAAGAGGCTCTGAGTGGGCAGGATCCTTCCCTAGGCAAGAGCTGAATCAGGCCCATGTCATGCAAAGGTGTTGGCAGGAGCCTTGGTAGCTGAACAACATTTTGTGTTACCAAGACATCTCCCTCACTTTGCTCTGTGCCTCAAGAGGGGAGTGCAAGGGGGGCAGTGAGCGTTGCCAACTCCTCTCCTTTGCTTCCAGCATGGAGCCCTTTTGGAGCACAGCACAGTGATGGAGGGGATCCCCACCCCTGCTCCATGGAGAGCCTTGGAAGTGCAGCTCCAAAGAGAGCACTTCCCCTGCACATTGCCCAACAAAGTTTGCCATTTCTGCCTTGCACTGCTGTGGGCTGGGGCCTCCTAATGCTCACCAAGGACAGCAGAAGACTCACTGGAGCACATGCAATTGCAGGCTCCTGGTTTTGTAGGAGCCTCACTGCAGGAACAGAGGCACTATTGATTTGAAAAATGTAGGGAAAACTGAGCCCTCCAGTAGCATCCCCTGATCCCCAGGCAGCAATGTGCAAGCGAATTCTAAGGGCAGGAAAATGACACAGACCCTTTTGCTGGGCTCAGTGCTCGGGCCTCGGTTCCAGCCTATGTTCTCCTTGCCACTGGTATTTAACCCTGATAAAAAAACCAGGAGCTTGCAAGCAGCTGTAAAGGGGGCCCTAGGCAGAATTCAAGTGGGGTGTTCTCTGGGGAACCCCTCTACCCTCTGGTGCATTCTCCTTCCCCCATAATCTGAAAGTTCCCCCTACCTTATTCATGCATACACACACCTTATGTGGCTGCGCAAGCCAGCTGCATTCCTGTTGCACCAGCCCTGCCCTTTGCCTGCAGATTGGATTCAACATCTCTCTCTGCAGCAGAAGGGCCAGGTCATGCTCCTGGGCTGGGAGAGCAGGGCACAGTCCACAGCACCCACTCCCCTCCTCTTTTTTCGCAGAGTGTTGGCTGGTTCTAGGTGCTCTGCTGCTCGCTCAAGGCCCCCTTTGCCCCCTCCAACCCTGCTCACTGCCTCCGTGCCCGCAGCAGCCCATCCCACTCTATATTCTCTTCACAGAAGCCAAGTTGCTTCAGCTAGTCAGCAGCGCCCCGAGGCCTGTAGAGCAGGTTTACTTGAAGTGCATCACCTGTCAAGCAAAATTGATTTTGGCTCTGACTTATCTGAGATAACAGCGGAGCTGCCCGAGTGCAGAGAAGGCTCTCCATTTAACAAGCACATTTAGGATTTCACAGCTCTTAATGCGGAGGAGAGGCGGGGAAGAGGCTGGGGGCTGCTTGCTTCTGTGTGCCTGGTTGTGCTCTCGGCACAGATGGGCACTGAACAGAGCAGCAGCCGAGAAGCTGCCTTGTACCGAGTCGGAACATTCATTGCATCATCTACGCTGAGTAGCCCCCATGGCCGTGTCCTCCCTCTGCTGTAAGAGGCATGGTGTCCCTGAATGCCAGCTGCTGGGGATCACAAGTGGGGAGAGTGCGGCTGCTGCTTGTGGGCTTCCTGGAAGAGGCATCTGCTTGGTCCCCTTTGACTTTATCCAGCAGGTCCTGCCTTATGTTCTTAGGACCAGCAGCAGCTCTCCAGGGTTTCCTCTCCTCGCCCCACCTGGAGATGCTGTCAGGGGTTGGAGCTGGGATTCCTGCATGCAGAGCAAATGCTCTGCCACTGAGCTGCCACTGAGCTTCTTCAAGAAACCAGGCTTAAGACAGAGGGGATGGGAGGGAACAAAGAAGCAAGTAGCCCTTTTCCTTCAACATCCCCATCACAAGCATCCAGGTGTGAAAATAATGGCCTGGGCAGGCTTTTTCTGCTGCTGCCAGTGGCGTAGCATGGGGGAGCCACAAGGGTGGTTGCCCCAGGCACAAAATTGTTGGGGGCACAAAATTTCAACCCCCAGTGCTGCCTCATTACAGCTGTGTGCTTCCATCGCTGGGCTCCACTGAAAACGGCTTTTCCATGCAAACCAGGAAGTGACCTCTCCAGACAACAGAATGACTCTTCCTTTCTTATCTCTGTGATGGCAATCTCCTGAGTGATGCAGATACCATTAGGCAGTTGAATGTGCATGTGTACTCCCTGCATTTTCCTCCCTTCCACTCCCCTCTGCACAGCCCTGGGTGCTGGCAACCCACGCTACACCACTGCCTCCTGCCTTGGATGCCTTGGCAAGACAGGATTGGCTCTCACTCATCTTGCCACCTCCACACGGACACACACACTCTTGATCAGAGGGAGGGTCTCTTTCTTTCTCTCTCTCTTGAGTTTCCTTGGTGTCATCCTGCCCTGAGAGTTCACCTTGCACCTTTGGGACCTGTCCTCCACTCCACTGCTCTTGTGGGGTTTGCTGCTCATTGCAACATCTCCCCTCTCCCAGCCTGGGGAGCAAGAGGGAGGAGTTTCCCTTGTCTCAAGATGTGCATCTGCTATTTGAGAAGGGCAGGTGTCTTCTGCCTCCCCCATCTCAAGTTCCCTTCCTGCCCCCTTTTAGATAATCATGGAGGAGTGTTCAGGATGCTGGTAGCTGAGCCTAGCTGAATTGTAGAGTTGGAAGGGACCCAAGAAGTCATCCAGCCCAACCCCCTGCAATGCAGAGAGAGAAGGTGGCAGTTCTGTCCAGATTACCCTTAGCAGTGCAGGAGAGAATGGGGCAGAAGGAGCAGGTCAGAGCCTATTGTCTATATTGATTCAACCTGTCTTTGCTGCCTGGGAAGGGTTCTTGGGTGTCATTTTGGGAGCGGATGGGTTAGAGATGCTGGAGCCTCTCCCCACTTGGCAACCACCTCTATCCTTGGCTCTTTTTATTAATGAACCCTGAATGGGGAGGAGGAGGCGGCAAGGGAGCTGCTGGGCAGATGGCATCCCTTCTCCAGCCCATTTGGTATCTGCTTCCAGGAATGCCAGGTGGAAATCCTGACACCCCCACATTCCAAGCACAGCAGGGAAGCCAGCGGGGATTGCAAAAAGGAGGCAGCCTCAACAGCCACTTCTCAGCTAACTGCTGGGTGCACAGTGGTTTGCCAGCCTGCCATCTCTGCAGGAAAGCCTCTCGCCCAACTGTTCTCCTCCTGTGGACTCTGCCTACTACATTTGCTGGGTCTCCCCAGCTGCACCCCCCCCTTCCCTTTCTGGCTCTGTCCCAGTTATGAAGCTGCGTCAGCTACACAGAGAGCATCAGGTCCTTGGTTGACACAACCTTCTGTTGTTACTGTCAGCATGGACAGGGGCAGTGTTTTGCCATCGGGGTTCCATCTCCTGAGTTGGTGGTGGGCCATGACTTCAGACTGGATTTGTTGCGAAGCATTTGGAGGACCTGCTTCACCTCTTGAGTCCCGTCCCCCCCATGGTGAGAGGGGAGAAAGGAAGCCACACAAAGTGCCCAGGGGACCAACCTCAAATCCCTCTGCAAAGAGAACCCGCCTCTGTGAAAGGGGAAACCTTCCATTGTTCCAAGCCTCCTGCTGGCCTGCCAGTCTGCCATCTCTGCAGGAGAGCCATTCATCCAGCTGTCCTCCACCTATAAGCTCTGCCTAAACTTTCTAGGTTTTCCCATTTAGCATGTGTCTAAATATATCCAAGAACAGAAAGTCCCTGCCTTTGCTGGCACAACCTGCCAACTTCCTTCCCTGCCCCTGCCACCCCAGCACGTGCCACAGCTATAAAGAGACATTACTGGGCGCAGCCCTGGCTGTTGGTGGCCTTGAATTCTGCACCAGTGGCAGGGGGAGGGCAACCCCCAGTGAAGAAATGCCTAACCCCAAACCCCTGGTGTGAACCCTTCAACAACAAAATTAAGAGGCAGCAGTGGCTGGGAGATGGAAAACAATTCCCTCTCTGCTGGTGGCTGAGCCGCTCCATGAAGCATCTGTCAGGGGTCGTCTGGTAACCACTGAATCTACAGGCATCAAGAGCCCTGCTGAATCAGACCAAAGGGGACCCATCCAGTCCAGCATCCTGTTCTCACAGTGGCCAGCCAGATGCCCCAATGGGAAGAAGCCCACAAGCAGGACACTATTGTGGCCTCCTGTGCTGTGATCTTGTGCCCCTTGCCCCATTTGCCAAGCCTTCAGATTTTGCTCTCCTCCTGCTCAGGGCTTGGGGTGGGGAGGGGTGGCCTTAGCACATTACTGACAGTGACCACTCCCTGCCCCCCGCCTTAAGAACATAAGAAGAGCCTGACGGATCAGGTCAATGGGCTATCTGGTCCAGCTTCCTGTTCTCACAGTGAACAACCAGATGCCCCAACAAGCAGGACCCAAGCACAAGGGGCCTCTCTCCTCCTGTGCTTCCCAGCAACTGGCATTCAGAAGCATCGGTGCCTCTGACTGCGGAAGCAAAACATAGCCATTGTGGTTAGTAGCCATTTCAAATCCAGCACACACCAGAGCCTGAGGCAGTCCTCTGCCCAGGAAGAACCTTTTCCTCCTTTGGGGTCTGGACTAGGGAGCAGAATTCAGGAACTGTTTTTTTGTTTTAAAATGCAGCATTATCATTGCGCGCGCACACCCCCCACACCCTTGCAGCACCAGGGTCCTTGCGCAAAGCCAGCGTGGGTGTCCCGCTCCTCCTGTGTGTGGCCTGCCTGTGATTTAAGAGCCGCCGTGTTCTTTTTCTTTGCCCTTAATGAAGTCAGTCACATTTTATTGCTAAATCGCCCTCATAATGGCCACATAACTGCACAGAAGGAGGTGTTGAGGCCCTTGCAGATGAAACCGTAAATCTGTGATTGCTTCATCTTGGGGGGAAGGTCTAATTTGTCATTGGCACTTGAGCTGTGGCTCACCCCAGCGCCCTGCTCTTGCTCCCAGGTAAACTTCAGCTTCCATGCCCAGGTAGGCAAAGGGAATCTCTGCAGTGATTTGAAGAGATTTGGCTCCCTTGTAGCTGCCTCTCCAAGACAGAGGTGAGGGGCAAGAAAATGGTTCAGGAGGGCACCTGGGTATCTCTTTAAAGAAGGCACTTGGTACCTAGAAGCCACTTTTTGATCTCTGGGCTTTCTCTTCACCCCCCACCCCCATCACCTAGATTATAAGGGTCTAAAAGCCAGTGGTTTGCTTTTCCCAAGGTTGCTCTGTCCAGGACCAGGGAGGCAAGTTGCTATTTTTACACCCCTCTACTTGGTAGGACTATTGCTTCCCCAGGTCCTCTTGACTTGCCTGTCTGCAGAGGTACCTGGAGGCTCCAGGCAGCTCTGTATCAACAGCCAGTCATGATGTGGGAATTCTCAGAAGTTGCCCTCTGATTTCCTACACATCCTCAGGGGGCATCCAGACTGCTCTTCCTTGCCTGGATGGAGCATAGAGATTGGTCCTAAGAAAGTTCCCCAGGAAGGTTTGCGGCCCCTGGGATGAAAACATTTCCCTGCCCTTGTATCAGAGCTATCCCTGGTTAACTACCCAGTTTGGGAGCTTGACCTTCTAGGATGATTGCACGTAAGAAGGGTGTATGTCAGATTAGCTGTGATTCCTGCATTGCAAGGGGTTGGGCTAGATGATCCTTGGAGTCCCTTCCAACTCTACAGTTCTATTATTCTATGTCCCTCTGGCTTGCTGGAGGCTCAGGGGCTGGCTGGGTGCTCCACACCTCCCAGGAGCAGCAGTTTGTCTCAAGCTGCCCTGCAGCTGGGCTCTTTTGTTGACATTACAAAAGGCAGAGAAGGCGATTGCTTTCCGGCTGGCTCCTGCTGCCATTGCTGCATGCAAACCAGTTTCCCCTTTCGCCCCTGTACACCCCCCTCCCCTCCCTAGCTCAACATGTGCAGAGGCCTGCATGCTGATATCTCCCAGCCGTCGCTTCCCTTCAGAAAAATAAAACGAGCTTGCCAGGGAGAGCGAGAGCTGGCGAAAAACATGCGGCCTCATCTTTAAACAGTGGTTGCTCCCTTTGAAATGACATTGTCAAGCCCCATGGAAAAAGGCAGACACAGAAGGAGCTGCCCTCCTCGCCCACATCACACAACCGCTGGGGCTCTGTGTGGATCACAACAAAGGAGAAGACATAGAGATGACACCCTCCCCAATGACATATGGCAGTCACTCCAGTGGTGGTGGTGGTGGGGAGAATTTATGAAGATCCTTCGAGGCTCCATTCCCAGCTCAGCTGTAAATCATTCATTGTCCCAGCAGCTCCTAAGCAAAGGTGGAAGGGCACCATCCAGGGACGCAGAAGAGAGAGAGAGTAGACTTTCTGCTGCCTATAGCCAAGGATAGGATCCAGATCATCAGCAGAACGGCTGAGTGGTTGGCTGGCCAAGATGAAATGGCTTTTCAGCCTCTTAGTCCTTGGCTCAGAAGAGAAGAGTTGGAAGCTCTTCCAACCTGTGTTTTGGGGATCTTGCCCACACTTGGCTCTTCACTTCTAAAACACTTGGAGCCACTGGTGGCTGGTCCTTAAAGGTTGTCTGGTTCACCCCCTGTAGTGGAGGAATCACAACTAATTTCATTTAGTTTGGGCCCAGGTCTCCAATCTGTTAAGGTCATTTTGAATCCCAATTCTGTCTTCTGTGGCATTAGCTACCCCTCCCAGTTTGGTGTCACCTGCAGATTTGATGAGCATCCCCTCAATTCCTCGATCCAGTCATTTATAAAGACAGTGAACAACAATGGGCCCAAGACAGAACCCTGCAACACCCCACTTGTTACTTTTTTTCCAGGATAATGAGGAACCATTAATAAGTACTCTTTGAGTTCAGTCAATCAACCAGCTAATCTGCCTAACAGTTACCTCATTCAACCCACATTTTACCAGCTTCCTCACAAGAATATCATGGGGGACTTTGTCAAAAGACAAAATCAAGATACACTAATGCATTTCCCTGATCCACCAAGCTTGTAACTCCATCAAAAGAAGAAATGAGATTTATCTCATTTTGACACACATGATTTGCTTGTTTTTGCTCTGGTGACATCTACATTTGGCTTCCCTGCTTTCCTCCCTACCAGCCCCAAGGAGCATTGGCTGCTGCTTGGACCTCTGTAAGGCCGTGTTTGCTCCTTGACTATTTTGTGAAGCAGAACTGCGCATCTCCCTGCTTTCTATCATTTCTCCCACAGCAGGCCAGGTGTCCCCAAAGGTATTTGTCCCAAATCAGGGGTAGCCAGTCTGATCCCCCCCACCCCCAATGTTATTGCAACTACCACTCCTATCCTCATCCCTGACCATTGTGCATGCTGGCTCCTGGGGCTTATAAGCATTGGAGTCCAACAGCAGCATCTGGAGGGCTAGATGTTGACTGCTACCCCTGCACTGAACTTAGAGGAGACAGGATCTCTCATTTCTGGAAACCAAGCCTTATGAGGAATGGTTGAGGGAGTTGCAGAAGCTCAGCCTGGGAATGAGAAGACAGAGAGGCGATACGACAGCAGCCTTCATATATCTGAAGGGCTGTCCCTTCAAGGATGGAGCAAGCTTTTTCCCTGCTGCTCCAGAGGGTAAGACCCCAATCAATGGATTCAAATGACAAGGAAGTAGATTCTGATCAAATATTAGGAAGAACTTTCTGATGGTAAGAGCTGTTTGCTGGTGGAATGGATGCCCTCAGAAGGTGGTGGACCCTCCTTCATTGAAGGCTTTTAAACAGAGGTCAGATATGATGGAGATGGATCGAGGATTAAATCTGTAAATTAAAATTTAAACCTCCTGTCCCACATGTGTGGTAGAAATACAAGAGTAAGCAGGCTCTGAAGCCCTTTTAGCAGAGTAAAAACACTTATGCGCTTTTGCAGCTTACTGGAAGCTAGGAATTATCCCTATTTATTTGTGGTCTGCTGACCTTTCCCCTTTCTGTCCCCATTGCTAAGAACGAACCACACATTTTAGTAAAAACTAAAAGGTTTACTTACATCCCAATGCAGGCAGCATATATATTAAAGTAGTATAGAGGTAAAAATCCCTCTTATTTGCAAAATACAAAATAAGTTTCCAAAATAGAGTCTGGGCTCTGAGCCAACCCCAGGCATGGATGTCTGCTCACATTGCTGGCTTGAAAGAAAAAGATGAAGTGAGGCCAGGAGGAAGGAGAAAAGATTAATATCATTTGTCCCATTTTTTGTCACAGGAAGTAGGGGATATGACATCACACAGACCTGTCTTCACCAGGAATACAGGAACTCTGCAAGTCTCAACCACTTTGTATGCTTATTTAGCCAACCTAAGTGTCATTTTAACTACAGATTTCCCCACAGAATGGTCATCTGTCAGGGATTCTATAGTTGTGATTCCTGTCTTGCAGGGGGTTGGACTAGATGGCCCTTGAGGTCCCTCCCAACTCTACAATTCTGTGATTCTATATGACAAACCTGCCATGAGGACTGGTGACACTGACATTCTGTTTCTTGGGCATGGCAGGAAAAACAAGTTCCCTATCAGTGTGGGTGGGTGGTTGGCTAAAGTGCCATTTCAGTGCCTCTGCCCAACAGTGCTGACATGAGACAGGAACTCTCTGCATCTTCATGGCTTCAGTCGTCAGCTCACAGAGCCCTGATCTGCTGTGTCTCCAGATCAAGAGTCCCATCTTGCTCCTTCTGCAGGCAGCCTTAGCATGGGGACTCCCATGAAATGCTCCCTGACTTGTTTGATGGAGGTGCCTTTTGAAGCACAAGTCCCTCTGGAAAAAATGTGCCCTCCTTCCTCCTCCTCCTCATTTGGTGCTCTGAGTTCCCTGGGATGCTTTGGAGCAAGAGAGGGAGCCACAAGGCGAGGGTTCAAGCTTAGTCTAAGCTGAGCTCAGCTGGGTGTCTGCCTGGTCCAGGTCCTGCTGACTCTCCATGTTTGGGGAAGGGCTGTGGCTCAATGCCAGAGCAAATGCTTTGCATGCAGAAGGTCCCCCATTCAGTCCTCACTGGCAGCATATCTAGGTAGGGCTTGAAGTGAACCATTCTTGAACCCCAGGACAGCCATTGCTGCCAGTCAGTGTAGACATTACTGAAGTGGATGGACCAATTGTCTGACTCAGCAGAAGGCACCATGTCCCTCTGCAGACCCTTGAGAGCAGCAGCAGCAGCAGCATCCCGAGTGCCTTGTTTGCTGATGGGAGCAAGCGGGAGACTTGCCTTTAAGCAAATTCAATTACTGTCAGTTAATGATGATTAATTTGCAATTAAGGGTCTCCAAAGGGTAGCCTACATGTTGAGTAAATATTGATTGAAGGCTTGTGGCCGCCCACCCATCGCCGCCCTTTCTGGGAAACATCCCAATGGCAACTGTAGGTGGCAGCTTGGTAGGGTGACCCAGGCTTCCTTGGGAGACAGATTTAGTTTGGCAGGAAGAGCTGGGTGCTGTGGGTGCTGCTGGGCTTCCCTTCTGCCTGTCTCTGCTCCCACGTTTGTTTGGGTTTTCTTTGTATGTGTGCGTCCCTCCCCAGCTTGATCCATTCCAGACTTGAGTGGCATAAAAGCTGCCAAATGGGAGGGCTCAAAATTTCTTACAAAGAAGCCCTGGGATGCCTTGTTTCCCAGGAGAGGTGTCTCCTATGTGTCGAGAACACTTCCCTGCCCCTTGAACCTTTTTGTTATGACAGAGATTGGTCAGGTGCTCTAAATAAATAGATTTAAAATAAATCTATGAATGTGGAAGCAGTGACCAGAGTTAAAAGGAATGGGACCCAAGTCTTTCCAAAGGCTCCCCCTCCATCCTGGGCACTCTTGGTTCACTCAAGCCAGTGTGCTGAGGGTATTGGCTCCACAAATGGTCTTAGGGAAGCACTGCTGTGGGGCCAAGACACCGAGAGGTGAAGTCAGAGGGGCTCCAAGCAAGACATATTCCTGGTTAAGCTATGGACCAAGGCTGGGGAGCAGCCATGCCCAGCTTGGTGCCCTGCACACATTTTGGACTATGGCTCTCATCAGCCCTAGTCAGCATGGCCAATGACTGTGCTGGCAGGGAATTGTAGTCTGAAGGCTTTAGAGTGCTGCTTTAGAGTTCCTGATGCGCGAAGGCAGCTCCAGACGATGTGGCTGCTCTCCTGCCTATGGCTTCCTCCTTTGGCCAGAGCTGTGGGGATGATGCCATGGCTGGATTGCTGGCTGATGCCCCTCTGGACATCAAAGTCTCAGGACCTGCTGTGGGCTTAGCTCCCTTTGAGGACCCTGTGTAAGTCTTAGTGTGCTGCTGCTGCTGCTGCTGCTGCCGCCTCCTCCTCCTCGGCTGGAGCCCTGGGCTGCCATCCCTCCAGCAGACGGGCTCCCTTGCAGGCAAGCAGATGGTGTGAGGAGCACATCGGCCTCCTTTGTTATCGGGAGCAATGGCTCAAAACGCGCCTCTCCTTGTTCCAAATGACTGAGTTGCCTCATTCCCAGGCCCAGATTCCCTGATTTGGAGTCAGCGGGGCTGTTTATGCTCAGAGTGTCTGTAAAAATGTTATTTTAGGCCTGACACTGAAGCTTATGAATAAAATTTAGATCTCGCTCAAAAGTGCATTAGCTGTCACCATTTGGCTCCCTGCTAAAGTGTTAATTTTTATGGAGAGGAATTCTCTCTCCCTTCGTCCTCCTCCTCCCCCCTCCCCCTCCCCTCCACGGCTTGGTTCTGCGGAGATAATGAGACCTTGCTAGCTAGTTACTCACTGGCCCACCCTGAGTTTGCTGCAGCCAGACTTTGCTTGGCAAGATGCAGTCATGACTGGAGCTTCAATTACCTTTCATTAGCATGAAGCGCAGAAGTCGTTCCTTCCCAACCACAGCAGGAGAGCTTGAATGGGCTCTGCCTGAGTCAGCGGCCTGTTGGCACAGCCTTGCTTATTGATGCTGGCCCACAATGGAGGCAGGTTGGCACCAATTAGCTCCCCTGACTCTCCCCCCCCCTTCCTTGATGCAGGCTGTTGCTGCTGCTAACAGTCAAAAAGACTTGAGCACCTTTGCAAAGGATAATTTTTTAATGGATTCCACCTACAAGGAGGCGCTGACGGGCAGATTCCAAAACGAAAAGGAGATTTATTTTTAATCAGTGCTTGCTGAGGGCTGGAGCCAAACTGTCTGCGCCTTGCTCCAAGCTGGCTCTCCTGGCCTGTCCACCTTGCAAGCTGCACTGCCAGCTGTGCCCCCCTCATCTTTTATTAACCTTGTTGATGGCAGCAACACCTGGATGGCATTGGAATTAGCTCATGCAATTAGGCATGTTAGCAGATGGCTCTCTCAGCTCCCACTCATGCATCTCGCTGTCCTGCCCTTCCTCTGAAAGGGGAACAGCTCAGGCACTGCCCCACCAGGTTGGACCCAAACCTCAGGGCTTTTTGCAGCTCGAACTCACTGGAACTCAGTTCCAGCACCTCTCAGGTGGGTGCCATTGCACACTCTTAGAACAAGGGAGGTGTTCGTGTGAATTCCGGCACCTCTTTTTCTAGAAAAAGCACACACTGGGTGTCCCTATTTTCATTGGAGAAATGTTGGAGGGCCCGTTAGCACGATAAAGTGTTGCTCTTCCACACACAGCTGGAAGCAGAATTAAAACAGCAGTTCAGAAAGCCCCTAATAGAGTGTTAATTCCGCTTACAAATCCAGCAGCACCCTTTCTCCATGAGCAAGACCCCACCATCTTTCCCACAGAATCAGAGAATCTGGTCCACCTACTGCAACGTAGGAGTAATCTCGCATCCTGCTTCTCCTTGCAACTGTCCCTGTGTATTCATTGCCCTCTCGTCTCCATTTTCTCTGAAATCAGCTCTGCTACTTTAGTGCTTCCTGTTCACTTGCAGTGTTCTTGCATCCAGCACTTAATCCCGGCTCATTCACACTTTTCTTTTGCCCTACACTTTCTAGGCACAGATCGACACCTTTTTTTGCCTCACTGCTTTCTCCAGGAAAATCTGATCTTTACCATCGAATTAGAGCAAATAGCAATTCAGGTTTTTCACGGATTGCTGTTTGCTCTGATTCAGTGGTAAAGAGAGGGTTTTTGCAGGGAAAGCACTGGGAGAAAACAAAACAAAACCCAGGACTCAGACCTGGAAAGCCAGGACTTGTGCATAGAAATGCAAAGCAAAGGTAAGTGTGGGTGAGCTCTCAGTCAGTTCCTGTTCCTTCCCAAGGGGGCAGCTTTAAATTCTAGTTTCCTCTTTGCATTTTTAAAATTAATTGCAGTTGTACAGCTCTGATCCTTAAAAATAAAATAGTGTTGGGTTGAACTTTCAGAATCCTGAAAGGGGGTGGGTCATGGTGAAAGGGGAGTGCAAAGCAGCCTCCCCACTTTCATATTTCAAGGGTGGGGTGGATTATGAGGTTGAGGATCACTGCCACTTCCCCAACTCCTTGTGGATGATGCATTCCTGAGCCACTGTAGAGATTTAAACATGTCAGCCAGCAGCAACCAAGGTGCCAGGGGAGCAACGGTGCCTTTGATACCGCCACCCACCAAAAGTAGCAAAAAATGCCCTCCCCTCTCATGGTCCATGAATGGAACCACAAAAGCAGATGGAGGATTTCTGCTTAGTCCTAAAAAGTAAGTAATTGCTCTGGGCACGCAAGAGGCATCTAGTAATTAGAGCCACCATCCCAGGAATTTACTGAATAAGGGGCTGGTTCAGGAATGTCATGAGTTAAGAGGCTGAAACAAATCAAGGGATAGAAAACTAAAGGGACAGTAGCCCTGGAAAGCCTCGGTACTACTTTGCAGGCCATAGTGGGCAGGCTGGTGCTGCAGCTGCATTTCAACACACACACACAAAAGACCACGACAAATTAGATTTTTTATATATATAAAAAAGACAACACAAGCAGAGTGGAATGCAATAACCTGGCAGCAACAGCATCTGGATTCTCCATAAAAATTGAGTGAATGAATTATTTGTATTCCAGACTAAATGTGTGAAAGAAACTGTGGAGACAGGAGAGCAATGCTGCTCTCCAGGCCACTGTTGTCTTTTCCAACAACCAACTAGTGCTGATCATCTTTTACTCCACCAGGCTATCCTCAGTAACATACTCTGGTCTCAGGAAGTTCTCCTCCTCTAACAAGCTATTGGGCAATAATTGATGTTCTACCATCATATCCTCCATCATCTCTCCAATGAAAATAGGGATGTCTTAAGGAAAAGTGGGACATTCCAGGATCAAATCAGAAACCAGGATGGCTTCTGTCAATTTGGGACTATACCTGGAAAACAGGGACACTTGGAGGCTCTAGGCTAATGGGTTTGTGTAAAAATGCCCTAGGATCATCTTTTGGAACATAGGGTCCTTAAACAAACAACCACTGCAGCTGTTCCGGGCTGCTTGATTTAGTGAGAGGGAGCAGGGACTTCAAGGTGTTGGGCACCTGAACATGAGTCATTTTGAGGGACCCACATTCTTTAATGCAACCATTGCTGAAAGCCATCCGTAGGGTGGGGAGATGATTTCAGCAACCCCTTTCAATAAGGCTCCCAGCCAGTGCTGCCTTGTTTGGAATGCCAACAGGCTCTTTAGCAAGGTCCCTGGCCAGAAAGTAACATGTGTCTTCTGGATCTGGGCTTTTGAAGGTGATTTACCACTAGCCTTAGGAAGAGAGAACATAAGAAGAGTCTGCTGTGTCAGACTCTATGCAGGTATGCCGTACATAATTTTATAAACTTCTACCATGTTGCCTTACTTGTCCATTCTCTAAACGAAAAAGTCCCAAACACTGCAACCTTCCGTCATAGGGGAGTTGCTGCCTCCCCTTGATGATTTGGGTTGCCCTTTTCTGAACATCCTTTTTGAGGAGAGGGGAGACACGTGCTGCAGCCCACCCCCTCGAGGCAGGTTGGGTCTTCACTCAGCACACCTTCATCAGCTTCTCAGGAAATGTGAGCTTTGGAAGGAGTAATTGCCTTCAGTTTTGCTGAGTTTGGGATCGCGTGAGGCTGGGCTTTACAAAGAAATCAATGTGTGTTTAGTGTCGGGCTTTGTGTTTGTGCAAAGTGACATGGGATAAGCTGACTGGAGAGTGTTAATTGGTTTGTGTTGAGCATTTATGCTAATCAGTATGTGCAGCAATGCCCACAGCTCTTCAGCACCACTAATTCTGTTTACCCAAATTGGGCTCTGTTTACCTTATTGACTTGATGGAGAATTGCTCTTGGGTTTCACACATTGGAAGCTGTGAGTTGAACCCTCTTTCATTCCAAGCAGCCTCGCACACCAGCATCAAGGGTGGGCAGGATTTGTGGGAAGGTCCATAGCTTTATGGTACAGCACCTGCTTAGCATTTTTTTTTTATTATTGCATTTATATCCCACCTTTTACCCATGGAGCTCCAAGGTGGTGAACATGGTTCTCCCTCTCTTCCATGAATCCCCATAGATCTGTGTGGTAGGTTAGCCTGAGAGGTGGTGGCTGGCCCAAGGTGAGCTTCATTCATGGCTGAGTGGGGATTTGAACCCATCTCCCAAGATCCTAATCTGACACTCTAACCACTACACCACCACAGCTCAGTCCCCAATGGCATCTCCAGGCAGGGTGGGGAAAGATGCCCCATCTAAAACTCTGGGCAGCCACTGTCACTTTGTGTAGGTAGCATTGAGTTATGTGGTCCAAGGTTCTGTCTCTGTACAAGGCAGCTCTCAACATTCCTAAGGAAGGAAATTAAGATGACTGTGCCCAAGACTTTCCAGGTAGTGCATCCATCTGGCTGCCTCTCCAAAGGATGCTGAGCCCTTTTCCACCCAGTGATACCAGAAATCCACCCCAGGGAAGGGCCCAGGGATTTCTTGCATGGGTTTCTCCAGTGGTAGCTGGTGCCCACTGGAACTAGGAAGTCAGGAAGCATGGGGCCCAGTAGTAGGTGGAACCAGAACCAATGATGAGTGGATGTTGTCTGCATCCTCATCCTCCTCCCCGCTGCTGAGACTGAGGAGGAGAAAGCTGACAGCCAGGACCACCATTCCTTAGATAGGAGTCAGAAGGCAGGTAGGGGCTGGCTGAGAAGACACTGGGACTGGTGGGGTGGTCCCCCATTCAGTTTTATGATAATTTCTTATTGTTTTATTGTGCCGTTTGCTGTGGGTTGTTTGCATGTCCACTGCTTAGAAATGCAAACCATTAAGTGGTATATAAATGTCTGAATTATATAAATAAATAAAATTGCCACCACAGGGTTTTTATGAGGTTTAGGGGCAGGGCCGTCCTTACCCGGGGGTGCAAGGGGTGCGGGGCACCTGGGTGCCAAATTATGGGGGGCACCAGGCACCACCATTGAAGCCACCTAAGCTCTTAACTATCTACCTGTTATGAAATAATAAATAATTTTGATCAAGCAAAAAAACAAAATACGTATATACCTAAGTATTGCCGAAATGTATACCTACTGTTTCACTAAAGGACTTTTGACTTTGTGCACTTATTTACCAAAGCCGCGCTGCGCCAGCGCCGGCCGCAGTGCTTGTCATTCACAATGGCGGCGCTTGTCATTCTCAGCGACGCTGTGCACGCGAAATTACTGTAACTCTTACATCAAAATATTATGTTACGTATTGTATTGAGCTGCTATGCGGCAGCGGGGACAGGGCACCTTTGACACGACTGATCTCGTGGCAGGCAGGCAGGCGGCGCGAGATCAGTTGTGTCAAAGGTGCCACTGACCCCGAGTGAAACATTGCAAGTTGTGTTATAATTCCATCACTTACAGGTCATAAGCACAATAAAAGTTAATTTGGGGGCTAAACTAAATTGGGGGGGGGGCACTGGGCGGATCTTTGCACCCCGGCAGCACATATGCTAAAGGCGGCCCTGTTTAGGGGCTTTATTTTCATGAGGATGGTTGTAGTTGCATCCTCATAAGTTTTTTGGGAGTGGCCCAGGAAATGACATTATCTGTGTCAGACCCTGAGCTGTGGAATTTCCTCCTCACAGAGAGATATCGGGCACTTTCTGTGTGTCATTTTTTGTCATGTGCTGAAGACACATCTCTTTCCTCTGGCCTTGGACACCAGAGAGAGAGAGAGAGAGAGAGAGAGAGAGAGAGAGAGAGAGAGAGAGAGAGAGAGAGAGAGAGAGAGAGAGAGAGAGAGATGGAAAGGCCCACCCTATTCCCTTGTTTTAATATTGTCTTTTTAAATTGTTACATCCTTCCCAGGGACCTCATGGTGAAAACAACCATAAAACCCACTACCACCACAGTTGTTAAAAGGAAATTCAATGGAATTTATGTGGCCCAGTCTGAAAAGTGGCTTCACTGAGCTTCTCTTCCGTCTCCCCCACCAGGACAATCCTGGCCTTTCTGGGTGGCAATGAGCATCTTGAAGTGGAGACCTGCAGCACCTCCCCTTCCCTCCGGCCATTGCTATCAGCCTGTGATGGCCTGCACAGTCTTGGCTCACAACTAGCAGAGGCCACTATAGCTACTTGTGATAGAAGGAGGCATGGCTCAATGATACAGCAAGTGCTTTGCATATGGAAAGTCCCCATTGGCATTTCCAGGTTGGGTTGGGGAAGTCCCCAGCCTGGAACACTGGATAGGCTTTGCTGCCAGCCTGTGTAGACAATACTGAGCCAGATGGACAGGTACCCTGATGATTTGTGAAGCAGCATTCCTGTGATGACGTCAGGTGGGCTGGATCCTTCCCACTGGCTTTGCTTCTTAAAAGCATCACCTCCAGGAAGACTCTATTGCCCTCTCAGCCTCTGTTAGATGCATGGAGGTAAATGGCTCCTGGGCATAGATGCCCACCTTAGTCAGAGGGAAAGTGCCGATCAGAAACAGTGTGTGTGTGTGTTGTTTTGCCCTTATCTGCAGCAGCTGACGTGTTTTGACAGTTTGCAAGATGGACATTAAATCTCCCGCACGAGGGAGAGCGAAGCCTTTGCCGGCCGGCCGGGCTCTGGGAGAGGCAGCACCGGAGCCGTTCCAGCTGCACTGACTGTGTGATCCGGACTCAGAATGAGCATCATAAATCTTGATTATTCTCTGTCTCAACTGATTTGAACCAAATGCCTTGGACAGGGATGGAGTCCACATCTTGCTGAAAACTGCAAAAAATCTGATTAAATGTACAAACTGATATAAATAGCACTCTATCTATGTTAATGCCCAAACTGTCACCCGGTATGCCAATGCGCGAGCGGGTCTGTTTTGCTAGCACTCCCGGCCAGGCACTGCCCGTGGGCCTGGGGGCAGGCAGCTCTCCCCTTGCCCCCTCCAATCGGCTCCGCCTGCCACTGTAGCTGTGCTGGGCTGGTGTTTATTAGAATTCAGTCAATTACCCGCCACATGGCTGGCTCTGATTGCACCTCTGTTGCAATTAAGCACCCTACAGAACAGGGAGGGTGCAGGGACCATAATAAGGCCAGCCAGTAAATGATGGGGGGGGGGGGAATACTTGGAATAATAAGGATGCTGGATGCTACACAGGCAGATGCAGGAGGGAGGGGGGAATTACCATAGTTGCATGCATAATGAATGAAATTCAGCCCTGGCACGAGCAAGGCAGGGAAGGCACAAACAGCAGGACTGCCCTTGGGTGCTAGCCTGGGTGACAGCTGCCTCCTTCTGGCTCAATATTAGGTGGGTGGGAGTTGTGGTGTCCTTAGGGTCAACTGACTGCCTTAGGCGATAGGAGGATTTACAAGTTCTTCCCACCCTAGAGAGCTGACGTAACTCAGAGCAGTCAGTGCTGGGCAAAGGGGTTGTTGTTGTTTAGATTTATTGTCAACCACATGGGCCAGTGGCCTGGCTCAGGGTGGCAACCTTTGCTTGTTCATAGCTAGTACTCAGAATGGGGAGGAGAAGGAAGGTTCTCTAAAGCACATCTGACCACCAGGCTGCTTGGTAGCAGAACTCTCTCTCTCTCTCTCTCTCTCTCTCATGATACTGAGCTTACTGCCACATGACATCCAATGAAGCTGAATGTTGGAAGATTCAGGGCAGGCTCTGATCCTGCTTGGCCCATGACAAGGTCAAAGGGCAGACTGCTTGAGTGGGGGCCAAGCAACTCAGTGGGAGGCCACACCAGACTTAGCAGCTGCAGAAAAGAGAGCATAGGAACTTGCCTTGCCCCATCTAGCTCAGTATTGTCTACACTGACTGGCAGCAATGGCTCTGCAGGGGTTCATGGAAGGGATTTTACCCAGGTCTACCTGGAGGTGCCATTGGGTGCTGAAGCTGGGATCTTTTGTATGCACAGATGGCATTGGTGGTGGTGAAGAGGCACTGGCAAGCTGAGCAATGCTGATCCATTTTCCCACCACAAGAGCAGTTTCTGGTGTGAAGGGAGCAGGGAACCTACTCTTAGTTGGTGCAGGGCAAGTGCCCAAGAAGGGATGCTTCCCAGGAAAAGAGCATTGCAGAACCAGACCATTTCTCAGTTCTCTTCATGAAGCCTCCTGGGTGCTCTGGGTAGGCTGGTTTGGTCCATCTGTGTACCTTCCAGCATGTTGCAGTTGAAAACCTGGACACCTGTCTTTTTGGGCCATGCTTCTACATGACTTGCATGACCCATGTGAGAGCATGGCCCCCCAAAAATTGGATTTCCCAATTTAATCAGTACACTTGAGAGGTATGCATCTGGTCTGTGGGCTGGCAAGAGACCAGAGCAGGCAAAGAGGAGGACCTGAACCAATGGATTCAAACTACAATAAATGAGATTCTGACTTAACATTAGGAAGAACATTATGAGGGTAAAAGTTGCTCAGTGGTGGAATGGACTAACTTAGAAAGTGGTGGGCTCTCCTTCCTTGAAGGTTTTTAAACTGAGGTTGATGGGATTTTTTAGCTATGATTCCCTGACTGCAGGGGGCTGAACTAAATGGCCCTTGGGGTATTTGCCAACTGCAGAATTCTATGATTCTGTATTCCACCTACCTGCAATCACTGAAATGGCTGGGAATTCCCTTCAAGGCCAAAGGGAAAGGACCACATGCTCCCCCTTCTTCTCTCTGCAAGCCTAACATATTTTATAAGGGCTGTGTCATTCTGCTGTTTGAGCTTTGTGGCGCAAAACCCACCACTGTGAGTGAGTCTCTTCCTAGCTGCTAGGAGGACCAAGCTACATTTTTGCAGGTAGAACCTTGTAGGTGGTTAAAGGGAGAGTTCTGGGTCGCCAAAACATTATCCAGATGACTTTTCCAAACGTTGCCATTTTCATCCTCTTTCACCCAACTTCACCACTACGCCCACCTTGCTGCTGCTGCTGCTGCTACTGTTCTTTAAGAGTTTTGCCCTTCTTGTTGGCTGTGTGATCCAGCCAGTCAGGGATCCTGGCACCAGTGTCATGATGCCACAGCAGCCCTACTTGCACTCTGCTCAACCATGTGGCATAACTGCATAGACCAGCCTCCAAATCACATATTCCTTCAACAACCTTGTGCTGTGTGCAGATGATCAGAAAAGAAAGTACAGCATGCAGGCACCTGCTCCCAAGTAGGGACTCCCACATCATTGTGGCACCTGGCTCTGTGGGCATCCCGGATACAGGGATCCCCTCCGAACTGACACTCCCAGGTGCTCCCAGGTTGGTCTTTCTTGTACAGACAACTGCATGCAACATCAGGACCCACTCCATGGACTACACAATGATGCCCAACCTATGAATAATGCATGAACAGGGCCCATCAGATTTGATTTTGAAACCAGGACCGGGGTGATGCTTCCTCCCCTTTGCTAATAAATAGGAAATTTCTATTTAGCACCCCTGCCTAAATTCCTCCTGAAATAGGAAGACAATGAGGGGGGAGCAGGATGTGCGTGTGCGTGTAGTCCCCCCACCCACCCCGCCTCTCCTCCAGCTCAACCATAGCTGCCACTCTCCCTTAAGAGTTGCAATCTTCTTAACTGTTGATGACTCCCCCATTACTATCGCTCTGGCTATTCGTGCTGGGTTAGGATAACATCCATATCCACAGCTCAGCAGTGGAATTTATTTACCTTTTTTCCTCCTAAAAGCTTTTTAAGCTGATCCAGTGGGGGGTGGGGGTTTCATTTAGAGGGCCATTATTTCTCATCTGCTCTTTTGGGTGGGAGTAAATTCCCCCAGCGATGAAACTGAACTCGTCACCACAGAGACCTACTGCATTATATTTTAAACATTCCATTTTGACAGCCTCCTCTCTTCTTCCGAAACACCAACTGCTCTCTTTTTTTGGGAGGGGGTGCAGGGTGAGAGAGCCCTAAATTACACAGATGAGTCAATTTTTTATTTCCCTTGGTTTGGCTGAAGCCGCCTGGTTTCCCTTTGCTGGCTCACTTTGCAGATTCACACCAGCAGTTGAAACCCATAATATTAATATTGGGTATTAGCAAACCCCTTGACAATTCTGCAGGATCCACAAAGGAAAGCAGCTCTCTTGGAGGTTTGTGATTCCTGGCATCCGTTACCCAGGAAGGAAAAGGGATTCCATCTTTGTTTCTCCCTCTCTGCTCCCTGAAATCCCAGGTTCCCCTCCTGTGACCCCTACCAAGTTCACTCTTCCTTTAGCATAAACCCTCAACTTAGCTCCAAAGAGACCCTATGCCCCTCAGTGCCAAGGACTGGACTTGGGCTTGCAGGGAGCATCTGGGATGAAAAAGGCCTTCTTCACATAGTGCAGAGTTAATCTATGGAACTCGCTCCCACAGGTGGCAGTGATGGCTGCCATCCACTTGGATGGCTTTGAAAGAAGATTAGACAAATTCATGGAGAGGTCTCAGATCCTGCTTAAGGGTTTCTTATAATGGGCATCTGGCTGGCCTCTGTGAGTACAGGATGAGCTTCGTTTGACATGATCTGGCAGGGCTCTTCTTATGTCCTTGTCTTAAGAGGAGGTGGGAAATGGGCCCAGAAGGGAGCATCCAGGGAGCAAAGGGATCAAGACGGTCAAGGCATTTTCCTCCAGACCCTTTAGAGATGGCATTAAAGGGCAGAGAATATCCCACTCAAGACACACTGCTCAGTCCCAGCCCCACCCCATCCAAAACCGATGCAGGCAAATGATAGCAGGAAGGCTTCTCAAAGCTCCTTAGAGCTTTAACAAAAGAAGAAAACGGGCTTTAAAAACTCTTAGCCCGGATTCCCTGCATTCCACACACACCCTTAGTCACAATGCAAGCTGATCCGCACAGCTTATTTGAGGCCAAGAGCGCCTTCCCCTAACTCCTCTCTTTCTGTTCACTGGGGGGAGGCATGCCTGATGGCTGTACTCTACCTCCGCTGTTGGAAGCGGAGAATGCCTTTGAATAATACCACTTGCTGGGTATTGGAAGTGGGGAGAGTTGCTGCTGTTGTGCTCAGGCCCTGTTTGTGAGCTTCTTTTGGATGGCCACTGTGAGCAGAAGACTATGCTGGATGAGACGCACACCCTTTGGCCTGATTGAGCTGCTGCAGAGCTCTTCTTAGTTTCTTATTATTCCTAAATGGAACCTCCATGGACAGAGCCAGTCTGCTTTGGAATGCTGGAGAACAAGAGTAGTAGAAGGCTGTTGTTCTCAGATCCTGCTTGGGCTTCCCTTTGGGGCATCTGGTTGGCCACTGTGAGAGCAGACGACTGGGGGTCCCTTTTTGTCCTGATCCCCCTGCAGGGGTCTTACATTCTTATGCTGCAACAGCAGGCTTCCTCAAACTCCAGGTGTTTTGAGACTACAATTCCCATCATCCCTGACCATTGGTCTTGCTAGCTAGGGATCATGGGAGTTGTAGGCCAAAAACATCTGGAGGGCTGAGTTTGAGGAAGCTTGTGCAACAGCTACAATGGTTGGCAGTAACCAATCCCCTGGAGCTGCATTGCTTTTCCCCTCCCCACAGTGTCTTTCTCTTCCCCCAAAGTCTTTGAGGCACTTGCAGGGGGTACTGCTTTCCAGAGCCATTCTTGGCTACCTCCCAGGGCAGGCCTGCCTGGCTGAGATGGCAGAAATGGGAGGCTCCTGCATTGCTCAGATGTAAAAATGTGGGGTCGGAAATTGAGATGGGAGACGGTTTCCATTCAAATCCATCTCCATCGCAAGCAGCGCTGTTTCTCTTCCTCTACAGTCCAGCTTCTGACAAAATGTACTTTATTCATCTTGCTGTCTGTTGTTGTAGAATTTCATGTTACTAATTACATTATTGTTACACTCCACACTATCCATTTCGGCACAAAGGAAACACAGTGCAAATGTGGGAGGGGAAACTTCATAAATTGCGTATGATTTACAAAATGAAAACAAGAAAAACAGCAAATCCCAATCTTACTCACTGGATCAATTTCCATTCTGGGCATGGGGAAAAAATAAGTGAGCACCTGCAATTCCTTCCCCCATTTCCATTTCTCTTGGAATTTTCCAGCATTCCTAGTGGGGAGAGGCTGTAAACTTCTGTTTATAAAATTATGCAAAGCATGGAGAAAGGGGATAGAAGTAAAGTTTTTATCCCCCTGACAAAAGACTAGAACTCATGGAGATCCAATGAAGCTGAAGGTTGGTAGATTCAGGACAGAGTCTTCACACAGTGCATAGTTAAATGATGAAACTCATTCCCACCAGAGGCAGTGATAGCAGCCAACCTCTGTTGTTGTTGTTGTTGTTTGGTCGTTTAGTCGTGTCCAACTCTTCGTGACCCCATGGACCAGAGAACGGCAGGCACCTCTGTCCTCCACTGCCTCCTGCAGTTTGGTCAAACTCATGCTGGTAACCTCGAAAACATTATCCAACCATCTTGTCCTCTGTCGCCCCCTTCTCCTTGTGCCCTCCATCTTTCCCAACATCAGAGTCTTCTCCAGGGAGTCTTCTCTTCTCATGAGGTGGCCAAAGTACTGGAGCCTCAGCTTCACAATCTGTCCTTCCAGTGAGCACTCAGGGTTGATTTCCTTCAGTATGGAGAGGTTTGATCTTCTTGAAGTCCATGGGACTCTCAAGAGTCTCCTCCAGCACCATAATTCAAAAGCAATTCTTCGGCGCTCAGCCTTCTTTATGGTCCAGCTCTCACTTCTAGATGGCTTTAAAAGAGGACTGGACAAATTCAAGGGGGAGAGGGCTACTGATGGCTCCTCGCCATGATGGCTTTGCTTTGCCTCCATAGCTGGAGGCAGCAATTCTTCTGAATCCCAGTTGCTGGAAACCGCAGGAGGGTCTCTTTTGCTGGTAGTTTGGCGAAGGCGAGTTGTCTGATTGTTCAGTCTCTTAATAGGAACCACTAAATGAATTGCTCCTTGTGGATATAATGTTGATATTATTGGTGTTGAGGATATCGCTTCATCCTTGTTTAAACTGTTGTTATGTTTTAAATGAATTGTAATGGTTGAAATGTCAATGGTACATGGCAGGACATCTTTCTCTTTTTTCAGCTGTTATGGCTATTCGACTTACTGTCTTCTGTGAACCACTTTCAGCATAATACCCTCCTTATTGTATTTACTTTGTATCTCAATGTTTAGAGGGTCCCTTCCAAGGCAGAATAGAACATACTCAAACCCAGAATATTAAGTACCAAAAAATCATAAATTCGTAATGTAAAGTGTGAGGCATGTAAAAAAAACTATAACACTAGCAAAATATAAGAGCAGAAGATGCCTGCTGGGTCAGGCCATTTTTCTTACAGAATGGCTGACCAGATGGCTGTGGGAAACCTGCTAGCAGGACCCAAGCACAAGACACAAACACACACACACACAGAGAGAGAGAGAGAGAGAGCGCAGAGCTAAGTGTCTAAAACTGACTGAACAGAGAGCCTTTAGGGTTGTCCTACAATCAAGTTTCTCAGCTAGGAGTCGTTTCCCAGCCAGCCTGGAGATGACACCCATGGGGATTTACCCGGGATGCTCCCCCCTGATGATCTACTGTGGTGTTCTCCCGAAAGGGGGTGCAGGTAGCACTCAGCATGCTTATCTCCACTTTCCCTCAAATGGGAAAGTTCTTGAAGGTTTGTTTAAAAAAATACCACTTTGAAATTATTTTAAGGCCTTTAAGAACCATATTGTCAGAAAAGCAGTGTTTAATGTCTGGACTAAATATAAAGACTTACTGGAAAATAAAACACCAAGGTGGCTTTCACCTTTGGAAGCTAAGGCCCGAAAAGGAACCAATATGGAGGCCTACTGGCCAAAATATTGGGAACTGCTAGAAAAAGACGGAGATAATTGGAAATTGCAGAGTATGGAGAAAATGAAGGACAAAGTGCGAGACTGGTTACACTACGCTCAGATTAAGGAAACTTTCAAAAGTGATAAAAAGTTAGGATTCCAGGTGGAGAAATCGAAGTTGGAAACAGAACTGTTAGAACCTAAGACTAAGGTACTATCAAGAATGTATAACTTGCTGTTGAAATGGAATACACAAGACGAAATGGTTAAATCGGCTATGATAAAATGGGCACAGGATATTGGGCATAATATTATGTTTGAGGATTGGGAAAGGTTGTGGACCACTGGGCTGAACTTTACTGCATGTAATGCTTTGAAAGAAAATGTAATGAAAATGATATACAGATGGTACATGACCCCAGTTAAACTTGCTAAAATATACCATTCGTCAGACAATAAATGCTGGAAATGTAAGGAAAATGAAGGAACATTTTACCACCTCTGGTGGACTTGCCCTAAGGTGAAGGCCTTCTGGGAAATGATATATAATGAGTTGAAAAAGGTGTTTAAGTATACCTTTACCAAGAAACCAGAGGCCTTTCTTCTGGGCATTGTCGACCAGAAGGTGTTAAAGAAAGATAGAACATTTTTCATGTATGCGACAACAGCAGCAAGGATACTACTCGCCAAGAATTGGAAAACTCAAGATCTACCCACACTGGAAGAATGGCAGACGCAACTGATGGACTATATGCAACTGGCGGAGATGACTGGCAGAATCCGAGACCTGGGAGAAGAGAGGATGGAAGAAGACTGGAAGAAATTCAAGATTTACCTACAAAAATATTATGATTTATCGGAATGTTAAAAAAGATGCTTAGTTATAAATAATTGGCCATCACTAAAATAGATCAGGAACTGATGAGGAGAGAGATTAAGAAAAATAAATTAGCAGGAGAATAATTTTATTGTAATTAAGCGGTTTTAAAATTTGGAAATAAGATGATAATTTGCTGGACAAAATTTTTTAATGATGTAAATGGGAGTGGGAGGCGTGAGGAAGTTCAAAGAGGATATGAAATTTTGTTAAACAAAGTAATATTGTACACTGTTATTGGATGTTTTCTTTTCTTTTTGTAAAAACCCTAATAAATATTTTTTTTTTAAAAAAATGAAATTATTTTGAGGGGCATTTGTCAGCAGCTCTGCTAAATGTTTTTGGGCCATTTATGCACTTTCCTCTGAACATGGATGGTGGTGCCCAGAACTGGGGCTACATTTCAGATGACCACTGCATCATTTCTGGGAGCAGATTTCTGGGAGGAGGGTTTGCTTGGGAATGCACCCCGCCCCCCACAAACACACCTAGGGTTGCCATACATCTGGAATTTTCTGGGCACAGCTGATATTCTTAAGCAGCATCTGGGCAGTAATCACTGAAATGTCCGGGGAAATCCAGAAATATGGCGGCACACGTTGGTAGTGTAAAAAAAAAAAAGCTCAACACTTTTTGAAATATGGCAACCCTAACACACACACAAACACAGAGTTTGATTCCATCCCTCACTCGACTTGTTGACTGGGGTGGGGGACAGTCTTTACCTCCTCTCTCCTCTTGGAGATGGAAGCAAAGTACGGTAAAGGTGAAGGACCCCTGGATGGTTAAGTCCTGTCAAAGGTGACTATGGGGTTGTGGCGTTCATCTCACTTTCAGGCCAAGGGAGCCGACGTTTGTCCACAGACAGTTTTCCAAGTCATGTGGCCAGCATGACTAAACTGCTACTGGTGCACGGAGGACTGTGATGAGTGCAAGAGTGCACAAAAACACCATTTACCTTCCCGCCACAGCAGTACCTATTTATCTACTTGCACTGGTGTGCTTTCAAACTGCTAGGTTGGCAGGAGCTGGGACAGAGCAATGGGAGCTCACCCCGTCATGGGGATTCAAACTGCTGACCTTCTGATCAGTAAGCTCAAGAGGCTCAGTGATTTAGACCAAAGCACCACCCACATCCCTGGGAGCAAAGTAAGGGGAGGAGGAGACAGGTGGGGGGAAAGTTCCTTGACCCAGACGCCCCCTTCCGATTCCCAGACATTCCTTTATTTCCTCCTGCCATGCAGCAGAGACCTCTTGAGCTCTGTCTGTGGAGAGCAGCCTTTGGGCCTTGCGCTGCCTCACAGGGAGCCACAGTGTCTGCTGAGGCCCTGATGATTGTTATCTCTGACACTTCTTCAGATTGCCTGGTCACATCTCTGTCTCTCTCTCCTACACACACACTCTCCTTATTTCCTCTCCACTGATGAACTCCTTCCCCACCCCAGGGGAGTTCTGAGTGGCCTCTTTGCAATCTGGGTGAATTGCTGTGCTGAGATCGTCCCCCTGCCTTGCTGGCAGAAGCAACAGGCAAGGAGAGGGAAAGATGCAGCCAGAGTGATTGGGAAAGTCGAGCATCTGTTGGGAGGGGTCGGGACTGACCTCTTTGCCTTGCTTAGTGAGAGGTTATAGGGTGTTGGACTGGGGATGCTGTCTCTGTCACATAGCCAGATTAAAAGGGATGGAGGATACTTTAGATGTCCTCGATCGGGCACATTGTTCAGGCTGCCTTCAAGCACTTTAGAACCTATTCCTGATCCTGGTCTTGCAGAAAATGCCTGTCTGGAACTCACCAGCACTGAGGATACTCCAAGGCAGGGGCCAGCAAACTTATTCAGCAGGGGGCCGGTCCTCTGTCCCTCAGACCTTGTGGGGGGCCAGACTATATTTTGGAGGGAGAAAAATGAACGAATTCCTATGCCCCACAAATATCCCAGAGATGCATTTTAAATAAAAGCACACATTCTACCCGTGTAAAAACACCAAGCAGGCCCCACAAATAACCCAGAGATGCATTTTAAATAAAAACACACATTCTACTCATGTAAAAACATGCTGATTCCCGGACCGTCCGCAGGCTGGATTTAGAAGGCAATTGGGCCGGATCCGCCCCCCCCTTCCGGGCCTTAGTTTGCCTACCCATGCTCCAGGGGTATCCTAGAGGATGGGGTGCAGCCTTTATTGCTAAGGGAAATCCATCTATTACAAAGGCTCAGAGTTGAGGCAGGGATGGGGAAGTTGTATGGGGAAGAATAATATTTGGGCAGGGGAATGAATGGATTCAAGAGTGCAGGTCTGGAGAAAGCCAAATGCATGTATAGACACATGCCCCATGCACACCGGCACACAATCAGGAACCTTGCATTATGAGCCCCACCCTGGCCAGGCCTTCTAAGCATTTTCAGGTGGATATACTGGTGAGCCGCCCTCAGCCTTTCCTGCTCAATTTGGGGAAGTCATTGCAGGCCAGGAGCCAGCCGTTGTGGGGAGGTGCCGAAAACACACCACAGCGCATGCACCCTCTTCACTCTCTGTCCATGTTCTTTGAATGCCTGATCAGCAACACTGCTGTTCACATAGTGGCGGGCGGAGATACCATTTGATTTCCTCTGTAACTTGTCTGTTGACACAGTCTCCAAATCCACGGTCTGGTTGCTGTAGCAACTTCACTCCTTTCTTTCCATCCTCTGCTTCTCCTGATCCTATCAGGTTGTAGCTGACGTTGGCACCTTGGTTGTTATGGTAATACTCACAAACACATTCCATTGACATGGTATTATGGGGGGCAGGGGGGAGGAGAAGCATGCACCCTTTTCTGAAGGATACCAAATGCAAGTTTCAGGTGGTCACAGAGAAAGAAGCTGCCCTGATGCCCTGTTTGAAAAGAAACCTTTGCTCAGGGCGGGGTCTCCAGGCTTAGATTCCTGCCTTCAGCCAGATATGGTGGGTGGTTGGGTGTGCCTTTAGAGACCTGTGGACACCTTTCAAAACTGGAAAAATTGGATATTTGTCCCTCCCAAAGAAATCAACCCCCCCCCACAGATTTGATCCCAGAATGTTCCTATTTCCCCCACCAGTGCTGCAACTGCTGAACTTGGGGAGGAGGATAAACCGGTGCATGTTCTGAGTGGCAGTGACAAGGAGACCTTGGCTGATTAGACATTGCACTCCTAAACAGGATTTCCTAGGAGGCGTGTCCCATCAATATGAAAGGGAATCACTTCTGAGTAAAGATATGTATAATTTTGTTGTAAGGTCAGCAAACTTTTTCAGCAGGGGGCCGGTCCACTGTCCCTCAGGCCTTGTGGGTGGCCGGACTATATTTTTTTTGGGGGGGGGGAGGGAATGAACGAATTCCTATGCCCCACAAATAACCCAGAGATGCATTTTAAATAAAAGGACACATTCTACTCATGTAAAATCATGCTGATTCCCAGACCGTCCTTGGGCCAGATTTAGAAGGCAATTGGGCCAGATCCAGCCCCTGGGCCTTAGCTTGCCTACCCATGTTCTATTCTATGCAGTGGCATAGCTGGGAGAGAAGCACAGGTGCAGTTGCCCTGGGTGCAAAATTGTTAGGGGCACAAATTTCCACACCCAACACTACCTCAATACAGCTGAATGTTTCCATCACTGGGCTCTGGTGAAAACAGCTTCTCCATGTGAACCAGGAAGTGACCTCTCCAGGCAATGGAACAACTCTTCTTATCTCTGTGACTGCAATCCTCTGGGTGGTGCGGACACCATTAGGTAGTTGAATGTGCATGCATACTCCATCCATTTCCACCCGATGCGGCCTTGGGCACTGGCGACACATGGTACACCACTGATTCTGTTTCAGGGGACATGAACTACCTACTTTGGGTTTTGGAAGCACAACTGTCCTCTTCAGTTTGGGACTCCTGTGTGACCCTGCCCAGATTTTAAGGTCTGTGGCAGGAATCTTGCTTTCGGTTCCTCTGACTTCAGAAGTGCTGTTCCCTGTGATGGACTGCCTTTGGGAGGATAGTGAAGAAGACAACGATAATCCCCATAGCTTTTCATGGATGGTTAATTTTATTCCTGTAGTTTCTTGGTCTTTATTGCTGCTCTTACTGCTGTTTTTGTTATTATTGTGCTGTTTTAAAAATACTTTAATGTTTTAATGTTAGACATTGATTATTATTTTGTGTCAACTTCCTTGGAAGCACCTGCTGAGCAGCAGGACAGACTTCTTTCCAACATAGGAATGCTTCCCTTAAGTAGAGCAAAAGAGACCTAGAAGGGAAATGACTTTTCACTCACAGGGCAGCCCCTGACCTCTTGCAAGGGGTAGTGGTTGAACTGCAAAGGCCTCTGCAAAGGCCATGGTGGGATGTTCCTTGCTCTCACCTGTAGCAGGAATAGCCTCTTCTTTGTGTGCAGGAGGTCCCAGATTCAATCCCCAATGGCATCTCCAAGGAAGATTCCTCTCTGAAACCCCAGAGAGCTGCTGCCAGTCAGTGCAGACAATATTGAACTATTGGTCTGGTTCACACAAGGCATCCTCTGCTGCCCTCTAGTGTTGAGGTCACCTCCCTACAACCTGGATACCTTCCGTCCACATATGGCAGTTCCTTGGAGGCCAGACTGTACCCCTCCTTCCTGCCACATCTGCAGCCCCCCCCTCTGCTGCCCCCCAACCTGTCAAGCACCTTCAGTGCACACCAATACCCTGCGGAAGATGGCTTCCACATTTCCCTGGTGTGGGCTAGTTCCTGTTCCATGAGGAGCATATGGGCAACCAGGATGTTCCTCAGTAAAGCTCTTTACAAGCCGTGTTTAAGGTTTGTTAAAAACCCCAGGGAATTAAAGCAATATGCCCCCATTATGGAGTGGCAGCTGTGGGGTCTGCGTTGCTTATTCAAAGGGATTGGAGGGCACACTTTGGTGATGGGGCTTTGGAGAGATTAAAATTATTTTCAGCATTAAGCACAACATTTCAAAGTTAATGCTTTTGGTCTTGAATATGGATTCAGAGAGCAGAAAGAGATTTACAAGACATTACTTCTATGCAAATTCCAGCAGAAACCAAGGGTGGGTTCTCCCCCCCCCCTTTCCCTTCTTTCTTTCTTTCTTTCTTCTTTTTTTTGTTGAGCAAATTCAACAAGAGATTTGACTCGGGGGGCTTACAGCAAATAGACTTTGGTTTTCATGCAGATTGCTGCCTTTAATGGCAGCAGGCAGGCAGGCTCAATCCCCTTGAAAATTCCTAGCTTGTCTGACTGGGATACTAACAGGGCACAGTTGAGAGGCCAAGCAATTACAGCCGGATGTGTTAATGTACAAATGGGGAAGGAGGAGGAGGAAGCCACAAGCTTCTTGTTTAAAGATGAAAACAGATGTTTCTCCCATGCTATGTTGGTGAGCAGCTGGCTCCACGCCACTCAGAGGAGACGGTTGCTGCTCAGAGGCCACCCCTGGCGAGGCACCCATTGGACACCTTCGCTTCAGTGGTCCTGATCTGTGGGAGTTCCTGTTAAACTTCTGCAGCAAAAGCATCAAAACACAGCCAACAAAAGGTGCCTTTCCGTGCAGGGTTGCAGGAAGCCCCCGCCCGTATAATGAACAAGCAGCCTACGCAGAGATAAATGACAGCTGTGACTGAAGGAATAAACAGGATAATCTGGATTTAAATAAGTCACAAAGGGGTGGGGGGTGGGCTGGCAACATGCAAATTCGCAAATTTATAAAATGTATCCTTTCAGAATTAAGAGCTTGTTTGAAGCCAGCAGTTAAGAGCCATTATTCAGCCACCTTCTTTCCCCCCTCAAAGGCATTTCGGAGCCAGCCTTCACTGCCGCAACCAGGGACGAGAGACAAATTTCCTCCCGCTTGCAGATAAATAATATGTGCCCTAAATGGAACAGAGAGGTGGGCTGTTCCGACAGGAGAGGAATTATCCCATCAAGTTTTCCTGCCTGAGGCAGGGTCAGAATCCAGGGAGGATGTTGGAGCTTCGCATATAGAGGATGGAGGCACCATCAGCCCCTCTGAGCACCCCAAGAATACCCCCAATATACCAAGAGACTTCTGGGCCCCATTTTGATGCAGAGGAGCAGCAGCGTCTGGGGGCGCCACCGTCTGGCTTCCCAGAGCCCAAAGCAATGGGTGCAGCTGACCTAGAGGGCTGTGGGGAGGTCTGATTGCCAAGGGGAAGGCTTGAATGCCCACCAGCTCCTGCATTTGGATTGCAGTGCCAGCTAATCAAATATTTGGCCAGCCAGAGCAGCCAATGACCTTCTCCAATAACTCATGAAAATTACAAGGAGGGATGCGGTGAGAAGGGAAGAGCATGAGGTTTTTTCTGCTCTGCTGGCCTCTCCCTTTTATTCATGAGCCCTGCCTCTGTGGCCCCAGGAGTGAGGGAGAGCCAGACTTGGTAGGACACTGTGCGATGGGCCCCCCAAATGCCCTCCCCAGCGTACACACACACCTTGCATCAGTCCTCAAGATGCACAGCCAAGATGACCTGCCTGAGCTCAGTTGCTCCCTTTCTGGAAAAGGTGGCAGCATAGGTGCCAACTTTCTGGGGCCCTGGGTGCCAAAGCACCCACAAAATTCCCCATGAAAGGGCTGGGCACCCACAGATTTTGGTGCCAGGGCCCTGCACGCTGCATGGCACCCACGGCCCTGGGCACCCGCAGTCATGGGGCCAAGCTGGCACTCCTGGGTGGCACCCTCCCTTTTGCACGGAAGAATTGGCTTCATTTAGGGGAGTGGGGAGCAAGCTGGACCTCGCTTGGGTGGCTCTGCTGTTTGCAAACAGATATGGGATCCTGACCTCCACAACATTCAAAAGGAATAGTGACAGAAAGGAACTAAGCCCCCTGGCTAATTTCACTGAAAAATGGCTGCTGCCCATGTTTCCCTACAGTAATGTTGCTTAGCGGCTGACGCAAATGATTTTGTCTTTGGCATTAGCATCATCTCTTGCTGTTGGCAAGGGTCCTTCCCTCTCCTTCCTCTTTTTGCATCACAGACTGCAGGAAGAGTGGGGGCTTTCCTGGGAGGAAATGCTGAGCTCGCAAGGCTCCTCCAGGACCACCTGTTAGATGTGCCCTCTGCTATCTCTGGCCTATTGCTTCCTATGCTTTCATTGCTGCCTGCCACTATTCCATTGTACCCAGCTAGAGGTTGCTGCTCCTGCTGCTGCTGCTGCTGACCCTGCTGATATCCCAGTCAGCCAGGGACCAAGGCCCCAGGCCAGCAGAGGCTCCCCAGGAGCACCACTGCCACTTTGTCACTGCAGTAAAATGCTTGCAGTGCTCCTAACACCAAGGGTTCTTCTCCAGAAAGAGGCATTATAGGGGAGGTGGCCACAGACAGCACGTGTTCAAAGTTTCACACTTTGTTGTGGTTCTTGACTGCATTGATTTAAATGATGGGATTTCTGCTATTTATTGACTGGCATTGATTTTTATCTGTAATTTTTTGATGGTGTTTTAATTTATGGGGTTTTGCTTACTGGCTGTGATGTCTCCAGACCACTTAGAGATTTTCCTTTTGGAAATTCCCAGCAGTATATAAATAATCTAAAACCAAACAGTTAATTCAACCTCCAACAGTATTTGCCACTGCAGAAATGGCAGAGGTGCTGCGCAAAGACATGTGATCAACAATGCCTCACTCTGAGGAAGGACCCTGAGAGCCTCAGACTGAGGTGGACAAAAAGGTGGTGGATCAGGCAGTGATAGGAAAAGGGAGGGGAGCATAGAAGAGCCAGCTGTGGTGGGTGCTAGAGCTGTGGTGGGTGCAGAAGCAGCCTCTGGTAGCAAAATACCTTTCATATGGATGCCTCCACACCATCTTCCTCTCAAAAAAAGGCTGGGCATTTCGGAGCCAGATAACTCCTCACTTTTCAAGAAAGTCCTGAGGGTTCTCCTATCCTGCAGCTTAGGCTCCCCACCCCCACCGCCCACCCCAAAAAACCAACCCCAGAAGCTACCAGAGCAGAGCTGAATCTGGGGGATGTCTGTCTGTCTGTCATCTGTCCTTCCGCCCGTCCATCTATTTCCATTTACAGTGGTACCTCAGGTTAAGAACTTGATTCGTTTTGGAAGTCCATTCTTAACATGAAGCTGTTCTTAATATGAAGCACCACTTTAGCTAATGGGGCCTCCTGCTGCCGCTGCGCCGCTGGAGCACGATTTCTGTTCTCATCCTGAAGCAAATTCCTTAACCCGAGGTACTATTTCTGGACAAAAAAAATTCCTTCCAGTAGCACCTTAAAGACCAACTAAGTTAGTTCTTGGTATGAGCTTTCGTGTGCATGCACACTTCTTCAGATACACAATTTACTATTTCTGGGTTAGCGTCTGTAACCCGAGGTACCACTGTATATTCCACCTTTTTCTCCAAGGAGTTCTCCCCTTCCTCATTTAATCCCACAACAATCCTGTGAAGTAAGCTAGGCTTTGAGGCAGTGACTGGCCCTCAATGAGCTTCATGACTGAGTGGGGATTCAAACCCCGGTCTCTCCTAAGTCCTAGTCTGACACTACACCAAACTGGCCATGCCAGTAGCCATTTTCTCTGGTTGCTGCCCAATTGTGTCTGAGCAGCTGGCTAGGTCCAAATGGGAATCCACGGAGTGTCATCATAAACATTTCAGTCTGCTGCACCCTCCAGAGCTCCAGGGCTGGGGCCAAAAGGGGCATCTAGGATGCTGGTGGACCCCCTTCTGCTCTACCCTTCCCTGGTGGGCTGGGTCAGCCTTTGCTTTGCAGCTGCCATGGTGCGCAGGCAGCCGCCTTGCCAAGGAGCTCCGTGCAGCTCCGCGACTAGTGAAGTGGCAAGCAAGTTCCTCCTGCCTCATAAAAAACACTTTGCAGAGGAACCTCAAAACCCAGCAGCAGTTAATTATTGACAGAGCATGTGAATTAGAGATAAAAGAAAAGTCGTTCCTCCTTTGCACGCAAGATAGTAAATAAATTTAATTATGGGACAAGAGGCAGGGGATCTTCGTCTGTATTAAGTTTTATTAGCAGAGACATTTAAAAGCATGTCATCATAACAAAAAGGTCTTGTGTAATCCTAAATGTACCACTTTGGTACAAGGCTCTGAAGTGAATAGGCTTAATTGAGCAGATGGCTTGCTGCTCAGGCAGGTATGGGACAGGTTTATTGTCAATTAACTTTTGTCTACATATGCCTATGGCAAATTGACTGTATAATGGCTTCCTGAGGCCACTTTTAACACTTGTCATGCCCTGGAGCTCAAAGACAAGGGGTGGCCAAGCTCTACGTTCTGTTGCAGCGAAGGGCTGAGAGCATTAGAAGAGCCTGTTGGATCAATGGTCCATCTAGTCCAGCATTCTGTTCTCACTGTGGCCAACCAGATGCCCCCGTGGGAAACTCACAAACAGAATTTGAGCACAAGGGCTCTCTCCTCTCCTGTGGTTTCCAACAACTGGGATTCAGAAGCATTAATGCCTCTGATTGTGGACCCAGAGCATGGCCATCATGGCTAGTAGCCATTGATAGCCCTCTCCTCCATGAATTGCTCTAATCAGTGGCGTAGCATGGGTTGTCAGCACCCGGGGCAAGGCAAGTAATTTGCGCCCCCTAACCCGTGGATTTTAGCACTTGAGTGCGAGTGCACCCCCCCAGATGTTGCGCCCGGTGCAGCCGGCCCCGCCTACACCCCCCACACTACGCCACTGGCTCTAATGCTCTTTTAAAACCATTCAAGTAGTTAGTGGCCACCACTGCCTCCTGGGGAAGGTTTAACTATGTGCTGTGGTCAGAAGGTCTTTCTTTTATCTGTCCTGAACCTTCAGCTTTATTGCATGTCCAAGAGTTCTAGTGTCACGAGATATGCCATGAATAACTGTATAAACCTCTATGATGTCACCGCTTACTTGCCTTTTCTCTAAACAGCCCCAAATTCTGCAACATTTCTTCATAGGGGAGCCATTCCATCCCCTTGATCATTTTAGTTGCCCTTTTCTGAAGTTCTTCCAACTCTGATGTGCTCATGCTGATCCTTTGGCCGGTGGGTGGGACATCCGGCACTGCCTTTGTCTGTGGCCAATAAAACTCCTCCTTTCTCTTGCCCTCTAGGGATGTGATGCCCAAGACTCTGGAGGGCCAGCTCACCATGGAGAAGACGCCCAGCTATTTTGTCACCAATGAGGCCCCCAAGCGCATCCATTCCATGGCCAAGGACACCAAGCTGATTGTGGTGGTCAGGAACCCCGTCACCAGGGCCATCTCCGACTACACCCAGACGCTCTCCAAGAAGCCGGAGATCCCCACCTTTGAGGTGCTGGCTTTCAAGAACCGGACTCTCGGGCTGATCGATGCCTCTTGGAGCGCCATCCGCATTGGGATCTATGCGCTGCACCTGGAGAGCTGGCTCCAGTACTTCCCGCTCTCCCAGATCCACTTTGTCAGCGGGGAACGGCTCATCACGGACCCTGCCGGAGAAATGGCCAAAGTGCAGGATTTCCTGGGCCTCAAGAGGGTGGTGTCAGAGAAATATTTCTATTTCAATAAGACCAAGGGGTTCCCTTGCCTGAAGAAGCCAGAGGACAGCAGCGCCCCCCGGTGCCTGGGCAAGTCCAAGGGCCGAACTCACCCCAAAATTGATCGGGATGTAATCCAGAGGCTCCGGAAATTTTACAAGCCCTTCAATGTCATGTTTTACCAAATGACAGGCCAGGATTTCCAGTGGGAGCAGGAAGAGGGGGATAAGTGATGCTGTGACAGGCAGAAATAAGTTGTCTCCTATCCAGAGGTAAATGAATTGTCATCAGCAGTGTGTGTGTGTGTGTGTGTGTGTTTGTGTGTGTGTGTGTGTGTGTAAACTCTTCTGTAGGGCCTGATAAGGTTGCAAAACTGGACTTTGGGTTCCTGGAAGCCTTTCCCATTGGAAAAGAACCTCTAAGATTCTGCCTGGGGTTTCTCCAGATGCACTCCTTAGGACAGGGGAGACAACCAGGTGTGGTTGGACTCTGGGTGTGGTTAGACTCCAGTTCCCATCAGCCCCAGTGGCCAGCTTGGGCAATGGTTGGGGATGATGAGAGTTGGGAGACCAGCAATATCTGAAGGGGGTCACTGAGTTGGTTACCCCTGCCTTAGGGCTTCCATCAGTGACTCACTTTCTATTGACTGCAACTAAAGGGAGGGGCTCCAGGACACAGCTGGAGAATTTCTCCTTCCCTTGGAGAAAGTTTTTTTGCTAGGGTTGAAATTGCACCACTTCTGGGGAAGGCGCATCATAGCTCAGAGGTAGAGCACCTGCTTGGCATGAAGAAGGTCCTGGTTCAATCCCCACTGGTGGCATCTCCAGGTAGGGTTCGAAGAGACACCCTGCCTGAAACCCTGGATAGCCTTTGCTGCTAGTCATTGTGGACAACACTGAGCTTGATGGACCAGTGGCTTAGTGTAAGGCAGCTTCCTCTAGCCTTCCTAAGTTCAAGCCAGACTGCCCAGTTTCCTGCCTGTCAAAGCTACCTCCCTGGTCTCTCCTCAGCCCATGTAAGTGGGTATGAAAACAAAGCTTCGTGAAGAAGAAAGTTTAGAATCATGGAACTGTAGGGACCCAAAGTCCAACCCCCTGTCATACAGGAATCACAGACCTACATTGGCTTCCAGCATGTTTCCGAGCTCAGTTCAAATTGTTGGTGCTGACCTTTAAAGCCATAAATGGCCTCGACCTAGTATACCTGAAGGAGCATTTCTATCTCCATTGTTCAGCCCAGACACTGAGTTCCAGCTCCGAGGGCCTTCTGGCAGTTTCTCACTGCAAGAAGTAAGGCTACAGGGAACCAGGCATAGGGCCTTCTCGGTAGTGGCACCCACCCTGTGGAATGCCCTCCCATCAGATGTCAAGGAAATAAACAGCTATCTAACTTTTAGAAGACATCTGAAGGCAGCCCTATTTAGGGAAGTTGTTAATGTTTGATGTTTTATTGCTATAACAATAGTAGTAGTAGTTGTAATAATAATAATAATAATAATAATAATAATAATAATAATAATAATAATAATAATATTCTGTTGGGAGCCACTCAGATTGGGTGGGGAAACCGAGCCAGATGGGCAGGGTATGAATAAATTATTATTATTATTATTATTATTATTATTATTATTATTATTATTAAGAATCCATGACAGCTTGCCATCCAACCTCCATATAAAAACCTCCAAGGAAGGAGAGTTGACCACCTTCCGAAGGAGTCCATTCCACTGCCATTCATGAATTAGGGGGGTGGGGAGTTTGAGGCAGTTCATTTCCACATCAGTCCATTTTAGTCCCCCTCTGGTTTTTTTAATGAGAGTTAGAGCCATTTCCGCAGCTGTTTTTCTTTCCCCGCATCTGTCAGCCTGGCCTCGTTGCCACAGATGCACGTGCATGATGCCTGTTGCCAAACTCCAGGCTCAGCTTTGATTCTGGCATGCAGACGCCCTCTTGATCAAGCTAAATACTGGAAATGCCACGGAAGGCAGCTATGGCTCCGTAACGAGGCAAAGCCACCCCGGGGCTGAGAGCACATCATGCGCTTCATTACCCAGTCAAGTGGCCCCCAAGCTTGGGATCAGGAAAAAGGTGCTAAATTCATTTGTCAACTTTTGGCAGGAGGCTGGGCTCCAGGATGGGACCATTTGTTTCCACACAAGTAAATGTCGGTTCATATTAGCCCGATTGGGAGTAAAAACAGCATCTGACATAAAACATTCTTTCCTCCCACCCCCCACCCCGCAATCTCCACCCCCCACTCAAATTATTATTGCATGAAAATTGGAAATCTGCACCGGGGCTGACTTTAAATTGTTTCACATGTTATTAAACTGTCATTTCCTCTGCTAAATGAGAGCCATGTTGTTGTGCAATTTAATTCACAGTGATGAATGGATTCAGGTGAAGGACTCATTTTTAACTCTTACCAGGTTTTTTGAGCTCCTCATTGACTAGCTGGGGGATGCCCCTCATTGAGAAAAAAAACCAGTATTCAGTGGGGGGGGGGGAATCACTGAGCACAGCTGTGCCCTCATCATGCAGCTCAGCATGATTCCCTACCCCCACAATCCTGACCCCATGGTAAAATCAAGCATGTTGGGCAAATACAACGGGAGTTGTGTAGCCACCCCCTCTGCTCAGGACCAAGGCCAAGTGGGAGTTGGGACTTTGCTGTAAAATTGGAGCAATGGCACTCACCTGCTGCTCCTTTGTCATCTTGCACCAGCCAGAACAAAACAGTGACAAAGTTTCTTTGGTTCTTCCTCTAGGTGAGAAATGGCAATTGGAGATCAGCTGATGGAGGGGGAACATTCAGGTTACAAGAGGCCAAGATCAGGACCATTAAGAAAAACAAATAGGAGAATAACTTAAAAAGTGGAGTGGCCTGCCAGCCACAGCTATTCAAACTAAACACACACACGAGCTACAGCAAGGTAGCCGTAGCTCTTTGCAAAGCCAAAGAGATCCTCATGTGTGGGACTTGGGAGCCATAGACAAGCTGGAAGGTGTGCAGAGGAGGGCGACCCAGATGACAAAGGGTCTGGAAACCAAGCCTTATGAGAAACAGTTGGGGGAGTTGGGGATGTTCAGCCTAGTTAAGAGAAGACTGAGAGCATGGTATGATAGCCATCTTCAAATACCTGATAGGCTGCCACATGGAAGATGGAGCAAGCTTGTTTTCTGTGCTCCAGAGGCTAGGGCAGGCTTCCTCAACCTTGGCCCTCCAGATGTTTTTTGCCTACAACTCCCATGATCCCTAGCTAGCAGAACCAGTGGTCAGGGATGATGGGAATTGTAGTGTCAAAACATCTTGAGGGCCGAGGTTGAGGAAGCCTGGGCTAGGGCCTGAATGACAAGAAAGGAGCTTCTGACATTAGGAAGAACTTTCTGACAGTAAGGGCTATTCGACAGTTGAATGGACTCGCTCAAGAGCTGGTGGATGCTCTCCTTCACTGGAGGTTTTTCAACAGAGTTTGTATGGCCACCTGTCAGGGATTCTTTGGCTGTGATTGCTGCATTGTGGGTGGTTAGCCTGGATGACTCTTGAGATTCCTTCTGACTCTACAGTTCTATGATTTTATGTCTTGGCTGTCTCTAACTGCTGCCTTTCTCCTCCTCGCTCCACACAGAATCTGCCTGAGTTGGGGAAAGGGCCGGACTTGCCTAGCCTGAAATCTGGGTCCAGAACTGGCCACCACAGTTGAAGGGAATTTGCTCAATGGACAAAGATGGGGGCAACACCATCCCTTTTGCAACTGGACAATCGCCTCCTTCCGCCCCACATTTCCAGACCAGCAGGATCCTGAGCATAAAGGACACGCCGAGGAAAGACCCTCTTTGGCCACACTTGGTGGAGTCAACTGATCCTCTTTGTGCATCCAGAGAGGAAGAAGGATTGACTGAGACCTTGGCAAGAGATGCTAGGAACTTCTTCCTGTCCAGGGTGCCCTTTGCAGCAGGAGGTGGCCACTGTGCTGGGGGAAATGCCCAGTTGATGCGAATGAAGGGCAAGAGCCATTCCACACACACCCTGCATCCTGCACCATACATTCAGATGTTTATTTTTGATATGGGTGGAACCCCTGAGACTGACTTCGGGAGCGGCCCCACAAGGCCAAAGGGAAGGGAAGGCCTGGGTCTCGCCCACCCAGAGATTCAGGAAATCTGACTAGCATCCCAGTGTTCTTCCCAAGCACAAAAAGTGGGGCTATTTACATGTGTGCGTGTGTGTTGTTTTTTTACCGTTCATGTGACCCACCCTCCACCTCTGTGGAGAAGTTGCTGGCCTGGAGTCTCATCATACTGGTGAGCTCCCAGTGCAAAGAGCTGATGGCATCTGGGGGATTTATTCTTCCTGGCAATTGGCCTGCATCAGCCACACTGGTGAAAGTCCTCAGCTCCACCCATCCGCTTTTGCTACGCAAGAAGACCTCCTCATTCGCCACCAGCTCAGAAAGCGCTCCCTTGGATTTGGGCTTTTGCCTCCCCTCTTTAAATGTCAGCATTCCCAGCACACAGAAGATTGAATTTTGTATTTGATTTCAATTAGCAAAGCATAAATTATATTTAATTTTCTACTCACAGAGACTGGATGAGTCATTGTCCTGGAAAGCTGGGGGAGGGGGGAGTTCAGAGATTGACAATGGGAGCATTCATCGCCCAGGAGCTAAATTGCTTAAGCTGCCTCCCTCTTCTATCCATCCGCTGTTTTCACGCCTCCCCTCCCCCCTCTGTGTCATCACCCTCTACCTGAGAGATATGGAAATACCAAGCGTGAATCTGGAGCCAAACCTGACTAAACAATAAAAACCTTGTCATGGCAGTTGCCTTTCTCTACTCCCTTTATGAGGTGGGCAGGGGGGAGGGGGAGGGCTGGGCTTGCTGCATTTGCCACTGTTGTTTCCAGGGAGGGGTGGGATTTGATCGGCCAGCAGGAAACCTGACAAAGCCACTCTCTGTTTTACCTGAAGAAGGGAGGATTAAATATGAGGCAGTGAAAGAGCACAAAGCACAACAGACACACACACACAGCCTTTGAATTTTAGCTGGGGCTGTTTGTGTCAACAGAAGGAAGCCTTGTTGCCTCTTTGCTAGACAGAGCTGGACCTTGATTGCAGAACTACAGGTGTGGAAAGAGGCAGGAGGAGAGGTCTAAGGAGGAACCATGGCACTTATCCCACATATGTCTCCATCCTCGTATTTCTCCCAAAGTCTGCAGTGCTTCTGAATGCCAGTTGCTCGAAACCACAGGAGGGGAAACAGTGTTTCCCATTCAGGCATCTAGTTGGTCACTGTGAGAACAGAGTGCTGGACTAAATGGGCCCATTTGGCCTGATCCAGCAGGCTCTTTTTACATTCTAAAAGTGCTCGGGAAAGTTTCCTTCTTGGTTCTTGCCACTAACCCTGTGAGACAGGGCATCAAGAATGAAAGACTGGGACTCCCTTAAAACCAGGGGGGAGGAGCACTGTGAGCTTCATTGCCAAGTGGAGATCAGAACCCAGTCCCGGCCACCCCAGCCTCTTAGCTGCCTTATCTCGCCTCTTCAGCTCCTGATGTAAGCTACGGAGCTGCCTGTCTCCTTGCCCTGCACAGGAAAGGGCCCCTCATCTCAGTGAGGCTCAACTCTCACATCACACCAAGCTATGGTTGGCACTAACCACAGTTCTGCGTGATCTGAGCTTCCCAGAGTGCAATGGGTAGGTGGTGAGGCTGCTTGCCTGCTTTTGCTCTCCATCTGTTCAGCTTCATAAATCCATGTGAGGAGGAGCCATGGCCATAATGGTGACTTGTGACTCTACCTGCCAACCAGCTTGTGGTTTAGCAGGTCCTTCATGAACTGTCCACTTTGAAGCTGATGGAAGTTCAGGCATGCAAGATATTCCACAGCTGAGCTTTGCAGGGCATCTGAATATAGCTGTGGTGATGCCTTTACCTGGACTTCTTGGCTAAAAGGAAAGTGGGTAAGGTCAGGTCTGTTAAATCCTCCCCTTGTGCTGCATAATGACCACAAAGGGAAATAGGTTTGGAGGTTTCCTGTCTGGCACACATCCCGGTTCAGGAAGCTGGGATTAGCTATTTCACAACCTCATGCTATTGTGTCATCTGATAAAAAGCAACTGGGTTTTCCCCCCTCTTTTTTTTTTTAATCAACAAAATGAAGAAGTAGTGAACTATAAAATTGCTAATTATTTTCTAGTAAATTTACTTTTGAATAACTTGAGACACCAATTACAGGCACCATTAAGCACTATTAGCAGTGGGTGTTACCAAGGCAGGGTGGAATATTCATTAGGCAAAAGAGAAAGGTTTTGGTGCCAAAGCCCTTCCTGCTCAGGAAGCATCTCTGAGGGCACTCACTCTCCTTGCAGCCACTCCACGCCTCCGCCAGACGTTTAAAAAGTCACCAGAGGTTCAAAAATGACGATGTGGTGGCATTGTGTTAGGCAAACAGGCAAATATTTTGAGTAAGCTTTTCAGCTTGAGTTAGACAGATCCTTGCAGCTGTACAAAATAATCACCAGAATTAAGATGAAAGCAAGGAAAAGGCAGAAAACTCTTTGTGTGCCCTTTGAAGATGCAAGGGCCATTGTACTTTTAGATAATCAGACAGAGGGCTGTGCCCACCTGCTGTTCCCTTGAAAGCTTTGCAGGGCTCTGCCATCAGTTTGCCAAGCAGAAAGCTGGCTCCCTTCCCCCTCCTGCCTAGGCTGGTGCCCCACAGTTGGATCCACTGCCCAAAATAAAGTGTGGGTCTTGCTATTAAAGGAACGCTTCTCCACCCCCACCCCCACCCCCAAAGAGCACCAGCCTTGAGTGAGACAGCAACAGAGTCCTGAGAAGTGGAAAGTGAAATCTGTGTACATTGTGTTGCTGGATGCTTATGGTATAAGCCTCAGATAACTGAGGACTCAGTATAGATCAGGGTTGGAGGAATCTCAGACCTGGAAGCCAAATGCAAAAGTGTAGAATGGAAATGGTAGGAGTGCCTCATGGGTTGGCATTCTTCACAGGAGGATCAAACAAGGCAGCATTTGGAGCAGAGGCAGACCTTTATAATATGCTACCCAGTGCGAGGCCATTTGATGCCCTCCCCACAGCCCTTGCAGACCTGGCTTAAGCCAAGCCAGGCTTTGAGAAGGAGGCATGAGGCTCTGGCAGGGTTCTAGAGCCCTCACACCTCCTTCCCAAAGCCTGAAAGTGTTTGCCTGGCTTTGGAAAGGAGGAAGGAAGACTTTAGGACCCTGTCAGAGCCATCATGCCTCCTTCCCAAAGCTAGACAAGCACTTGCTGGGCTTTGGAAAGGCACCCTGCACGCCTGGTGTGGGCTCACACCGCCCTAAATCTGCCTCTGATTTAGAGCAGGCTTGGCTGCAACTCCCATCAGCCTCAGTAAGCATGAGGGATGATGGGAGTTGTAGTCCAAAACTTCTGGAAGTTACTTGATTGGCTACCCCTGATTTAGAGTTTGCAAAAATGGAGCAGGACTGGCCATGCTTCCTGCCTAACAAGCTTTCAAATGACGAATTCCTTTCAGAAATAGTGTCTCTTCTCCTTAATAGGATAGTGAGTCACAAGACCTCTATTCCCTTTCATCTGGAGACGGAGTTCTATGAGAAAAGGTTGAAAGAGTTTGGTATATTTAGCCCAGAAAAGAGGCGATTAAGAGGTGCAATAGCCGCCTTCAGAAATCTGAAGGGATGTCAGGAAGTTGAAGGAGCAAATTTGTTTTCTGCTGCTGCAGGTGGCAGGTCCTGATCTAGAGGGTCCCAGTTGCTAGGAAGGGGATTGAGGCAAAACATGAGGAAGGAAGTCCTAATGGTACAGGCTGTAGAGCCGTGGAGCAGGGAAGGCCTGGGAAGTTGGCCAATTCTCCCTCTTCGGAAGTTGTAAGTAGAGGTGTTCTATCAGGAATGCGTTGGAAGTGGATCTCATGAACTAAGAACACAAGAAAAGCCTGCTAGATGAGACCAATGGCCCATCTAGTCCAGATTCCTGTTCTCACAGTGGCCAACGTGTTGCCTGTGGGAAACCAGCAAACAAGACCTGAGCACAAGAGCTTTTCTCCTGCCTGTGGTTTTCAGCAACTGGTAATTAGAAGCACTGCTGCCTCTGACCATGGAGGCAGAGCATAGCATGGCTCAATAACCATGGATAGCCTTCCCCTCCATGAATTTGTCTAATCCTCTTTTAAAGCTGTTGGTCTTCAGTGCCTCCTGTGGGAATGAGATCCATAGTTTAACTCTGAACTGCATAAAGAAGTACTTCCTTTTGTCTGTCTTGTATTTTATAATACTCAGCTTCATCAGATGTACACAAGTACTGAGCAGGTAAGGTTGGACTGGAGGAACTTTGAAGTTCCTTCCAACTCTATGATGATTGATTGATTGGGCATTTCCACTCTCCCCTGAACTTGAGCCTAAGGGAAAATGCTGTCTGCTGTTATACAGCATTAAATAAAAGCAGCTTGTGAGAAAAGCAAAGAATTCTGGGAGTTGTGTCAAGCATCTTAGCAGATTTTCTTAAAGAGCAGATCTGCACAATTTGTGATGCACCAAATGGAATACATCCCTGTCTCCATGGGATGTGGTCTGCCAGAATCTTGAGACACCCCTGCTCAGTTTCTGCAGTCCCAGACAGGCACACCAGCCCCCAAAACCCATTGAGTCCATGCATGAGTGGCCAGATGGATGCAGCCCCTGGTGGGGGCATATGAAGCAGGTGCATGCCTGTAAAGCAACACCAACAAGCTGCTCTCTGTGCTCTAAGTACCATAGCAGAGGCAGCAGGAACAGAACCGTCTTGTGCCTACATTCAGGGAGCAGAAAGGCTTTCACTTTGGTTTTGCCAGAAGGGATCCTACAATACCTTCATCTTTTTCTAAAGGACCCTCTGAACTACCTAGGGCTATCATCGCTATCATCAGGAACCCCAGCAACCAGGAAGCTAAAGGGCTAGCTTGTTGCAGGGAGCCATGAGGCAGGAGGAGAGATGGAAATCTCCACCCTCTTTCGATAGATAGATAGATAGATAGATAGATAGATAGATAGATAGATAGATAGATAGATAGGCAGGCAGGCAGGCAGGCAGGCAGGCAGGCAGGCAGGCAGGCAGGCAGGCAGGTATTATAATAATCAACATCATCAGTGCTTTCTTTCTAAAAAAATGTTTAGGGGTACTCTCATTTTCCTACTCATATTGAAATACTGCCCCTCAATGAGGCCAAACTTAGATTCACAAAATGTTTAGGGGCACGCGTCCCCCTGCGTACCCCCAGAAAAAAAGCACTAATGACAACAACAACAACAGATCCCCTTTTATATGTATCTCAAGGCTATTAACAAATGTATGATAAGAACAGTAGAGAAAATAACAAATGAGGTTTTTAAACAATAAAAAATGAACAGGTAAGGCAGGTGCCTTCATCCACATGGAAAAGTTTGTCAAAACATAAATGTCTCCAATTGTTTCCAGAATGTACAGAGAGTGGGCGCCTGTCACATCTCATCAGGAACACTATTCCACAGAACTGAGGAAGTCGATGTTGGAAGCCCAGCTCTAAGTTACTGTTATGAGGCAGGCATCCTTTCCTGCAGTCTGAAAGGCCAGTTTTTGTTTGTTTATTTGTGGCATTTGTCAACCACCCCGTAAGACGAAGTTATATTAAAATATGATACCTACATCTATATACATACCACCCTTATAAAAGGCCTGAGTGAATAGAAAGGTCTTCAGCACCTGGAGCGAACAAGACTCTAAGGAAGGTGTCAGGTCAGCCTCTGTGGTTTAGCTGTCCCATAACTCGGGTTCAGTACTGAAAAGGCCATCTTCCAGGTGGTTATCTGCCTTACTTCACTGAGTGGTGGCCTCTGGAGCAGGACCTCTGCAGCGAATCTTAAGATATGGCTAGGTTCATTTGGGAGAAGATCCCCTGGCCTCAAAGCTGTGCAGATAGGGTGTTGAAGGTTTAAACCAGCACGTTAAACTGGGCCTGGAAATTGACTGGTGCTCCTAGCCAGTGTAGCTGATAGGTGTGTCCTGCACCAGAGGGTAGTCTGATGGGAGCCAACCCCTCTGCCATTTGGGCAGAGGCGTAGCAAGGTCAGGTGGTACCCAGTGCGAAAAAAGTTTTTGTCACACCCCCCCCCCCACATTTCAATATTTGTTTAATATTGTTTACCTTTTTTAGGGTTGGCCGCAAAACAGATTTGCTCACTGCCTGTGAGCACCGCTCACCAGGGGGTGCAAATGCTGGCCGCTGGGGGGGGGAGCAGTGCCAGGCTGATCATTGGGCGTGATCAGCAGGTGGATTTTCATGACAACGATCACTTCAGTGAGGCCAAAGGGGCAACTTGGCACTCAAAGCGAAAGGTGTGGCTACTGATCAGAACAAAGTAAGTTGAGTCCTCTTCTTAGAGAAGGGCCTGCTGGTAAGTTGCCATGGGATTAATAAGAGGTCTTGGCTCAGGAGGGCATACGGTGCCCCTCATCTGTGCTCCACCACTCCATCACTCCCAAATAAATTGATATTTGGGGTGGGGGTCTCCTTTCTGCCTCCTCCTGCTTGGGAGAATTTAGGGACAGTTCTTGCCTCCAGCCTGCTGGCAGAGAGGTCAAGAGAGCATACCCCTCAAATGTCCTACTTTTAGCAGGTAATCCCAGAATTACAGAAGCCATCTCAGATTCTGACTGGATCCTGGGATGGCCCCCAAAGATGCCCATTTCTGGTCCGTGCTCATGGACCAGTCACCTGGCCCCTGCTAGAGTGTTGCCCCCATGCAAGTCACATAACTCATGTGGGAGTGCAGTCCCTAAAGACATGTGTTTTTTGGGGGGGGTATACTCGTGTGCAAGTCACTTGGCTCCAAAAAAGAGCACAGCCCCAAAGTCGCACGTTGTGATTTTCCTCTGTGACATGTTGGGGGGTTTGAGAGAGAGAGGCTTTAACTATAACTGGTGCTGGCTGACCCCCTGAACCCATCCTGGTTGCTTTGGGCTTGCCTCTCCTTGGCTTGCTCAAGAAGAAGAGTTTGGATTTGACACCCCGCTTTATCACTACCCGAAGGAGTCTCAAAGTGGCTAACATTCTCCTTTCCCTTCCTCCCCCACAACAAACACTCTGTGAGGTGAGTGGGGCTGAGAGACTTCAGAGAAGCGTGACTGGCCCAAGGTCACCCAGCAGCTGCATGTGGAGGAGCAGAGACGTGAACCCGGTTCACCAGATTATGAGACTACTGCTCTCAACCACTACACCACGCTGGCTCTCAAGATGTGGCCCTCTGTGCCTGAGGGCAGCCCCTCCAAATGTCCATTTATTGGCAGCCTATTTTTCCTGGCCTTCTAGTAGTTGAGCTGTCAAAGGCAGCTGGGTTCTTGCCCTTCATTCTTGCCATCACCCCGTGGATATTTTATTGCAATGAAAACATTTTTAAAAACCCATCCAGGAGAGTGCTGGGAGGAGAAAACACAGGCAGCAAAGGGGTCCCAGGCCTTACTGGGTGTGTGTGTGAGGAAACTATTTTCCAACTCTGCCCCTGGATCATTTTCTGGAGTACGCCTCTTAGCCTCCTGGTCCTCAAGAGGTGGCTGCTTGCTCTTCAGTCAAAACCCTCTTCCTCCCAGTCAGCCCTCTCCACCCAAGAGGTTTCTGCAGTTTTATCCCATCAGTAAGGGGGGGTGATGGGCGGAGGAACTCAACCGGCTGCTGCAACTGACTTGAAAGTTTTCGAGATGAGCAACGGACAAATTTGATCTTTTGTAAAATATTTAGTCCATTCGCGCTGTCTCCTTTCCCCCAAGGAAACACTTCTCGGCACCAGCTAATTTTGAGCTCCGTCTTGCCGTGTGGGTTTTCTAATGTTATGGAACAGTGAACCTCCTGAATTAATTAATGTGCAGCTCTTCAGTTATGCAGCTAATCTGCATATTTTACTAACTGGATGCAAGATGTTTCTGTGGAAGGGTTGCGAAGGCATCTAGCACAGCTCCAGCTCAGGGCCCATAGACAGCCCCATACCTGGCCGTGTGGGGAGTGGAGGAGAGGGATGTCCTGGAACCTGGTAGGACCAACCACAAGAGAAGGAGGGGCATGGATTTCATGGCATACCTGAAAAGGATCCTTTTGATGCAGGGTGGCAATTTATATTGGGACCACCATCCAGGGAGAGGGGAGGTTTACCCACTCCCTCCCCAGCCATAATGCCAATGCACACACCTCAAATATCCCTTAGGGAAGAAGCTCCCCTTGGGTTGTATTTCATTTTGTTTCTTCCCAGCAGCAGAAGGATTGTACAGGGAAGCTCTGGGACAACTTCCTTTTTTCCCTCATTATATTCATAGACAGTCACCATCCACTTTCTTTTGAGGTCCCATTCCTCATTTCCCCCTCACTACAACACCACTGTGAAGTAGGCTAGCCTGAGAGACAGTGAGTGACTCAATGTCATCCAGTGAACTTCATGGTTAGGAGAGGATTTGAACCTGGTCTTTGAGGTCCAAGTCTAACACTCTAGTCCAACCACAATACTTGACTGGCTCTCTTGAAATGTCTCGTGGAATCTCTCTCTTCACAAATGAGGGGTGACTCTGCTGGTCAGAGGGGGAAAGGGGAGGAACCATATCATACCTGCCTGGGGTTCATTTCTATATGTGACCCCCAGGTATTGTGAGATTTGCTGGAGCTGCACAGAAGCACCATCAGGACAGAACTAGGAAGAGGTTGAACAAACAGCTGCTGGACCAGAATCTCAGGTGGTGGGCAACACACAGGAGAGACCAAGGAAGGTCTGGGACTGGAACTTTGAATGGTATGTGTGGTTCTGGGTTCCTGCTGGCATTGCCTGTGCAGAGGCAGGAGGAGACATGAGAGGGGTGCAACAGGAGTGCCCAGTTCTGATCCAGTGAAACAGCTAAAGGTCAAGGAAGTGCAGCAGCAGCAGCAGCAAAGCAGAACCTTGGAGAGCTCCAAGAGAGCAACTTCCTTTGACAAGGGTTGGAAGCGAACTGAGCCCTTCTAAGCCTCAGCCTCAAGCTCTGACCACGTTTGGCAAACTAAAATCTGGCTTAAGGACAGTCACTTCTGTGCTCAAGGACCTCTTGCCTGGTGTGTTCCCTGTACCATTAGACTGGCACAGGAGTGTTGATGTACTTGGCACCTTGAGGGCCAGGGAAAGGTTCCCCTAGGTGTCTGTACCCTACTTCTATGGGCCTGGGTGCTGTGAGGTCTGATGTAAGTGGGATTCTGTCTACTAGCCTCAGGCTGTGAGCATCAGGTCAGGAACCAGCTCATTAGCCAGGAACGCAGTAGCCTCTGACTCTGGCTCCTGGTCACTGCTGGTCTCCTGGGTTGTTATGACAAGGAGGGAGGGAGGAGCCCCTCAAAAACCAGAGCTCCTGAAGTCCCAGGGGGCACCAATAAAGTGACAGGAGCTTTCCAGGCCCCATCTCAGATGCACAAATGAGTTTGGTTGCTGGTTTCTAGGATGGAATGGTGTATTGGGGAACTGTCCCCAGGACAGGGTGGGGCACCCAAAAGGGCATTTGCTAGTGCACTCAGGTGGAAATCAACATACAGGCACATGCTACACAGCCAAGTCTGGCCAGAAATACAAATCAGGCAGCCAGAAATATGAGGAGCCTGAACAAACAGAACAAAAAGCAGGTAAAGGTCACCAATCAATTATCCAATTTTTCAAAACAAACAAGGGAGGGAGGAGAAAGGCCCCTGTTCTAAATGTGTACCTGGCCCAGAGAACTGATACACTCAGCAGGCATCACTGTGAAACTGTCACTGAAAGAGTTTGCTCACTATTCTGGGACATTTCAGATGGTCCTAACAAAGATGCTGTTTGATGATGGATTTGTTACACACACACACACACACACACACACACACACAGGAGCAACTTGGCTGCCTTTGCTTTTTGAGGAACCCCTTTGGAAACCAACTTCAGCCTCTCCCAACCTGGTGCGCCCATCAGCCGCAGCATCATGAAGACCTATTTGTTGTGGCTGATGGGAGTTGTAGTAATCCATGGTATCAGGTTGGGGATCAGCTTGTTGAAGGCTGCAGCATTGCTTCATTCTTGCCATTGCATCTTTCCCCTTGTCTTCTCGTAAACCCCATTTGACGCCTGTGCTATCTTTATCTTGATGCACATGTTAATTCCTGCTGGACTGAGGTGTCTTGTTTCAATCTCTCATGCAGAGAGATTCCTATCTGGACGTTTTGCATACTGCAATTTGTAAGTTCAAGGCATTTAAATCTGGTCAATTAGAGATGGCTGTGCAAGGACAAGACAAGGGAAGGGAAGATCCAACTTAGCCCAATATGAATTAGACAATGGAGGAGGAAAAGGGTATCAATGATTCCCTCTTTGGCCTGATCCAGTTGTGACCAGGTTTTTCCAATATTCTTACGAGCAGCACAGGGGCTCCCTCAGCTGAGTTCAGCACCATCAACTATGGCTCAGTTCAAGATATTGGTTCTGCTTGCTTTAAAGACTGGCCTGGTTTAGGAATCAGGTATGTGCTGGACTGCCTTACCCTGTGTGAGGAGTTCTACACCTGAGGCTCTTTTCAGGGTGTCCCTAAAAAGCAAGTAGAGGGACATGGGTGGTGCTGTCAGTTAAACCACAGAGCCTAGGACTTGCCGATCAGAAGGTCAGCAGTTCGAATCCCCACGACGGGATGAGCTCCCGTTGCTTGGTCCCTGCTCCTGCCAACCTAGCAGTCTGAAAGCACGTCAGAGTGCAAGTAGATAAATAGGTACCACTCTGGAAGGAAGGTAAACGGCATTTCCGTGCACTGCTCTGGTTCGCCAGAAGTGGCTTAGTCATGCTGGCCACATGACCTGGAAGCTGTACGCTGGCTCCCTCGGCCAATAAAGCGAGATGAGCACCGCAACCCCAGAGTCGGCCACGACTGGACCTAATGGTCAGAAGTCCCTTTACCTTTAAAAAGCAGGTGGTAGACACGGAGAGACACTTTGCAGTGATGGTTTCCCAACTGTGGTGATGCCCTTCTTGCTCTTGGTGCCCACTTTACCACCATGGCATTGCCAGGCAAAGACTTTTCTTTCCCCGCTCCCGCAGGCCTGTGAGCAATGCTGATTTATTAACCCTCCTGCACTGTTCTGAGTGCCTAATTCCTGGAGTTATATTTTTCTGCTGTTTTAGACTGGGGGGGGGATGGTCTTTTCACTCCCTTGAGGACCACCCTAGGAAGGATCAGGTGTCATTTTCAGAAATAAACAAATGTTTTTAAATATGCATGCAATTCACAATGATACTACTACTAATAAAATAATAATAATAATAATAATAATTTTAAACAACATGATTCCAATGAAAGCAACATTAAAAACAAGGGATCAGGAAAACAATGGTCATAGGAGCATGTCATCCAGTAGTGTTAAGCCCATTGGAACAGGGTGAACATCATCTTTTTTTCTAAAGACAGGCAAGGAAGGGTCTAGTGTGGAGTCAGTTCCAGGATTTGGGTGCCAAAACTGAGAAAGCCTTGCCATCCCCCAGTGATTTACCTGTTAGTGTGAGGAGTCTTCCTGGGGATGGGCTGATCACCAGACCAGGCATGCCTTGTAGCAAGAGTAGATTGTGTCCACAGTGCCAAGCTGTGGGGCTCTCCTAGAGCCAGCCTTGAACACACACCCCACCTGGGTCTCCCCTCCTTGACCAGAGTTCAAATCCTCTCCTAGCCATGATGCTCACTGGATGACAGTGAGCCTCTCACTGTCTCTCAGGCTAGACTACCGTACTTTGCAGTGTTGATGCTGTGCAAGGGAAATGAGGAGTGGTACCTTCACAGAGCAGTCTTTCAGTTGACCTCTCATAGGCTGGCTACTTATGTGTTCCAGTCATGACAAAGAGGTAAAGTCTCTGAATACCACAAATGGCTGTGCCCTAGAACTCACCAGAGGGGCAGTGACATTGGACTTAATCTTAAGTGGTGCCCAGGACCTGGTGCAAGATGTAAGTGTTGTTGATCCAATTGGGAATAGGCAATATTTACTGCTATCAAACCCAAAATATATGCAAATGTCAACTGCCAAGAAAATCCAATGTTGTTACATTTTGCTTTGAAAGAAATGAGGGGATCGGTAAAAAGGGAACCTGAAAGAGAAAGACAGACATATCTCTCGCAAATGCCTGGGTGTTGTATCAAACCACAATAAGAGCAGGGAAAGGAAACAACAGATTGGGAAAAGCACCACCAGGGCCAAGAGGACGTCAGTGTGGTTGATGAGCAGAGGCAAATAAGCTATTTGAGCCAAGAAGGCTTCCTTCATTTTGTCCAAATGACATTTTGCCCAGTCTATGGCCAGCACAATGCAAAAAGGCAAGAAGGGATGCTAAAAAATAAGTCGAGGAGCACATTGCTAAGAAGGCCATAATGTAAAGCCTTCCTGCACAATAGGTGGGTTCATTATAGGCTTCATTCAGGTTTCCTCCAAGTGGACTTGGATGGAAGTTTGTTAGTTTTGACAGGGGTGGCAGGGACTGTGCATACACCCAAATCTCTCCCATCCTGCTGGGAAAGGAAAGACAGCCTTTTAGCGCAAGCCCTGACCTGCCTGGTCCAGCAGAAGAGAGTTGACTGCACAGCATCTCCACAAAAGAAGAGGGAGCCTCCCCACCATCTCCTTGCAGCCATCTTCTGCTGGAAGCAAGAGAGACAGGATGCTCACTGTTGCTATTTCTCACCACTTTATCCCATACATGCTCTTTCTACTTGCTTCCATTTAAATCTCCCGCTTGCCTTTCCTAGATGGCACTTCTAGTGCAGAGGTTGCCCAGGGGCAGGTAGTGCCACCTACAGTGAGTGAAGAAAGCTCAAAGGGCACACCTGGGGAAAGTGCTACAAGCCTCACATCCCTCCCCACTTCCCACCCCCAGTTCTTGGGGAAAGAACTCACATATTCCAGGCACTTTCCATTTTCTCGTGACACCATTAAACATGTAAATCACAAATCACAGCCCTTGCTTGGGAAAGAATTGCTTCCCTCCCAATTACAGTTAATAGGAGAAAATTAATGTACCAATTAATATAGCTGCTTTTAAAACTCCATCTCGTGTGTTAAATGCTGCTTCTGGTGGTGTTGGTGTTTGAGATGTGGGCCAAAGAAAGTGGCGGCTGAGCAGAGGAAGCTCATAAAATTGTGCCTGCCTGTTACTTAAAGTGTTTGGCACGAGAGGCAACACCTCAAAAAGGAGGTTATTTAACATTTGAAGGTTTGTGGGGACCATAAATCACAGCACACATGCCAGGCTGGTTGAAAAGGATAGAATACATTCAATTTTACAGTATATTAAACTTCATCTAATTTGAACATAGGAACGGACCAGGCAAAATAAATGACCAATTTCTGAAGCAGAAATTACCATTTGGCTGGTGCCATTATGAAGCTGCTGGCATTTTATCATGTTCTTAACATAATATTGCCTGTCTATTGATGCATAGTTATAATGCCAGCACAAATTAGAAGGCAGCAAGAGAGGAGAGTATGGAGGGTTTTGTAAAAACCGGCATCATTTGTCAGGCATTCCTCTGGAGGACTTTTGCACTGGCAGATAATATGCAGATTAAAGCAGAAGTAAATAAAGGGGAAAGGCATTGGCAGGGGGAGAAATAGAATGAGACCACAGGCCTGGGGAAGGGGAAGGGGGTCATGCAGGCAGGAGTCTTCTGGAGCAGGAAGAGACTCTTCCCAAATAACTTCTGGCACTTAGCAAGGAAACAAAGAGGGAAACACCACTGGAATGCCAATGTCAGGAAAGAGATGAAAAAGGAGGCTGGATACAGTCAGCTTTCCCAAGCCTTGTGTGACAGCCAGATGTTTTGGGCTACAACTCCCACCAGCACCAGCCTCATACAGATGTGCTCGCTGGGGCTGGTGGGAGCTGTCATTCAGAACATCTGGAGGGCACCAAGTTGGGGAAGACAGAGCGTAGATACTGAAGTAAAAGCCATGGCTCTGGGATTTTACATTGATTGCTAGCAAAAGGTGCTTGCCTAATTTATTATCAGTTAACAACTCCCAGCAGCATCTCACACCCTCCTGCTAGGGTGGGGACTAGAACTAGGGAAAGGAAGAGAAAAACCATTTCCGATTCACCCCACTTTGTCAATACATCCAAAGTACTTTTTGCAACCATTTGCCTTGGGCACCTTCCTCTCCTTAAGGCTCAACACAGTCAGTTCAATTTACTGGATACTGTGCTCCTGAGATACCCCCAAAGACGTGACTACACCCAGGAAGCTGTGTTCACACACACACACACACACACACACACACACTCCTGCCTGCATAGTGTTCTCCCGCCTTTCCTCTCTCTGCTTCCATCATCACTCACCAGCTGCAGCAACCACAAATCTGATTGCAAATACAAATTATGTTTAGTTTGCAAAACAGGAGGCCGGTATTTCCATCCTGTAAAGTTCATTGTTCTGGTAGGCTTGGTATTATAGCGACAATATATTATGAGAAGGAGAAGCAGCTGGCTGGATCCTGTTCAGAGTGGGAGGACTTGGAAGGCAAAAAGTGTTAGGGGGAGGCAATCACACTGGGGATGGAGAAGGGTGGCTGGCAGGTACCGGTAAATATTGGTGCAGGGGCAGCAGGGAGATGCGCCATGCAGTGTTCTGACTAGATTACCCACCCCACACTCTGTGGGGCCAGCAAACAAAGCTTCATGACTCCAGAAGGCAGAACGTATGCCTGTCAAATAGTCCAGAATTGCAGTTTGGGTCATTTTTTGAATAGTTTGATCCTTTGAGGCCGTCGATTACACAGCATCACTCAACCCATGACTCTAAGCCTTCCCCAACACTTAGACTTCCAGTTGCCTTCTCTGATCCACACAGGACTTGCTTAAAAGGAGCCATTCTCATATGGCTGTGTTTCCCACCCCACCCCGCAATGCCATAGCTATGGGGGTGGGGATCTCTTGTGCAAGTCTTTCTGTTGAGGTGCTCACAGATAAGTGGCACCCCCACAACAGAACATCCAAAGTGGACCTAATATGAAGACTCAGTCAGCTCAAGCTGCCATGGTAAACAGTTTGCTGTATACAGGTGGAAGAAGCAATACTGAGACTCCAGTGTGGAAAGCTGCCTTTGGGTTGTTTCAGCTCAGTTCCTGGGACATGGGATGAGAACTTCTGTTCTGGAACACCCTGTGCCACGTCTAGCAGGACATGCAAGGAAAACTGATTCTGGCTCTGAAACTGGGGTTCCCTGCACCTCCCGGTGATCCCAATAAAGGAATGTCTCATTGCCTAAGACTGGATGATGCCAAGACCATCATCCCTCTGAACTGGGATATGGCAGGGGAGAGGCTGTAGGCTAAGCCTCTCCGAGCTGGACAAATAGGTCTTTATCATGAAAGTCTACTTATTAGGGTTTTAGTCCTGTTTGAAATGTATTGAAACTGTGGTTTAAAGGTAAAGGGACCCCTGACCATTAGGTCCAGTTGTGACCAACTCTGGGGTTGCGACGCTCATCTCGCTTTACTGGCCGAGGGAGCTGGTATACAGCTTCCAGGTCATGTGGCCAGCATGACTAAACCGCTTCTGGCAAACCAGAGCAGTGCACGGAAATGCCATTTACCTTCCCGCCAAAGTGGTACCTATTTATCTACTTGCACTTTGATGTGCTTTCGAACTGCTAGGTTGGCAGGAGCAGGGACCGAGCAACGGGAGCTCACCCTGTCACGGGGATTCGAACTGCCGACCTTCTGATCGACAAGTCTTAGGCTCTGTGGTTTAACCCACAGCACCACCTGTGTCCCATAACTGTGGTTTAGAAGGTGATTAATGAATCAGTGGTGAAGATAATGAATCACAGATTCACAAATCTGTAGCGTTGCAACCATGGGACCATGAGGGTCATCTAATTCAACAATGCAGTAATTATTCACCCAATGTGGGGCTCAAACCCACAATCCTGAGATTAAGAGTCTCATGTTCTACCAGCTGAGCTTTCCCTCAGCTCAAATGCAGAAACTTTGCTTGCAGGTTCCCTCTCTAACATTTGCCCCTCGAGTAAGCTGCCACTTCCTCTCATCTGCTTCTGCGCAACTCTAACTCTGAACCTCACCTCTCAGGCTCAATAATAGGAACACAATAATCTAATGGGTGCCCCTTCTTGGAGCAAACTTGTTGCTCAGCTATGAAGGTGAAATCTGGGCTCCCAGGCAGGAGTGCTGTGCCCTGTCCTGGCTTAGGTTGCAGCCAGGATCTCTGTGACTCTCTAACCTTCATCCTGGTGATGGTGAGGCGCTCTGCTCGCTTGTCAGGGTCTGTCTGCACGTTCGCACTTTTATGCCTCCCGTTAAATATGGTCTTTGTTGTGCTTCATTGATCTTAGAGCATCTTCGGCTGTTTACAGCTTTGATAATCTTTGTGTAATCTTCAGGGATAATTGAATTCCTACAAACAGAGCTGAATTTTAAACTCCAGCAGATTTAAGCACACTGGGAGGTGGTGGTGGAGGAGAGAGCCCAAACACCTTACAGTATGAAAGTCAAAACTGTAAGAAGGAGAAACACTCGCTCGTCAATACCTGCTACAAAAGTAGGGCAAACCGGTGGGAGTTCAATGGTGTGTATGTTTTGAGGGAGTTGGGGGTGTTTAGCCTGGAGAAGGGAAAACTGAGAGGGGATAGAAGAGCCATTTTCAAATATCTGAAGGGCTGTCTGATGGAGGATGGAACAAGCTTGTTTTCTGCTGCTCCAGAGTAGAGGACTTCTGGATTCAAATGACAAGAAAGGAGGTTCTGTTCTAACTCAACATTATGAAGAATTTTCTGGTGGTAAGAGTCGTTCAAGAAAGGAATGGACTTACTCGGAAAGTGGTGGGCTCTCCTTCATTAAAGGTTTTTGAACAGAGGTTGGATGATCATCCGCCAGTGTTGGTGCTGACCTTTAAAGCCCTAACTGGCCTCGGTCCAGTATACCTGAAGGAGTGTCTCCACCCCCATCATTCTGCCCGGACACTTATAGAGCAAAAAACACGGAACTTAAATCGTTCTGGAGGTCCGTTCTTAACCTGAAACTGTACTTAACCTGAGGCAACACTTTAGCTAATGGGGCCTCCTGCTGCCACTGTGCCGCCGGAGCACAATTTCTGTTCTCATCCTGAAGCAAAGTCCTTAACCCAAGGTACTATTTCTGGGTTAGCGGAGTCTGTAACCTGAAGTGTCTATAACCCAAGGTACCACTGTATTGGCAAATAAATTGTGTCTGATGTTCCCCAAATCTGAATGGCATGGGGGGGGTGGAGGTGGTGGCGCCTCTTGACTATCCTGCTACTGCAATCATGGATTTCTGTCCTTTTATGAGCTGTGAATCTGTAGAAACTGAAGTATTGCACACTTAAATTGTGTGTGCAGTGGAGGAGCCAAAACCTCCCCTCTCTTCACTGATAGTTTGGCAGGGTCTGGGACTTGTTAATTGCGGGCCAAATTGCCTTGCAAACCAAGGGGGAGAAGAGGAGGAAATGACAGAGACTGGATTCTGTTTGGAATGACAGTTCCCATTTTGAAGAAAGCCTTCAAGACTTGCATGTCTGCCTATCTCTTGAGGAGCTAATCCATTATAGTCTCTGACTCTGCCTTTCAATTTGACTTGTACGTGGCATTCCCAGAAGGAAGCCACCCTCCCACTTTCCTCTTCTCCTAACTCCTTTTCAGGACGAATCTGAGAGCTGGATTTTCTCCGACTCTTAGAGGGTTTTGGATCTTGGCATCTTTTTTTTTTACTTACCTGTGTTTTTGTTTTGCTTGTTTGCATTTCTGTAGGCATGAAAACGGAATAAACAGAATGTTTAGCCAACAAATGAAGGACATGTTTTGGGAATGAGGGCAGGGAAAGAGAAGGGCCAACTGGAAAGATAATGTTTGTTCTGCTCAGATGACATTGGAAGGGGGCCTCATTTCAAGTGATTCATTGCAACCATGTTCTGCAGGGGGTGGGATAATGTGGATCATAGCCCCCCCACCCCACCACTGCTGCACTGAATGCTCTGAGAAAGCCTTTCAATTCTGGGCTCCAGGTTGTGCCAGGAAGAAAACCCCAGAGCAGGACTCCACTTCCTGGAAAGTGAGCCAAGGCGTGTCACAGCCTTTACAGCCCCAGACCATTCAAGAGGAACTGGTGCATTTCTAAAATCTATTTTTAAAATGCAGAATAATGCCTGCTCAGATTGACATATACTGTCTGGGGACCCCATTCTCAAATTCTGTGTTTGTGAAGATTGGTTAGTGACGGATCCTACTGCATGAGTGATGGGCACTCTGAAGATGCCCAAAGGCACTCTCTTCTTTGCAATCATATCATTTTTCTCAGGGATGTTCACTGACTTTTCATTTTCCCCTGCACAGACTCAACATCAGCAGCTCCAGAGGCACCTAACTGGGTTCCAGTTGAGGTTCCCTGAAGGAAGCAACAGATCCAGAGAGAATTTCTGGACCTGCTGCCTAGCCTGTGAGTGGGAATTGAACGGGATGCATGGACCTTCTTTGACCACAGCAATTCTAATGGGGACAGTTGGATATCCAACCACCCACTCACAGCAGCTTCTGAAGCTAAACTGGACTTTCTGATGTGCTCAGTGTGTAATGCTGCATGATAAGCAATGAGCTCTCCCCTATGCTGGTGTTTCACTTGCATGGAACTGAGCAATGCAAATCCATTCTGAGCACAAAAAAGCCAGAGGTGAGCCACAGCTGCCAATAAGGAGCAAAGCCAACACACCGCTGAGTTGGCAAGCCCCGTCATACTAAACATAGCCTGACATGCAGAGACTCACTCCTTAATGGACTCTGGTCTCCTCCCATGGCAAGCTCTTGTGGAGAGAGAGGAGAGATGAAAAGCAACAGCTGAGAGCTTAAACAGGCTGCTGGGGATGGGGAGGAGAAGGGAGAGACTTACCATGGCAAGGTATCTCCCAGTGGCAAATAGAGGGGGAGAAGCAGGACACAAAACTGTCTCTTTTGGAAAGTGGAGAAGCAGCATCTCTAAGCCCAGCTGAAGAAGCAAGGCTGCAAGATCAAATTCATGGAGAGTAAGGATATCTATGACTACTATCCATGATGGCTCAGCTCTCCCTCCATGGTCAGAAGCAGTAATGCTTCTGATTAAAAGTTGCTGGAAGTCTGACTGAGCACACACACAAAGAAGCTACACATACACACACGCACACACACACTTTCCTCACACTCTCCATGCCAAAGGGGACCCTGACGTGTTCTGTAGCTCCTATGAGGCCAACATCCCCCTTTGCACAGCAACAGGAGCTCGGCAAGAAGTTGGGCTTTCCCTACAGAATCCTCCCCTGGATGTTTTGCTGAGCTAACCCCTCCCTTCTCCTTTCCTCTGCCTCCCCCAAATCCTACAGAGGAGCAAAGCTTGGCACATTAGGGGCTTTGTTCCTTGGTCCCAGATGTGCTCAGAAACTGTCACCTGACATTTCCCCTCGAGTGCAGAACACCTTGTCAGCGAGTTCATTGCTAAGGCCCAGCGTCTTCAACCATGAAATTATATGACACTGCCTTGACCTCAGATTTTCTACAGTTAATATCTCTCACAGAATACAAACAGCAGCTAAGGGCTATGGGCTCCTTTCCCCTATTTGAGTTCACCTTCTCTTGAGATGCCTTTGCTCATTCTACTTGCCCACAAAGACTGGGGGCCTCTTGTGCAAGATTTGGGGGAGTTATTGGCCAATAAATATTTCTGCTTCCAGAGCCCTTATTCAGTTCAAGCATTGCAATTTGGCTTCTATTTCCAAATACTCATCTGTTTCTAAGAACAGACACTGAGAGGTTGAGGAGAATTAACAGGGACACATTTCCCCTGTCTCTCTTCCAACAGAGGTCCTCCTATGGGGCAACCAAAATAGAGTCTGTGCCAAAACTAGGTCTAAACTCTGATTGAACTGGATCTAGAAAATCAGTTTCCTCCAAGAGCATCTGTATCTGGTTTGTGACCACCCACTAAAGAACCTTGTCTGAGGAGAGCAGATTGGCAACTAGCTGGTAGTTACTTAGATTTGCTGAATCCAGGGAGGGCTTCTTGAGGGGTGGTTTTCCACTGCCTTCTTCAAGCACTCAGGAACCACTCCCTCTCACAAGGAGGCATTGGTTACAGTACCTCCATGGTCTCCCCTCCCTGCTGGTTTTTATCAACCAAGAGGGGCAAGGGTCCAGAGTGCATATGGTCACACTGACTGATCCAAGCTCCTTGTCCACATCCTCGAGTCTTACTAATTGAAACCCATCCAACACAACAGAACTAGACACTGCTCTGGACACCCTTTGAGAATCATTTGCTGTAATAACACAGTCAAGATCCTGGTGGATTCAAGCGATTTTGTCCTCAAAATGCTTTGCAAACAAGACACAGTGAGCTACCATCAGTTCTACCATCTCCTTTGGGCCAGACTGTTAAAAGTCTGCTTAGAGACTGTTAGAGTTTGCACAACCCAAAAAAGCTCCTCTGCCTATGCCTCATGCCTGTCCTCTGCCTCCACAGCCAGAGACAGTAAATGCTTCTGAATACCAGTTGCTAGGAACCACAGGAGGGGAGAGTGTTGCTCTTGTGCTTGGGTCCAACTTGGCAGTTTTCCACAATGAGCATCTGGCTGGCCACTGTGAGAGCAGAATGCTGGGCAAGATGGGCCACTGACCTGATCCTGAAGGCTTATTCTCCATACATTTTGCTAGTCTTCTTCTAACCCAGGTTGGTGGCCATCTCTGCCTCTTGTAGGGGCTCTTCTCATGGGCCAACATGACTACCTTAAAACAAAACAAAATGCTCTCAATATGTGCAGTGTGAACATCGTGCTTCTCTCTTGGGTGTAAGATTATCCTGCTGCTGACCCAACTCAATGGCTCTCCACAGCACCCTCCTCCTTCTGTCAAGGGTCTTCAGCCTCCCTTGCCAGAGCCTCCCAAGATCTATTGCTGTCACACACGCTCTCCCTGCTGTGAGGGGAGGGAGCAGGCAAGCAGAGGGAGCTCAGGATCTCACTGGGATTGTTTTCCTAAAGATGTCTCGGAGCAAGATGATTAAATATTGTAATCAGTTAGATCCTCGCAGCTTAAACGTTTTCTTTAATAGCTCTGTTAACAACAGATTAGACTGAAAATCCCTCACTCTGAACTCATGAGTGGCAGGATTTGCACACAGCGATTAAAAAAAAAAAAGATGGCATACTTGGCTGAGTGGCAACCGTCCTCCTCAATGCGGGGATGTGGGGAGGGAGCAGAGCTGTCTCTGAGCAAATTCCAGTTAAGTTTCCCACCCCACCCCCGCTCCTAAGGTGAAAATGCTTCTCTGAAATTTGCTCACTGATGGATTCTTAATTTGTGGGCTGGAAAGTGTGACTGAGCAGAGTCCGGACTGTTTCAAATGCTATCGATTTTCACTGGAACTTTCAATGAAAAGACTTGGCTGCTGTGCTGAGCACATCAGGGGGTAGAGGGTGTTTGAGGTCAGATTCTTTGGCTTAGGGATGGGGGAGAGCTGCCTGAAGAAGGGCCAAAGCTCAATGGTAGAGCCTATTCTTTGCATGCAGAAGGTCCCAGGTTTGAATACCCCAATGGCATCTCCAGGTAGATCTGGACAAAGACCCCTGCCTGAAAGATCTGGACAAAGACCCCTGCCCTGAAGAGACACTGCCAGACAGGGTAGACAATACTGAGCTTGATAGACCAATGGTCTGACTCAGGATGACAGTTTCCCATGTTTCTGTGTTCCTTCAAGAAACCACAGGACTGAGATCCAAACAATCTCCCACACACCACACACCCAAGCCCATTTCATAACGCTGAAAGGCTGAGATTTGATAGCAAAATCCATTCCTCAGGGGATCCTACTAGAGTGGGAGTTATTCGCTTTGGCCCTAGAGAACGATATGCAGGTGGAGTGAAGATACAGGTGGGGTGAAGAGAACAGGACAGAAAGTGGCAGTGCTTGGCAGATTGGCTGGGCTGAGGCGAAATAGGCAGCTGCTCAGTAATGCTGGAGGGGAAGCCTATAGAAGATCTCAGCAAGACCCAAAATGTCAAACTGGGTATTTTATGGTATCATGGCATAAGAGGCATCTGATGAACTGCACTGTAGTCCATGAAATCTGATGGCCTGATCATAGCATTGTAGAGTTCAAAGTGATCAGATGAGTAATCTAGTCCAACCCTCTGCAATGCAGGAATCACAGCTAATCAATGTGGTCATCTTTAATATACAACCAGGCTCTTTCTTGCTTGGGGGGCAATAGACTCAGGGCTTGTCTACACTTCTTCTTGTCCTGTGTCCAGAAAGCATGGGTTGGAGCAGTTTTCTGCTTGTCCTGTGCTTTCTAGGTGTGGACCTGAGAGGCCTTTCCCATGGAAAAACCCACTCTTTAGTGTTAAATCGGAGCAAATGTCAACCCAGAGAAAACCCAATTGAAGTTTACTCCAATTCAGCAGTAAACAATGGGTTTCCCATGGAGAAAGTGGCAGGCAGGTGGATGTGTGGATGATCCCTAACATAGCTGGAAATGGATGCAGTTAAAATTAACACATCAGAGGCAGGCTCTTCAGGACCTGGGACAGCACCCTTGCAGCACACACATTACCACACTCTTTCTTCTTTGGCGATCACTCGTTGCCGAGTAAGATTGTCTTCCATAAACACAGTTTTAATAATGAGTCCGTAAGTGACTGTGGAGGCCAATTCTGGATTCACAGGTCCTTCCATAGCGGGGACATTGGTTTCTGGGCAGAAGTTGGTCACGGTGTGGATTTGCCAAGCGTGCCTTCCTCTTAGCACGATTCTCCCTTGCATCCTGAGTTTGAATGTCTTCAAAGCCCATGACACCTTTGGTAAAGGCTGTTCTCCAACTGAAGCAATCGTAGGCAAGTGTTTCCCAATTGTTGGTGTTTATACTACATTTTTTTAGATTTGCCTTGAGACAGTCTTTAAACCTCTTTTGTTGACCTGATGGCAGCCCAAGTAGCCCACCCACACAGGGACCACAGCTCTGCAATGGCAGATCATGTTTTTTGCATATAGAAAACCCCGAGCCCACCCTCCAGTACCTCCCGGGAAACAGGTTATATGAAATCTATTATCTGTCAGTGGTGGTGGTGATCAACCATTATAGTCTGCCTCCTTGGCCATGCTCTGCCTTCATGGGCTGAGCCCATGATGCTTCTGAACATAGGCGCCGACTCCATGGGGCTTGAGGGGGCCCGAGCCCCCTCAAAAATTCGTTTGGGGGGGCTCCGCCCCCCCAATAATCTCCGGCGCCCCTCCAGCAGAGCGCCATCGCCGCCCCTCCCCCAGCCCAAAGTGCACAGGGAGGGGCGGGCTGCATGCCTCCTGCCCTCCCTCCCGAGCAAAAGCTCCACCCAATTTCCTTTGGAGCTGATTAATAGGCGCAGCACGCTCTCCCCTATTCGCTCACGAGGAGGCGGCGCCACTTTATTTGCATATTCATTAGCTTATTTATTATTCATGAGCTTTCCCGGGCCCCCCCAATATTTTTTATAAGTCCGCGTCCCTGCTTCTGAATACCAGTTACTGGAAACCACAGGAGAGACTGCTCTTGTGCTCAGATCCTGTATGGAAGTTTTCCATAATGGGTATCTAAATGGCCACTGTGTTCTTACGTTCTTGTGAAAGATTTCCTCTTTCTGCCACACACTCTGGAGAGCCCCTGTGACTGGATTAGACATTACAAGGCTACTGTGTTGTATAAAAAGCTGCACTCAGTTTTGATGGGGTTCACTTTTCACAGTGGAAGCTGCCATTATGGGGCAGGAAGGGTTACAGTTGTCTGCAAAAGAGGAGGATTCATTGTATTGCTGTTGCTACTGCACAGCCATGATCCACCACCTTCTCTCAGCAAAGCACTCCACAGGAAAGAGGAGTGCACAACAGGACTTCAAAGGAAGCAAATATTGTCATCTCTGCACACACATCCCATTCTTAAGATTGGCAAAATAGGTTCTTATGTCCATTTGTGTGAGCGAGTGAAAAGTGAACTGTCGTCATGAATGCTGCCCCCTGTTTTGGCTTGGCTCCAGTTGTCAGACAGACATCTCCATGGACTCAGAACTAGGTAAAGATTTATAACCCAAGCAGACAACCCCCCTTGCTCTTCCCCGAATGATATCAAGGCCTTGCTATGGGGTAATATGACCATAAATAAGGCAGTCATTAATATTACAGTTTTACAGCCAAATGGTGCTCAAACAAATCCCCACTAATGGTTTATCATCACCATCCCAGACAGGAGCTAATAGCAATTCATGGGAAACAGGAAACCTTTATGTGCTGAGCCAACAGAAATTCCATGGCCCACTTAAGCAAACAGGTGCTAAATTAATAGGCCTATTAAACACCCTTTCATGTGTGTTTTAATTGAACACACTGTGCTCTGGGAGGACCTGCTGGGCCCAACCCTCTCACAACCCAAAGCAAAAGACCCCCTACCCAAAGCTGCTTGCAACTTAGTAGAGGTCTCTTCTTCTCATTTCCCCTGGAATAGGGGTGTGGAACCTCCTTCTGTGTCCCTCAGAACTCTCCCCAGGCCGGCCCTATCCCTCATTGGCTCTGCTTTGTACCCTCCTTGAGCGCACCTGGCCTGATGTGTCAATGAATTCTGATCATGCCTCTTGCTTGCCCAGATGGAGAAATGGGTATGTGAGAGAGAGTGTAGAAAGCACCCTACCATACAAAGGTAAAACTTACATTTGTTGCTCTGCCCACTTACCCACCACTGGCACATGGCCCCTGGAAGGTTGTCCAGAAGAGAACGTGGCCCTCAAGCTGAAAAGGGTCCCCCACCACTGCTCTAGAGCCTAGGCAACGTGAGAGTCATCAAGGAGCATTTACAGCTACAATCTGAACCTCCTGATGCCCTGCAGTTCTTTCATTCTTACTGCAATGACCCTCGAAGAGAAGATCCAAGATCAGCCCCTGGAACTAGGAAAAGCCATAGAAGCCCCAAGAGGGAACTGGTCGAGGAGGCAGCCTCCAGAAGCAGCAGATTTGGGGGGGGGGGTTGAAAGGCAACAAATTATCGGCAGGTGTTTTTACTTTGAGTGGGGGAGGTGGAATTGGGAGCCCAGGGTGACCTAGTGAGCTTCATTTATGACCAAATGGGAATTCAAACACTGGTCTCTCAGGTTCTAGTTAAGCACTCCAAGCCCTACACAAGACTAGCTAATTTGTCTGGAAAAGTGTCTCCACTCCCTTTTGATGCCCCCTGTCAGTAGCTGCTGTACTCTCCTCCTCTGGCAAAGAATCTATAGTTTGATTGCAGCCAAAGGCCTGCCTCTAGGTCCACCCCCTCTGCGGGAAGTTGTTGCACACTATGAGTCCATCCCTCATTTCTCTAGCCTTTAGTTCCATCTGGCCTGAGAAGCCTCCTGCTGCTCTGATGGACCATGGAGCTACCAAGAAGAAGGCAGAGCTATTTTGCCAGGCAGTCCTGGGGTTCCCCTCCCACAGGAGTCTCTGACATCACTGGTGCTTTCCCGTCTCTCTCCCTGCCAGGTGTGTCATCAGGGCACAAGTCCAGGTCCACGACAAGCCTTCTGCTCTGGCTGCCTCTCCTTCTGCATGTCTCCACTGGACTTCCTTTTTAAATATTGTCTCATGCTGTGTTAGAAGAAATATTAACTGGCCTCAGTTCCCCTTGTCCTCTTTGCTGTGTGATTTCCAGGGGGGGATTTATAGCTCTCTTGGCACCTGGGTTATTGGAGAGCTGCTGAGCTGCAGGGCCACAGCAACAATAAATTTCCTTTTGCCTGCTGGAACATGTTCTAACCTTATCATTTTCTGATAAAGCATTAAAGCTCCCAGCAACCCAAGCTGGCTGGCCGGCCTTGTTGGCTGAGTGCAGAGGCAGGCTGCCTGGGACCCGGGTTCAAATACGACTTTTTGGAACAGCTTGATGGCTCAAACTACCCCCGCTGTTGGTGAGAAAGGGCAGCTGCTAGCATGTGTATTCCTAGTGAAACTGGGGCAGGTTAGGGCAGCAATTCTGCTTCTAAATGCCCACTTCCAATGAGCTACAATGGGCATGGCCTCCCTCCACTGTCAGAGGCACCAGGCCTCTCAATGCCTGCTATGGGGAATTGCAATGGTACTCCCTCACCCCAGAATAAAACACAAAGCAGCATCACAACCAGCCAACCAGCAGAGTAAGTCATAAATTGTGCTCCTCCGCCCCGCCCCCGCCTCATTCCATGGAGGGGCCACAGGCAGAAATGAAGTCCTACTGCCTGAGTCCAGTTCAACCAGTTGAAAGCCCAGAAAACCTGTTAGAACAGGGAATGGAGAACCAGTTGTGAAGCTCTCCAGTCATTGTTGGATTCCCAACTCCCTCATCAGCCCCAAGCCTAGAGCCAGGCTGGAAGAAGAAAAGGAATGATGAGATTTGTAGTCCAGCAACATTTGGGTGGCCAGACAGGTTCCCTACTCCTGCCTTTCTTCCTCTCTTGCCCTTGCTGTGTGGGACCAAAAATTCAATAAGCCTCTATTCTCCCCCTGTCCCCACCATATCCCACAGATACAATGTTTGGTTGCATCTTTTTCACAAGAAATAAAGGCAGGGGGAAAGAGATTGTATTGATGTCTCTTCTCATTATTGGGAGGGGGCAGAATTTGACTTTTCTTGGCGCTGCTCTTGGGTGAATTATAGCCAACTGCTGGATTGGAGTAATATGACTTTTCTCAATATATTCTGTGTGGATTGGCAGGTGAGTCTAACTCTTTCTCAGCTGACTGATAAAGCACTAGACAGGGGATTAGTCCTCTTGGAAGCTAAAGAAAGAGGTAATCTGGGTTGTTTGTAGCCTGCTGGGGTGGAACATGGAGCAGGTCGAACTTTTACAGCATCCAGCTCACACATAACTCAGCACTGAGTGCTCAGCATTGCAGTCCCATGAAATGTGCAGGATGACAGAAGTCGAGGCAAGCAAGAAGAATAGGGGAGATCCGTCCTCTGAGTCCAGTAATATTGTACAGAGGAGGAGGAAGACACCTTTCTCCCTACCCCCCACCCCACCCCCCACAGTACACCATTGTCAACAGGCAGTTCAGGACCTGGTTTTCTAGAAAGGTACCGTAGATCCCCCCTGGCTTTTACTGCTGGGGGGGGGGGCATCTCAGACTTCCATAGCAATTTGCAACCATTAAAATAACAATAAAATTGTAGCAATACAGTGGTACCTTGGGTTATGAAAAGCCTAGTTAACAAACTTTTTGTTAACTAAACTAAACTTTTTGTTTTGAACACTTCAAACCCAGAAATGAGTATTCCGGGTTGCGTGGGGTTTTGTTTGTTTGTATACGAATGTACTCTGTTCAGGGGTGCACTTCCATTTTGAGTGCTACACTTCCGTTGACTGGCAGCAGAGAAGGGGGTTGTCACAGCACAGCCACAAGGCAGGGAAGCTGTGCACCAGCCAGCCATCTGGTTGGTGGGCATGCAACTCTACCCCATATCACTGTGGGAGGTGCGCACTCTAGGGAGCATTTCCCGCAGCAGCGTGGGAGGGGGGGTCTTTGTGGATTCCAGTTCAGCTACTGATTGAGTAAGTGAGTGAGTGAGTGAGTGAGTGACTACGGAAATGGATAACTCACCCACCCCCCATCCAAACAATGACTATCATCAGTGCAGGTAAGAAATATATATATATATATATTTTTATCATTTACAATACTGTTTTATTTATTTTATAGTACAGTACATTGATTAGTGCTTTCGTTTTATTTAATGGTCTTGTTAGATAGTAAAATCCATGTTAAATTGCTGATTTAGGGGTTGTTTTTAAAAGTCTGGAACGGATTAATCCATTTTGCATTACTTTCTATGGAAAGCACACTTTGGTTTAAGAACGCTTTGGTTTAAGAACGGACTTCCAGAACGGATTAAGTTCGTGTGCAGTAGCCACAACCTTTGATCCTTCAGAAAACAGCCCGCCTTGGTCTGAGGCACTCTGTTTGTGGTCTACCCTTTTTGGAACTGGGATCTATCCAAGTCTACTTTGTTTCCCATCCCACCTTTTGCTACTGAGAACTGGAAAAGACCATAACTTTTTGTTCCTTTAGACATCATTGGATAAAATTTGCAGACATAGTAGTCCCTTCAGAATGGATAAAGCTTCCAAATTACACAAAATCAGTTCAAGATCTTTTGTGCTGGGCACCTTTAAAGTTTGATTATTATTTTTTAAGGAACCACATGCAACTTCTTTCTTACTTTGAGGTGGAATTTGATGACATTATCAGGCCATCCAACAGGATGAATTTAAGAAGGGCTTGGACAAATCCATGGAAGATAATGTTATGACTGCTAGCCACTATGGCTGCTTTTCCCCTTCAGTTTCTGAAGCAATATGCCTCTGGATAATGCCGGTTGCTGGAGAACACAAACAAGGAAACTTGTTTTGCCCTCACATACTCCTTGTGAACTTCACAGAAGCAGCTGGATGGACGCCATGATAACAGAGTCGTGAACTAGATGAGTCTTTGGTCTCATCCCTCAGCAGTCTTATGTTCTTACCTAGAGACTATTTTTTTTTAAGACAACTCATGCCCTGAATACAATAATAAATAAAGCCAAGGGAGCTTTCTTCTCCGCCTCCACAATGTCAGCTGAATCACATCCAGCGGAGCTTTTTCAGGAGGTTCACAGCCTATTACAACTGATGACTAGTCATCCGTTACACACTAAAATGATTTTGTTTGATTCTTTGTTGATGAAGTTTCTCAGATTTGATAGGACTTGGATGCTGCCACTGGAACAGAGTCTCTGCTGGAAGTGTCAAATGCAAGTCCTGGTTGAAATGGCTTCGATACATTGCGGCTTGGTTCCTCCTGAATGATGTTGAGTGTTGCAAAGGCTACTATATGTATTTCATATCCTTGCCTGCGATAGCTGGGGAAAGGATCTTCCCTACTGGCTCCTCTCTGGAGAGGAACATGATCTCATCTCCCACTCCTTTGAGAATATAGCTTTGAATGGATCTTACTTATTTGGGGCATGTAATCAACTAAGTTTTACTCAGAGTAGAACCATTTAAATCAATTGACACAACTTAGTCATGTTCATTAATTTCAATGTGTTTATTCTGAGTAATAGCTAACTATTGCCCTTGGTTTTCAACCTTCTGTAGATACTCCATTTGTGTGCCAACTAATAGCAGCAACAGTGGCAACAGAAGGATCCCAGTCTTCCACTGCCTCTCTCAAACTCTCACTCCCTGCTGCCCTGATAAGGTTGCCCAGCTGCCATCTTGGTTCGAAAGCACAAGCCTCTCCTTCAACACAGGGTCCAGAGATGAAAGGGAGGGAGTTGACAGTGGGGGTGGTCACAGGGCCCCATGGCCATGCTCTGGTGGTGCCCCTTCTGGTCCCAAGCCTCTGGTTACATAAGAACATAAGAAGAGGCTGCTGAATCAGACCAGTGGCCCATCCAGTCCAAGATCCTGTTCTCACATTGGCCAACCAGATGCCCATCATAGAAAATCTGCAAGCAAGATTCAAGTGCAAGAGAACTATTCCCTCTTGCGGTTTCCAGCAACTGGTATTCAGAAGCATTATTCCCTATGACTATTGAGGCAGAGCATGGCCAGCATGGCCATTGATACCCCTCTCCTCCATGAATTTGTCTTTTTTAAAGCCATCCAGGTTAGTTCTGCAACAAGCCTTTTATTTCCTGAAACTACCACTTGCTGGGCTTATGGAAGTTAAGACAGTCATAGCTCATGTTACGTCAAATTCATGTTACGTTCTTTCAGGTAATGTCCCACGGTGACCCGGAAGTACCAGAAAGGGTTACTTCTGGGTTTCGCCACTCGCGCATGCACAGAAGCGCAAAATGACATCATGCACATGCGCAGAAGCAGCGGATTGCAACCCAGGCGTGCGCAGACGCGCCACTGTGGGTTGTGTTCTTTTCATGTTGTGAACGGGCCTTCGGAATGGATCCCGTTCGCAACCAGAGGTACCACTGTAGTCTAAAATAACTGGAAGGCACCAGATTGGAGAAAGCTGCCTTAATCTAGCCACAAGGAAGCCAAAATTTCCTGGAAGAGTCTGTGTGAAATTGGGGGTGTGGGAGGGCAGGAAGGTTGTAGCTGAGCAGCACTAACACTTGCTGCCCACTCGCCTCCCCGTTTTATTGTCTTGGAACAGGAGGAGAGCAAGATAGCACCTCCCAAGGGGGACTCAGAGGCCGGCTGCCTTCCTGGGCCCCCAAACCATGCTGCAGTCTCTCCTCTTTGCTTTTCTGCCAACGCAATAGATTATGAGGCCTATTAAAAATTCATCCCAAAGAGACAAAGTTTCCCAAGCATGTCAGAGTTAATATTAATAAGGAGGATGGTTGTTCAGTCTCAATTATTCTAAAAGCTTCAACCAAGCGATGCATTGAACAAAGCCTGGATGCCAGGAAAACCAGGCATGTGTGTGTGTATGTGTTGTGTGTTGTGTGTAACCATTCCCTGTGACTGCTGACAAAATGCAATCCCACCTGCTACATGTGGAGCCAACCAAGTTTCAACAAGTTCTGCATTAGGCAAACAAAGAAGCGAATCCCTTGAAGAGGGCAGGGAGGTGGGTGGGTGGGAACATAAGAATCAGGCCAATGCCCCATCTAGTCCAGCATCCTGCCCTCACAGTAGTCAGCCAGATGTCCTCCAAGGGGAAACCAGCAAGCAGGATTCAAGCAGAAGAGCACCCCCCCTTCCTGTGGCTTCCAGCAGCTGGTATTCGGGAGCATCTCTCTCCCCAGCTGTGGAGGCAGAGCAGAGCCACCATGGCTATCAGCCACTGATCTTCTTCCATTGTCTAATCCTCTTTTAAAATCATCCAAGTTGGTGGCCATGGTTGCCTCCTTTGGGAGTGAGTTGCATAGTTTAACAATGCACTGCATTAAGAAATGCCTTCTTTTATCTGTCCCGAATCTCCCATCATTCAGCTTCATTGGATGTCCCTGAGTTTTAGTGTTATGAGAGAAGGGGGGATTTTCTTAATCCATTTTCTCCATGCCAGGCATAATTTTATAAACGTCTACCATGTTGCCTGTTGCTCATCTTTCCTCTGAACTAAAATATCCCAAGCACTGTAACCTTTCTTCATAGGGAAGTCACTCTGCCCCCTTGATCGTTTTGGTTGCCTGTTTCTGAACCTTTTCCAATTCTACAATAGCCTTTTATATGTGGAGCGATCTGCCTTCCAAAGCAGGTTAAGATGGGTTGCAAACAAGGCCGAGGTGGGGAGACAGCTTCTGCTCACTTGGAAGGATCAGCTGATTTTTCTCCTAAACCCTGAAGCTGCTGATAAATAACCCCAAGTTATTTGTTCAACCCTCATCCCCCACCCAGCCCAGCACAGCACAGCCAAATATTCCAGCTACTTCTCATGGTCACATCAGACTGACTCCGGGCTCAAGCAGAGCCAGGAGTTTTTCTTCAGTAGAATGGTTTATTGCTTTTACATTTTGTCTCCTCTGATGTTCCTAGCCTTCGCCTGATTTCCACTCGACAGATGAGACAGGAATATCTCCGAAAGCAACCATCACGCTGACGGCTAAGTCAACAGTGCAGCCGTGTGTGTCTGGGCTGAGGGGAGCGGAGGGGTTTCGATTGCCTGCCTGCAAGAGCCCAGTGAAACCAATAAGCTGCACTCTGTTGTGTGTGGTGTGAGTTGCCCAGCTATGCTATTTAGCTACGCTAAACTGCAATCCTATCAAAACAGGATCTCTAAGACCAAGGCACCCAGAACAAAACTAGCAAGGATGCCCAGGGAGGGAAATACGCAGAGTGGGTTTGCCACAAATTACTGGTGGGCCTTTGGGTTTCTTCCACTCCATGCCCTGCTTGTAAGTTGCTTTAAGTCTTTAATAGTAGTAGTAGAAGGTCCATCTAGCTCAGTAATGTCCACACTGACAGGCAGCTCCCAAGGATTCACACAGGAAGCCTTTCCCAGCCCTTCCTAGAGAGGCTGTTGAGAACTGAATCTGTGACTTTCTGCTTAGAAGGCAGATGCTTCACCACTGATCTACAGCCCCTCTCCATGTCACTCACTTGCAGAGAAGAGAGATGGCAGTGATGTTGGCATCCTGAGACCATCCACTCCCTCCCTGTGCCTGGATTGTGCCACTGTGCCCAGACACAGCACCACAGAGAGAGGGGAGGGAGAGGGAGGGAACATAAGAAGAGCCTGCTGGATCAGGCCAATGTCCCATCTAGTCCAGCATCCTGTTCTCAAACAGATGTCTGTGGCAAAGCAGCAATCGGGATTCAACCACAAGACCCCTCTCCCCTCCTGTCATTTCTAGCAACTTGAATTCAGAAGCATTGCTGTCTCCAGCTATGGAGGCAGAGCATAGCCATCATAGCTAGTAGCCATCGATAGACACCTTCATGAAGAAGAGTGCTAATTCTATTTTAAAGCTATCCAAGTTGATGGCCATCACTGCTTCCTGCAGAAGTGAGTGCCATAGTTATGCACGGCATGAAGAAGTACTTTCTTTTATCCATCCTGAATCTTTAAACATGAGAGAGAGAAAACATTGCAATTCTACAATTCTATGATTCTATGTGTGTGGTCCAAGGGGCAAAGCGCTGCCAGTTCACATTCTTATTCTGCTCCCCCATTCCTGGAAGTGCAGAATCTGTGTGAGTGGGCAGGAGATGAGATGACAACGCAAGGCTAGTCCTGTTACAGCAAGGAAGCTTAAATGCAGCCTTTATGCTGGCACCCACTTCTGATTTGCCTGGATTCTTCTCCCCTTAGCCTCAAATGGAGGGTAGTGGTTACCAAGCAGTCAGGTCCTCCTCTTCCTCTTCCTCTTCCTGCTGCTGTTGTTGTTGTGAAATGGAGCAATGTCCTGGGCAGGTCTCCTCCTCAGCCTCCCACAAGTGTCACAGTCCGGTCTATGGGCAATCGAAGTCCCAGCTGAGGATGTTGGGACCGAGGGCAAGATGGTGGGGTGGGAGCAGGAATGAGAGTCCAGAAGCCAGGGGTCCGAGGGTCAGGAAGCAGGGAGTCAAGAAGCCAAGGTCTGAGGATCAGGAAGCAAGAAGCCAAACGCAACAAGGCAGGGAACGTGTTGCTGTGGTGAAGAGCCAAAGTGAAATGCTGACCTTATATCCCTTCCTGGCTCTTGCCACCAGGTGCAGTGAGTTACCAAGTGGCTTCACCTGTGCGGCCACACCCTTGCCTCTCCAGAACAAACTTAGGAAGGCCCCAGTCCTGCAAAGCCCTACTGGTCACAGAGCCTGGCTCCTGCACGCACTCCTGACAACAAGAATCTGCCATAGACAGCACTGCAACCCATCCCAAATGCTTACAAGGCCCCCGGCCTCTCCTGAAGCTCCTTTCTGGGCTCCCTGGAGGCACAGTCACATCCGCGCCACCAGCTCAACAAGACTGCAGTTGGCCCAGCTGTTGACCAAGCAGCTCTGGAGAATCCCCAGGCTCATTCCAATGGTTGTGTGCCTACCTCTGCCTTGCCATGAGCACCTGAGATGGTGGTGGTGAGTGAGAAGGAGAGCCCAGTTCACTGGTGGGCACAGTAACCGGCATCAATCCAATTTTAAGGATGAGGAACTGAGGCTGAGCAAGGATTTGGTTCTGCTGAGATTTCAGGCATACAGGGGCAATGAAACTGGAATAAAGCAGAGCGCATGGGCTGTGCTTGAGTGAGTGGCTCCCCTGATCTGCTTGTTCTTTTCCCTGGCCACCCTCCAAGTATTCGGGGGGAGCCGATATTTGGGGAGAGCTATTTAGGTGAGGAGGATTTGCATAGAAATGAATCCTGCTCTTGGGAAAGGTGAGAGAGGTCTTGGCTGAGCAGCAGCTCCAGCGTAATTGCATCCTCCCGCCATCTCCGTTCTCTCTGTGCCAGGTCACTGGCCTGGCAAAGGGCCGCCTTCGTCCAGCAGAAATCACAGCACAGCGCCTGTTGATCCATGGTGCCCATTACAGCTCAAGTGGGATCCAAATTGCTCGGCTCTTCGGCAGTTTGATGCACAGGCCTGCCTTCGCACCACCGAGAGCCTGACTCTGGAGTTGGAAATAATAATAAATAAATATTCAGAGGACCTCCAGGTGGCTGGAGTCAAAGTGACCCTCACCCGTGGCCTCTGCTGCCACTGCATTGCTCTCTCTCTCAAATTAACCTCACCTTTCATTTGACCTCTCTCTGAAGGCAGTAAGACAAAGGACGGAGGGAGGGAGGGCAGCCCAGGACAGAGAGAGAGAGAGAGAGAGAGAGAGAGAGAGAGAGAGAGAGAGAGAGAGAGAGAGAGAGAGATTCTCATTATATATATTCATTCATCAGTACATGGAGAAGTCAGAAGACTTCAGGAAACTACAGAAAGAACAGCATGCTCCTTGATACTGGATTGGTGGAGTTCACAATTGACCCCGTAGCCAGAGGCATTTAAAAAATATTTTATTGGACCAAGTTATTGGATTGCTGTGAGAACACGAAAGCTTTTGGATTTCATAGCATTCTTAATCATGCAAAGTAAGTGGAAATTGCAACACATGCCATATTTAGAGAGCAAGTCAGGATACATAATGACATTTTAAAAAGAAAAAAGAACTCTGCATAGCTGCTAAAAGGGTCCACATGCCCCTTATGGATTTTGTCATGCCAACAGTGGCAGCCTTGCTAACAGGTGCTTCTCCCTGGTGGAGTGTCACTTTGTGGACACAGGAGCAAATGCTAAGAACCACTCAATCCATTGTTATGACCAGGGGGCTCCGCAAGTGCCAGGAGTAGCCTCTTCATGTTATTTGTTTCCTTGTAATGAGGGCAAGAGCTGGAGACTTCTGAAGTTCTTGCAATATCTTGCAAGTACAAATGCCCAGAGCCCAGCTCTTCATTATTCATATCTGATCTCTAACTAGCAACTGCAGGGCCCCTACAGTAGCCCAGGCCTCCTACTGCTTCCTAGTTGGCCCAGACTCACTACTCATCTCCATCCTTCCCTCTGTGCCCAATTTCAAACTGCTACAAATTCTTTCACTCCCTCCACCAGAAGGCTGTGCCCTCCTAGGGGCTGGGGAGAGGTTTCCAGTCATGAAGCCCATCAGCAAAGGGCACCCAGAAAGAAAAGGTAACAAAACAGACTCCTCTGACTAATGCAGGTGCCTCTGAGTGAAGTGCAGTAAAGGGAATGGATTTAGGGGGACCCCTGATGCAGTGGCAGAGGAAGCTGTTAGGGCGCCTAGGGCAGTGCACCCAGGGGAGGAGCGAACCACCCATAGGGGCAGGGTTCAGGTAGGGCCTCCGGAGTCTGCCTGTCTCCTCCCACTCAGCCACCCTACAGCTGGGGGAGAGGCAGCAGGCGGACCGTTTGGGCAGTGAGGAGCCTGGGTGTGCCCTCTCCCAGAGACGCGTGGCTCGGGTGCATTCGGGCGCACTCAGGCGCATTGCAGGCCCCACAGTGAGTGCTGCCTGGCATTTTGTCACCCCCCCAGTGGTGACACCCGGGGCAGACCACACCCACCACACACCCCTTCCTCCGCCCCTGTCCCGATGGACTCCTGAAAGGCAGCTCGCTTTTCTCCACCTGAGGATTCTGGTTTCTTTCCTTTCTCCCTACAATTTGGATGTTGTGCAGGCAGCTTCTCTCTCCCCAGCTGGTGCCTGCTCCTCCTCCCGCTTGCCTGCAATGTGTAGGGAGGTCCATATGTTGTCGTGTCTCTCACAATGTATATACAAGCACCACATGGCATTGCTCTCACTTTGGATGCCAAACCCTGGCGCACACGCCTCTGAAGGCAGAGACTGGAGGGAAAGACCCTTGCCAAGGATAAGAGGGACCGAAGACATGAGAGCCCATGAGGGTCGCAAAGGAGATTTGGGAGGGGCTGCCATCTCTTTGCCCTGACTTGGGGCCAAATGGTACATTCAAGTCATCTTTTCCTATGCAAATTGCAGGGAAGGGGCTGATCTAGTCTGGGACCGTAGTCTATCTACTCCTGGTGCAAGGGTCCTGCTCTGGGATGGAGACTCTACCCTGGCAATTTATGGAAAAAGAAAAACTCGGCAGCCTACTTCTCTCAAAAGGCACAAACACAAGATGCCTCATTTGAGCTTTCCTTTCCTCCCTTCGCTGTCTAGAGTGTTTGCTGCTGCTGCTTTTGGAATTCACACAAGAGAGAGAGTGGGTGGACTTTGGGAGATTTTCTGCCTCCGCTTCCAAATCCAGCTCCCCAACTTCTGACAGCCTTCACTGAAATCTACCATCATACTTTGGGGGCTGATAAGTTTTTCTGGCTCCCATCAGGAAGCTGTGAGAATTCCTGCTCTGCCTGTTGCCTTCAGTTTTCAACTCAGGATGTGGCAAGCCTCTTCCTGATGCTCAGCCCCAGGAGTCTCCCAACAACTTGGGATGCAGAGTGAAACAGGCCAGCCTTGGCAACGGCAGGAGCCTCAAGGGCAGCAGGTTTAATTTTCAGGGAGGTGGGAGGGGGTCTCAGGGGTCAGAAGAGTTTGGCCAGCTTTGGATACTGGGCACCTTGACTTTCAGTAGGTGAAGGGACTCCACTAATATCTGGAAAGCCACAGCTTACCCACCTCTGCCCCAAACAACTGGGGCACCCAAAGACTGGGCTGCTGCTGTGGGCTCAAGTCTGCACCAGAGAACCTGATTCATCTTAGGAGTTGGTCAGAAGCTGCTGTGGCAATCACCAAAAGTGGTGCCTGCTTGCTGGTGTCCCCTCCCCCTCAAATGATGGTCATCCTTAAACCCAAAAGATGCTCAGCTGCCTCCTTCAGAACCAAGAAATGTCCCAGGAGAGGGTGGGACAGTGGGACTAAGCCGGTTCTGAGCTTCTTCCTGTTTTTTTAAATCTGTAGCTATTGTGTTTGTTTTATTGGTTTGCAGATGTTTCATGTCCACCAAAGTACTTGCATTATGATGTGTCCAGAGCCGACAGAACAAAACAGGAGGATGGCTTCAGCACTGTGGAGAGCTCCCAGCAAGAAAGGCGGGAGGTGAGCAAAGGCCATTTGAGGCTCTGCCCCCTGGTGGTTGAGAACTGGAATCTCCGCAAGGGCCATCCCTCTGGCCCAAAGAAGGGTACTCCATGCCCCCACTCACCTACTGCACTCCTTGTGCCCTTGAACCAGAGATGAGCTAGACCAGTGGTACTGGGTACTGAGGGGGGCACACACACCCCACTGCCACTGGGTGTCCTCCGCGCACCCAAACCCCAGCCTCCCCCTGGCAGCCCAGGAGCCAGGCTGTGGCTAGGATGAGTGCAGGAGATATTTGCTTTGCTCGTACCAGTTGCAGCTCAGCAGCCCAGGAGCCAGGTGGGTGCTGGACAAGCACCCTCCATGCATCTCGCTCCCGCCTGGCATATGCCCAGCCGCATCACTGCAACCCCTCAATGTGGGGGGGGAGAGTCAGCGCCCCTGAGTCAGACTCCAGGGTCATGCCATTGTGCTATGAACCACTCTAGGTGCCTTTGACAGCAGAACTGCCAGGATATTGATGTTTAAATAAGGATGTAAAAATGGTCAGGTAGGGCAACAGAGTTACTTTGGCAGAGTTTGCTCTTATGAGGTAGCTGGGGCCACACACAAACAGTCTTTTTCAGGCAGTGCTGCCTTACACACACACACCCATGCCATTTCCACATCACAGTTAACTGCTCACTGACCACAGTTTTCCAGCCAGCTAATCAAATTGATTAGAGGCCTGATTTTATTTCTGAAGACCATTGTGCACCTAAAGGCTTAATTAATGTCACATTAACTGTTCCTTTCTAAAACAATACTTAGAGGAAAGTGCATTAAAAATAGATGCTCCAATGTTTTGGGCTCTGGTTTGCCAAGGGTTTTGCAAGGTTGCTGTGGTCGGTGTTGATAGAATCAGGTAAGAGTTTGTAGGAGCAGAAAGAGCTTGCAGCACATCTCTGCCATTCCTGCCATCAGTGTGAATGGGTCCTAGGATTCCACCTGACTTAGACCCTGGGAAGGGCTCGTTGGAGGGAGAGGCTTGGGGACCCACAGAAAACTCCTCTTCAGCTGGAGGGACCCTCAGGAGCCCAGAGGCATCCTGAAGAGCCCCACTTCAGCACTGCCTCAAGCTAAACCCTGCCTTCACCCTGGTCATCCCTGAGAGTTCCTGGGTCTCAGGAGTGAAGGCAGCAGATGATCACTATCTCAGCAGGCATCAAGTCAGGGCGGAAGATCAACTTGGGAGAAAGAAGGAGACCCAGCTTCAGGCAATGGCAAAGTAGAGAAGGAGCTGGAAGGGACTTTCAGTCTCTCAGTATGGTCTTTCACTGGGCAAACAGCTTCATATTGAGGTCATCCAGCAGTTCCTGGGTTGGTGCTGGCCTCTGTACCATATGTGGGTCATGGACACTGGGGCAGGATGAGTTGGGGTTCACTCCCCGATCTAAAGTATCCAGGGCTTACCTGCACATACCTTTTGCCCTTCTCTTTCCAGGCACAGGTTCACACTTAAAGGTTCTGTGTCTGAACATTATTATTATTATTATTATTATTATTATTATTATTATTATTATTATTATTATTATTATTATTACCCCAGAGCTTTCATCATGAAAACCTGCTCTTTAGTATTCAATCAAAGCAAACCTCAGTTCAGTTCAGATTTTCCAATGATTGCTGTTTGATCCAATTGAGCTGTAAAGAGCAGATTTTCATGGGAAACTCTCTGGAGAGACACGGAGCTTTAAAGCACAGACCATACCTGGAAACTGTAGAGGAAAGGTCAGTGTGGATAAGCCCTAAGAGTCACAGCAATTTGGCAGCATTTAAGAACATAAGGCAAGCCCTGCTAGATCATGCCAATAGCCCATCTAGTCCAGTATCCTGTTCTCACAGTGGCCAGCAAGACGCCCCAAAAGGAAGCCCACAAGTAGGATATGACTACAACAGCACTCTCACCTTCTGCAGTTTACAGCAACTAGTGTTCAGAAGTGACCACCTCCCACTGCACAGATCTCTGGAGACAAGTGTTGCTGCTGGAGGCAAGAGAATTCTTACAGCTGGGCTCTGGCAACTGCTGGGAACCAGCCAGACTTTCAAGGAGCAATTTCTGTACAGTAGCAACAGCTAGGCCCATCTGCTTTGGTGTCATGGTGTCCACAAAAGCGTAACAAACATCTTCCTTCTGGCTGCTTGCTCTTTGCACTCAAGCCCAAGAGAGTTAGGGGGGATCAGAGCCTTCTGGTCATGTGGGATGGCTGGTCTCCAAGAGGCAAATCTGCACAAAGACAATGGTCAGCTTAGGGGGGGGGCACTGCTGGATGTGCCTCAGGGGTTTGTCTGCATAAGGCTGCTCTTTGGGTGTCCCAAGAGAGACCCAGTATGGACAGCCTTCACTCCCAGCTCAGGTCCCATGCTTGCCTTTTGTCTTCATGGCAGATCCAAGGACTGAGGCCATGTCAAGAGTCTAGATGAGGCAGGCCTGGCCTTTAGATGTTATGGGCAGCTGGCTTCAGGCCGGGATCTTTTCTCAGCCCTACCTGGAGATGCTGCTGGGGATTGAACCTGGGACCTTCTGCATGCAAAACAGCTGCTCAGTCACTGAGCTTTGGCCCTTCTCCACAAATTGCTAGAAATCTTATTTGATTAAGCAGATATACTTTCTTCACTAGGGACATTCTTCAATAAGTTTTGCAAACCCAGCCTTGTCTTACAATACAGTCACATTGCAGGGATGGGAATCACTGAATTACCAGCATCAGAGGGGCAGGCAGGTTCCTAGGCAAGTCCCAGGTAGCTCTTAGCCCTCCCTGTACTTGCCTGCTTACCCATAACTCAGTGGCAGCATTTAAAATCTGGAAAAGGTGCAGCAATGTTAACTGTGAAGGATCAATTCCACTCTTGATTCCTTCCCTTGAAGTATAAAGAATCCTGCCTGGGTTGTTCCCAGGACCTTCCATGACTCCTTGTGAGACAATATGGCTAGCTCCCTTGTTAGAAGTTGGACAGCCCCATGGATGGCCACTAGTGGGAATTTCTTTGCCAGGCAATAGAGAAGCCTACAGCCCACTCTTGGTGCCGCCGCCACAACTAAATATGGCAAATGTCACAAGGATACAATTGATTGCAAGACCTGGAGCCCCCAGCATCATTTGCACCAACCCCTCTGCCTCTTTCCTCCACATAGGCTAGGAGAAAGATCCACACAGCCCCACCACCTCTTGCTCAAAGAGACATCTTCTAAGGGACATCATATGATGGCACAAAACATCTCCTCTGATCCAGGCACAGGATATTTGACCACTGCTGTTGCTGCTTCTGCTGCTGCTGAGAGAGCCACCATATTGATCCTGGCAGCTGCCTGCCTGAATCTTGATGCCTCCACAATAAAATAGTCATTTGATGCAGGCAACCGGCTTCAAGGGCACCTCAAAGTCAAGGAGAAGCTCCTACCACACAGCAGCCATGGAGCACAGAGTCCCACAACACTTTGGTCCATCCTCCTCCTGCTGCTGCTGTTGCAAAGCTCCCCTACCTGATTTCCCTGAAGCAGCAGCTTCCACTACCACACCATGGCTCTCCCTAGGAGGGGTGTAGGGATTGCTTGGGCAAGATCATTGGCCAGGTTTGTTGTGTGTTGCAAGGTAAAAGGGCCACCAAGTGAGAGAAAGGAGGGTCACCCCTTCCCATTAAGGGTTGCAGATATACACCCCTAGCACACTCAGGGTTTGGGTCATTGTATCTGCCCTTACCCTGGCATGCAAGAGAGGAGAAAGAATCACCTGAAGAAGTGAAGTCAGGTCTTTGAAAGTGTGTGGCATCACAACTAGACCTGTTGTTGCTGCTGCTGCTGTTGCTGGAGTGCAAGAGATCAGACCAGGAAGCAAGAAGCAGCCAAGAAGCAAGAAGCTGCCTTCCCTGAGAAAACAGGTCCAAGTTTGAACAGCCAAGTAAACACAGCAGAACTGGAGGCAGCCCATCCTTCTAGCAAGCAAATACCAACCGCACAGATAAGAGGGATCAGAGCAACACCCCCCCACACACACACACCTTCCCCTGGCTGAGCAGCCCTAATGCTGGTAAACACAGAGACTGAATGGCTAGCAGGGCAGAATGAAGCTGGATGGGGGTGTGTGGCTTGTTTAATTTGGATCTGTGTTTAAAATGAACTTTTGCTGAGAGGAGATGCTTCCTAGGGGGAGGAGATGAGATTGGCAGGGTTTGTCACTGTTGTTTTCCAAGCATGCTACTTATGAACTATAATAGCATCATTCATCATCCAGGCAATTAGGTTCCATGCCTGTGGAAGTTCATGTGATGCTTAGTGTGTTAGTCTTGGGGGGGTTTCAGGAGTTTCCATCACAGCAAATTAATGTGGGAATAAATTAGGCCCTATCAAAATACTGCAAGAAAAATGTGGCCAATAGATTCACCCGCACACCTCCATGTGTTCTAGTATTCTCCTTCTAACTAGCCAGATGCACCACCACCATCCCAGCAGTCCACAGATAAGGCATATGGCTTGATCCAATTGTGGGGCTATTATTACATTCTGAGGTTCTCTCTACAACCTTACCCAGTGCTGCCAGCCTCCACCCCCATTCCCAGTCACCACCCACTTTATATTTGCTATATTTGCTGTATTATATTTGCTATGTTTCAAGGTTGCATCAAGGACAATGATGAGGACTCCTCCCTAGGTTCAGGGTCCATCAGTTTCACCGGCAAAGTGACGGAAAAGCAGGAAAGGGAGCTGACAGCGTGGCGTCGAGGCCCTGCAAACAGAACAGATTTAATAGTTCTCCTCTAGTTAAATCCTAAATTATAGCTTCCAAATGCCTGAGCAGAGGAAGCAGTAAACATCTCAGACGTGAAAACAGGAGGTTCTGTCTCTCACAGTTGGTTTCCTGCTTCTTATGCTCCTCTGGCAAGCGTTCCAAAATCTCATCCTCCAAACAACCGCTAGCTGTAATTAAACGCTCCTGTTTTGTTGGCAGATGATTTTTTTCCCTCTGCTTCTCAACGTGAGCACCAAGAGCGGAAGCAGAATGAAGACCACAAAGCGTTGCCTCTTCAAAGATGCATCTCTTCTACTTAAAGGCATCCTGGGCACATTCATCCGATGAGCTTCTTGCCTTGGCATAGCCAGAAATGCAGCAGAAGCAGGCTTGACAGGGAGGTGGAATGAAGGGAAAAGGAAACAACCATCAGAATATAAGAAGAGCCTGCCTGCTGGATCAGCCTAATGGCCCATTTAGTCCAGCACCCTGTTCTCACAGTTATCAACCAGATGCCCCTATGAGAAACCCTCAAGCACAAAAACCCTCTCCCTTCCTGCAGTTTCCAGGTATGCATAAGTATTGCTGCCTCCAACTGTGGAGGCAGAGCATAGCCACAATGGCTAGTAGCCATAGATAGCCCTCTCCTCCATGAATTTATCTAATCCAGAAGGCATCCTGAGGACCACTGAATGACTGTTGCCCAGGAGTGGCACACAACTGGCACCTCACAAAGGCAGAATAGACCAGCTCTGCTACAAATAAGGGTGATCTGTTTCAGCCAGCACCATGTTTTCCAGACAGTTGCAGCAAGGTGCTAGGTGAGATAGCAACTTGCAAATCTCAGCAGGACCCAGGAGCTATCCAAGGTACTGAAGCTCCTCTGGGCACCTGCCAGAGGACCACCTGACTTACCCTGCGAGCCTTCAGCTTCCATAGAACAGGAGACCTGGGTATTCTGTGTAACTACAACAACAGAATGAGCTGCACTGCAGCCTCCCCCAACCTAGCACCCTTCCAGATTGGGGCTGAAGGTGGAGTTCAGGTGCAACAGCATCTGGAGGCATCAGGTTGCAGGGGCCTGCTGCGCTGGCTGCATATATAGAGAGAGAAGGCAATTTCATTTGCAGACCTCTGTGTAACAAGCAGCTAGCAAGTCTAAATCAACATCAGTATCATTCTTGTTTTGCTGATGTTTCTGTGGGTGCCTAGGATCTCGTCAGATTGTATTATGTGCTCTGGAGTTCCTCCCCGCAAACCTGATGCCTACCCAGCCCTTTGCAACCTCTGTCTTCACTAACCTTCCAAGGGTCAGAAGGAAGAGCCTGCAACAGGCTGGGACAGAGAGTAGGGCAGGTGAGCATACAAAAGCCCTGGCCTTGCAAGGAGACCTTGCCCAATTCATAGAAGAAACCTGTGAGAGAGCACTGGATAGGAAGGACTTTGATCCTGGCTTGTGCTGATGAGGGAGAGGGGATGCTTTCTAGCCTTAATGCTGCACAACAAAGACTGGCCACCAACCCCTTGCAATAAGATGAAGGGCTAGGATGACTACTGTGGAAGGGAGACAGACTGACTGCAGCCGTGGAGAAACTGGCTCACCCCCAGTATTAATGAAGAGAAGCTGAGGAGCTGCTTGTTATGTTCCTGTCCTCTTCCCCCGCATTGCAAGGACTCCCAGAACTGAAATGCAGCCAGGAGGAAGAGGGGGGAGAGGGGAGGATCAGTCTGGAGCTCCTTTGCACTCCAAACAAGCCAGCATCTTTAAAATGGATGGTTTACACCCCCAGCCCTGGGCACTTTCAGCCCCTCCAGGCTTCTTTTTTATTGCACATTCAGGATGATTTGTGATTCATGATTCATGTGCAAATAAAGTCATTTTTTTCAGAGGATAATATTCTTTTGAACTACATGCCTACGATATGGAATTTGACAACTGGACAACGTAAATGGATTTTCTGTGCCCTTACTATGGCCAAAAGACTGATACTGCTGCACTGGAAAGATAAATGTACAGCTCCATTTAATGAATGGAAATGAATACATGACTACACCTGCCACATATGAGTGGATTGCTTATAGACGTGCACTTTGCATGAACAAGTATAATGGAAATTGGAGCCCATTTATACTAAATATAGTAGGTTAAAGATAAATGTGTGTGTATTTGGATAATAATAATAATATCTATATATCAGATAAATATACATGGAACTGCAATTGTTAATTCTTGTAGTGTTTTAGTATACTGTACCTTTCATGTTCTCACTTTTTTTATTCTATGTTGTTTATTTTAAGTGTTGTTATTTTTTTTAATTGATTTGTTCCCTTGATGCTATAAGGGCAGTCATTTGCCTGCAAACGTCTTGGGGTGATCACACCACTTCACCTCCAACCAGTCCATATCCTACAACTTCCTCCTAAAATCCTGCAACTGTTCATGCACACATGTTCAGCAGGGGAGGTGTTCCACTTCTGCTGCCATGCAGCCCCTTCACACAGCAATAGCCTTTTGGCATAATCAGGGAAGCATCACAGAACAAGCTAAAGCAGCATAAAATCATTACCAATGCACTCTTATTGTGTCGAGAACATGTTTGGTGTAGTGGTTAGAATTTCAGACTAGGACCTGGGAGGCCTGGGTTCAAATCTCAAATCCCCACTCAGCCGTGAAACCCCCAGTGAGTGTCACCCACTCATTTTGATGGCCAGTCAGTCCCTCGCAACCTAACCTACCTCACAGGGCTGTTGTGAACAGGGGAACCATGTACGCCACCTTAAGCATCTTGGAGAAAAAGCAGGAAATAAATGCAATATATAAATAAACACTATAGATAAATAAATTAAATAGTGTCAATAAAGGACTAAACTGGGGGAGAGGGCAAAGCCCACATGATCGTTTCCACACAAACAGGTCTGTGGCAACAGAAATTCAAAGCAAAGATAAAACTAATGAAACTTTTAAAACAAATACGGGGAATTAAATCATATGTCTGGGTAGGCTTGCCAAAACAGAGAAGGTTTCAAATGAGAGGAGCCCTGCCTGCCTGTGCCTGTATGAATGGAGCCTTCCCTCCCTCAGCCCAGCCTCCCACCAGGATCCAAACCAGCCACTAGCTGCCACTCAGCTGCTTCTGAATTTGGGTGAGGGATTCCTCTTTATACAAAACTGTCTATTCAGGTTATAAAAATTGGCTTTTTTTCTGCAGTTAAGTGCCACACTTTTCATTTTTTTACTTCCAGCTGTCTAGATAGCATTTCACTTTCTTCATTTCTCTGGTATTTAATGGGGATTTTTGAGGGCAAGGCGCCCTTAGCAGACATCCGAGCAATATACCAGAAGAGAGCGAGAGAAAGAGAGCGAGAGAGGGAGAGTGTTCCAGGAAAGGCAGGAACAAAAAGACAAACTAGGCCCTTAATGCAGACGGTGTTTCTGATTCATGGAATGGAGAAAATTGCATTTGATTGTATCTGTAACAGAGGATCATAACTTTGGATTAGCTCTGGATTGATGGGGTTGCTAATAGCCACTTCATTACAGACAGGGAGGTTCACCCCTGTCACCCCCCCAACTCCTTATGATCACTTGCTTGAATTTTTAAATATCTTAATTTCCCAGCTCCAAGACCATTTCCTCAAGGCTAGCTGCCCCAAAAATGGCCTAACAGCTATGTTCATGCTCCACCCAGGGGAGAAAGAGCAGACATTTTCCTCTGGATTTCAGCGGCTCACCCGCCTGGGTTGCCAACAGTGCCAGATTTATGTATAAGTGAAACAAGCTATAGCTTAGGGCCCCACTTTCTTGGGCCCCCACAAAAATACTAAAGAAAAAAATTAGATAAGCATTTCCAAAATATAAGATAAAAAACAAAATAAAACCTACATGCAGCAAAAATGTTTTGTGTTGTGTAGGCTCCTATGATGTACATATTTTGTTATGTGCAAATAGCTTCAGATACCTATTAGGTCCACAGATTACCATATAGCATATATTCAAAACAAAAAACAGCGATAATTTGTTGTTGACAAAGGACAGCTGGACATATAAAGGGTCCCATTACCTTCAGTAGCTTAGGGCCTCATCAAACCTAAATCTGGCCCTGGTTGCCAACCTCATCATCATGAGGGGGGAAACTGAGGCCAGGTCATGTAACACTCTGTGTGTGTGTGTGTGTGTGTGTGTGTGAGAGAGAGAGAGAGAGAGAGAGAGAGAGAGAGAGAGAGAGAGAGAGAGAGAGAGAGAATGAATGCTGGAAGGAGGGTTTATCAAGGTCCCCATGTCACTGGCTGTCTCTCTCCTTGCTTTTCTCTTCTCACCCTGAGCTGCCACCTGTGGTGCTCCCCCCCCCCTTCTTCTCCACCCATTTGGATTAACCCTGAGGCAAAGCAGAGCTGAACAAGAGCAGAGCAAAGAGGCCCAGAACCAAACAGATGGATCCCCCTGCTCTCTTCTCCAGAGTCTGAGAATGGGCAAGAGAGACTCCTCCTCCTCATTTGGCCGATAATAAATGTTGGAAATGTAAAGAGACTGAAGGTACATTCTTTCACCTTTGGTGGACATGCCCAAGGATTAAGGCTTTCTGGGAGATGATCTATAATGAAATGAAAAAGGTATTTAAATATACCTTTCTGAAGAAACCAGAGGCCTTTCTCCTGGGCATGGTCGGCCAATTGGTGTCAAAGAAGGATAGAACTTTCTTTATGTATGCTACAACAGCAGCAAGAATACTTATTGCAAAGTACTGGAAGACACAAGATCTACCCACCCGGGAAGAATGGCAGATGAAGGTGATGGACTACATGGAACTGGTGGAAATGACTGGCAGAATCCGAGACCAGGGAGAAGAGTCGGTGGAGGAAGGTTGGAGGAAATTTAAAGACTATTTACAAAAACATTGTAAAATTAATGAATGTTAGAATGATGTTGGAATGAATTTATGTGATTTTAGCAGAAATGTTACAAAGGTTTAGGAAAAAACAGACTGTTAATTGGTGAAAGGAGGGAAAGTAAAGCTACATTAATATTAAGATAAATTACAGGACAAAAATTGGAAAAGATGGGAAGGATTTGCTGAAATAGCTAACCGAACTAGAATACAAAAAAGGGAGGTGTGAGGAGGTCAAGGAAACAAGCAAATGAAAGATAAGTTATGGGAAGGTTTGATTTGTTTTTTAATTGTTTCTATTTTTCTGTTTTTTTATTGTGATGTGTTGCCTTGTTTTTGTTTAATTTGGTGTTTTTTCTTTTTTCTTTTTGTAACCTTTAAAACTTCAATAAATATTACTTTAAAAAAAAGAGAGAGACTTCTCCTCCTCAGGGCCAGACCAAGACATTTTGCTGCCTGAGGCAAACCAGAAAATGGTACATCCCCTGGGAACTGTAGTTTGTTAAGGGTGCTGGGTTCAAGCCCAGATAAGGAATATCACGCTCAGGGATGAAATGCAGCCCTCTTGGGCTGCATCTCCTCAACCCCATTTTTCTTTCTCTGTCCACAGCATCCTTTTCTGCTTCCTGTGAAATGGTGGTTGTTGGTGCTTTAATCTTGATGATGATGATTTGAATTTATATACCGCCCTATACCTGCAGGTCTTGCTGTTACTCAGATGATGTTGCTGTTTTTTTATTAACCTCCCACCACACAAGTGTCACAAGCTGATGTACAATAAAAACAATAACGAAACAGTTGAAGCAGAATTTTTTTTTAAAAGAAAATGCAAACTAGAGAGCCGCAGCAGAGACCTATTAAGCAGGCCAAGAAAGCCCCTTGGAGCAAGAATATCTCCCATTGATTCCAGAAAGTGCAGATAGCAGGTGCCTGTTTTGTTTTGTCTCAACAGGGATGCTATTCCACAGGCCAGCAATGGCCGTGCTGAAGGCCCTGTTCCCAGTGACTGTGAAGGGGCCTTCTGAGATCTTTGGAGCTTGCAGGAGATGCCCCAAGATCTTCTGCATTCCATTAATGAGACCACTGTGCATGTGCAGAGGGCAATCTGAAAATGGCAACTGTAACTGAAGAGCAGCACCCGCTACAGGTTCAAGGGATGGGAAAAGGCACGGAGGACGATAGTCGTTTGGAGGTTGTGGGCCTTTTTGGTGACCCTCCATGCTCTGCCCCCACTTTTGGGTTACCTTCTTCTAAGCAGCCCCACCCCGCCCCCTTCATCATTTGGCTGCCAGAGAAGGGGAGCAATATTCATTGTGGAGAGCTGTTTTAATTAACCTGTCTAGAATGAATAAAGGAATCACAGAATGGCTGGCTGAGATTAACTGAAAATCAAATGATAAATGAGATATTGGAAGGAGAAGGAGGGGGGAGTATCTCATTTTCACTGAACTTGGATTAGTAAATCTCCAAATAATATAATTACCACAATTTATTATGGTCTGTGTGAGTTAATGAAAAGCACCTTGAAGTGGGAGGGGCTTCCACAATGCTTTTACCTGCCAGGAAACTTTCCACATTAGGGTCTTTGTGGACACTGTAAAGTGTAAGCCTGGCTTTATTGAAACATATCCATGCAAACATATCCATTGCAGGAAGCAGAGGAGGAGAAGGCCTCCCAGAATCCACATCATGCCTACCTGGGCCATAAGATGGAGAGGGGGGGCATTTTAAAATTTTATATGATGTGTTTATGTATGATGTGTTACCTGTATTAATTAATTATAAAGTGTGCTACCCATATTAATTATTATATTTTAAGGTGTGTTAGGTATATTAATTACATTTTAAAGCTGCTTTATACACGTTTACTGAAATTTCAGAAGCTGGTATTTGTGGGAATGTTCAGGGTGGCAGGATAGGATATACTGTTTATTAATATCCTTCCTAACTTGCGCTAGCTATTTCCTTGGCAGAGTTACATCCCCCTTTTTACATGCACAGCAGATAGCTGGTTTCAAGCTCGTGTGAGCTTCTCACTATTATATAATTCAGTCTGTCTCAGATTGAATTGTATGTTCCTGGTAGGTTCCCTTGAATCCCTCTAAAAAAAATAAAAAGACGCCACAATCTTATTCAAAGTCAATAAGAGACGTTTACTTACATCAGTTCACAGTTGGATTCCTGAAGGCAGACTTAGTTACAAATATGTACATGTGGATCTACCCCCTATGGGGGAATAATCCCAGTGCTTCTGCTAGCTGAGAGCTAGCAGTCCAGTCCTAGCTAAAAGCTGGTCAAACAAAGAAGGAAGTCAAAAAGAGAAAGGTTGCTGCGTGACTCGTCCTTTTGTTACATGGACGGGTTAGGTCACGCCCACCTTCTATCATATCCAAAAGGAAGGATGCTCCAGCCAGGAGGAACAGGAAGTTTCGACTGGCTGGACCAAACATTCCCTCGCATGTCTTCTCTAGCATTTCAAGGTATGTTGTACTTGACTGCCTCTCATTGATCATATCCCACAGTATTTGGGAATGTTTATTTTAGATTGCTCCCAGTCCTGGGATTCTAGAACGAACAGCAATCATGAAGTGGGTTCATGGACCGACAAAGAAGTTTAGCTCCTTTCCAGTTTCCAACAGCTGCTGTCTGAGGCAGAATGACTCTGGCTGCCTGCGCCATGTCCTGAGAAACCACACAGGGCTCCTTTCCAGGTTTCCCAGATTGGGATACCTGGAATTGCTGCAGGGAGTTTCTAGGTGGGGCCTGGAGGGGAGGAGGAGAAGTCTGCACTTTATCCCCAAGAGGCATGTTTTCTTAAGAAACTGATTCCTCTTTTCAAGTGGGTGATTTTGTCTCTTGAGTTCTCACTGGGTGTCCATTTATCCACACATTCCCCTCCCCAACATGTACATTTACCTGCACAGACACCCCACAGGGACATCCTGTATTCTTTGTGCTTAGCAACTGTGCTGCACACTTCAGGGTTGCACACCTGGACCCTGTCCTGCTCCTGCTGATGGACTCTCTCCATCATTGGAGGTTTTTAAACAGGTTGGATGGTCATCTGTCAGGGATTCTTTAGCTGTGATTCCTGCATGGCAGGGGGTTGGACTAGATGGCCCTTGGTGGTCCCTTCTGGCTACATTTCTACAATCATCCCACAGTATTATCGGTCTGTTTGTGAGCATTAATGGCCATTGTAGCTGACGCAGGAAAAGGATGCTCATTCAGTGCCAAGTAGCAAATGGAAACAAGTTTATGTCAATAGCCTGGAGATGTTTCCCTGCTCAGAATGGTGACCTTGAGGAGGGAGAATGCATGTTTTAATGTACAATCATGTACCTTAAGAAAAATAATCAGCCAATGTACAGGTTCCTGAAGGCTGGCGAGAAACACCTGAGAACTAAGCTTGAAAATGGTCCCTGTACAGTTTATTGCTGTTTGCTTGTTTGCTTGCTTGCTTGCTTGCTATTATTGTCTGCCTTTCACCCCAAGCTTGCAAGGTAAGTTGCAACAATTAGAATATTAGAAACAGTTTAAGAATAATTTAAGATTACAGAAATAAGGTGGGTTCTGAATATAAATAAGTAGAAAAACAAGGATTCGGTGATTCTACTGCAATTGGACCTTTGGGCTGATGTCCAGGGCCCTGCAGACCAGGCAGTGGGCAGGGCAAGCAACCCCCTGCCCCCCCCCAAGCAGAAGGTGATGGAGCAGCAGCAAACAGGCCCTGCTCCAGCACCTGGGTGGGTCAGTCATAAGCAAGGCAAATCCACAAGTGTGGATGCTGGCTGCAACACCCTTCATCCATCTTTCTTTCTTTCTTTCTTTCTTTCTTTCTTTCTTTCTTTCTTTCTTTCTTTCTTTCTTTCTTTCTAAACATAGTCAAGGCCTGCAGGCACGGACATGGTTGCCGACGATCATGTTATTATTTTTACATTAAAAACATATTATCCTTTCCAACAGCAAAATGGTGCTCATTATCCCCAAGTAAATGTATCCAGCATCAGGGACAGCAGAAGCAAAGCACATCTTATTCCCATAGGCAGGATGGTGCAATTTTTATAAATGTGAGGCAGCACATGCTCAGAGTACACTAATTTTTAAAAAAAAAAATACTGTAATAATAGCATAGCTGTCAACATTTCCCTTTTCTTGCGAGGAATCCTATTCGGAATAAGGGAATTTCCCTTAAAAAAAGGGAAACGTTGACTAATAATAATAATGATGATGATGATAATGATGATGATGGTTGGCAAACTGCTTTTTGCTGGCTCTGACATACTAGGAATGTAGAAGCACAGGATGGCAAGTAGGGGCAGTGGGGAAGATGAGAAATGTGAATTGTGTGCTTCACAGCTAAAGTGGGGCACCTGAAGGAATGCCCCATTAAGTCAGGCCACTGTCCAGGGGCTAAAATTGCAAAACTTCATCACACTAAAGAATAGAATGCAAGAGAATAGCATAGCAACTCTATGTTTAGAGTTGAAGCCCCCACACCATAGAGATGTTCTTGAGGGGGTCAAGAATTGCTGCTTTAGCTCTCCCAGTCCTGCCTGGGGGCTTCCCAGTAGAGACATCTCATCAGCCACTGTGAGACCAGGATGCTAGACTAGATGGGCCATTGGATTCATTCAGCAGGCTCTTCATATAGTCTCATGTTCTAGCTCTCACTGGGAGTGATCAGTCCAGAAGCCCCCTTGGTTTTTGTGGCAATATTGAGAGGCTGAGAAGCATCTCTCGCAGCACAGCTGCCTTGAGCCTTCTTCTCCATGTGAACTTTTTTAAAGGAACAACCCTGAGTGACGGCTGACCCACCACCAACTTTGCAAGCCACTCGCCGCCTCTTCCCTGCCCACCGATTAACATCCGTTTGTGCTGAACGCAGCATATTTGTTTCCGCAAAGGCTGAGCAGTGCTTGGGAAATTGAGGTCACTCAACTCCTAATCAAAGTTCAGATGGTTAGCAGGGAACAATAAAGAATTTATATATCATAATCTATACAAGCACTTCTGAGCGGAGGACGAAACACAGTCAATTGTGCCCCCAGGCAAGGCAGCAGATTTGTAGGAAGCATGGAGATGATCTGAACATGGGGGCTTCAGTTCTGCACCCTGCAAAATCTCCCCCCCCCCTTCTATTCATGATTAATGGGATTCTGTCAGAGGCCATTTTCCTGCAGTCGAATTATCATCTGCCTCCCTGTGTGAGACATTCTCATGGAAAGATTCAATTCCCACAATTAAAGGTGGTTTTGAGCTGTTGCAGAACAACCCCATCCCACCCAAACCAAAACTGGACTTTTTGCAGTAAGGAAAGTGGTAGGGAGATGCACTAGAAAGGCAGGGGGCAGCAGCAGCTTGACCCATCGTGGTCTCATCTCTCCAAAAACAAATCAGAATGAAATCAATGAATAACTGTCATCGTGTAACCTCCTTGCAAACAAATCAGGGAGAATGCTCAAGAAGCAGACAAGCTTGAAGCAGAGAGTGTCTCAGGTCAGTGCTAGGTGCAAATGACCAGCACCACCTTCTTGGTGGGAAGAGAGGCCCAGATCCATACCCTTGCCTGAAGAGACTGGGGCAGGGAGCTGACACTTAGCAAGGTGGGCCAGCCAGATGTTCAGGCAGAAGTTCAGCCTCTTCTTCCTCTTCCTGCCTCTGGCTCCAGGAAGGTGCAGCCAGCAAGACTCTGGCCCTTTTGTCAACTGACCGGCAGCCTCCCCCCCCCCCCCCCGAGGGAGAACACCTATTTTTTGTGGGGTTGTTTTTTTTGCTGAATCCCTGTTTGCAGAGGGAGTGTCTTTACTCAATATGGGTAGGGTGTCCAAGCAGCCAGTGTGAATCTGTCTCCTCCTTGAGCCCTTTGCCTAAATGACATTTGGCTGCTGAGCTAAAAGCAACTCTATTGAAAATCAATAAGCATAAAGTGCTTCAAAGCAGAGCAAAATCAAATATTACAATGTGGCTGAGTTCATCATCTGAAATTAACCTTCTGTAAGTGCCAGGATCAACACTGGAGGTGGATGGGTGGAAGTCAATGCATATTGTTGTACACACACACACACTTCACTTTTACTTTGGGGGCCATTACCAGCTCATTATGTATAAGGAGGAGTCCATCTTTTAGGTGGCAGCTCCTATGCTTTGGAACTCCCTGTGGATTGGCATTAGGCAGGTACACCACTTAAAGATTTTGGTAATTACGGTAAGTGGCATATAGATCCCTTAAATAAAACAAACAAACAAACAAACAAACAAATAAATATACTGCTTTAGATCTCTGCTTAAAAAACTATTTTTTCCAGCATCCTTACCCAGACATTTAATTTAGTGATGCATGCTTGTTTTTTAAAAATTTCCTGATTTCTTCTGTGTGTGATTAGTAATTATTTTATGAGTTGCTTTGATTTTAGAGTTTGAGTTTGCTTTATTTTTTATATATATAAATAAATTAAAATAAATTACCAAACCCTGGATAGACAGTTAGGAGACTGGGAGTACTGAACACAAGCAGGCACTTTAAAAAAATTCTGTGATCGTTTTGTCAGGTCTCTGCACAAACATTCCCAATGATAAACCTGGCCAAACTCATCGCAAGGCAAGTTTGTCTCTTCAGGATGTCCCCTGGAAGGACATCCGTACCCTGCACTCACAGGTGTTGGGAGAGGCCTCCTCCATCTCCCTGGGGCCACGCCCTGCCTCCCTCTGGCTGCCTTGCAGAGTTGGAAAGGCCGAACAATTGACTAGGCAAGGCACTCAATTTTCAGCCCGCCAAGAAACAAGACAGGCTTTTGATCAATATTTCCAACAACAATCCACTTCCATGTGATAAATGTTCTTGTGGAGAAGAGGAAGAGATTAACTTTCTGGTGTGGATGGAAAGCCCAGCCTCAAGAAAGACGGCTCAATCTCACCAGGGCAGGTGGTGAAGGAGGAGGAAGCTCTCTGCAAAAGGGGCCAGTGGGTGGCACCTGAAAAGCACATAGGATGGGTGTGGGGATGCCAAGATGAATAAAATTGGGGGGGGGGTAAGACCCACCCTGCATAATCAATCACAAGATGCAGGATACACACACCATCTGAATGATAATGCCCATCAGCCGGGGGTCTGCCCCCTCAAAGATTTTATTGGGGGGTGAAGTGACCTTGGCCCCTAGGAGTTGGCTCCTATGATAGGCGGGGGGGGGGATTGGGTCCTTGCCACTTCCCCTCCCCCCCACACACACACTAGTGAGGCTTTTCTCTGGCAGCTGCAAATGTAGCAGGTATCTAACTTACCAGGCAGGATTTAGTTCTGAGCCATGGGGAGGTGGATGGGGTTGTCAATCACTCCCGGGAAACTTCAAAACACACCCAAATTCAGAGGAGCTGAAACAGACTCTCGGTGCCTTCCTGCAGATAAGAGGCACTTACAAGCATACTGCCCCCTCAACACACACATTAATCCTTTTGCAAATGACAAATTCAGAAGAGGTGATTCACCGCCAGGCTGAAGTGCTGAGAGGACCGATCAGTGCTGGAACACCTCAAAAATATGAACTCCCTTTCCCCCCCTTTGTCAACTGCAGAGGCTTGACCACAACTATGTCCTGCACCAAGTTCTGAGCAGGAGCGCACACACGAAGTCAGAACCCCTCTGCATTTCCATTCCAAGCCAAAGCATGTCTAAAATCAAAGCTGCGTGTTGTGCCAGACTCAGGTGAGCAGCCTCAGAAAGGCCAATGCTGATTCTCTGAACTCAGCCTGACTCTTCCTCCCCCTGCTTCCTAGACTTTTGAGTCACAAGCAATCCAAACAGCTGCTGTACTGGAGGCTGAAGAGACTCTTCCATGGTGAGTCAATGGAAGAGACAGTTTTAGCTTAGGAAGCCCCAAAAGGGAATCCAGTCACTGCTGCTGCTGCCATCTCACTGGGAATCTGATCCCCAAGTGAGTGATCTGCATTTTGTTCATTTCCGGCTGAGTGAATTGAGCCTCCCAGGTGTGATCCTCCTCCTGGAAACAGGCAGCCACTTCCAGTGAGTTAATTGATCAAATATCAGCATATTAAAAAGTACAGGGGGGGGGAGAAACTGCAGGGAGGAGATTAAGCAGTAATGAGAAAGTCAGCTGCTTCCCATGTCCTCCCACTTTTTGTATAGCATCACTGATATTAAATAATATCAGCATAAAATATGGCGGAGATGATTATTATCTGCATGCTCAGGCAACTCTCCCCCAACTCCCTCCTGCACTGCAATTAAGACCGGAGATATATTAACCCCTTCCCTGCCACACACTGAACTGAGGGAAGGCTCCCCAACTGTTTCCACAAGCAGGACTTGGAAGCATTTCCAGTGTGACACAACTTCCTGGATGCTAGGAACACATGAAGAGGTAGTGATGGCCAACCAACTTGGATGGCCTTCAAAGACAGTTTGGCCAATTCATGGAGTATAAGGCTATTAATGACTACTAGCACCAATATAGAACCTCCAGAATCAGAGGCAGCTGCTGGGAATCCCAAGTGGGGAGAGTTGCTGTTGCATTCAGGTCCTGCTTGTGGGCTTCACAGTGGCAAACACAGGGCTCAACTGGATGGGGCTTTGGTTTCCTCCAGAAGCCAGGGCTCCTTATCTTCTTAAGTTGCAGGAGCAGGTTCCTCATTGCAGATGGCATCTGACCTTTATGATGAACTGTTGAAATCTAAACCCAGCTGAAAGCAGGCACCTGCCTTCTTCACTGGCTAAATGCTGGGCACCAGATTTGCTGGTTCCAGAGCCAGGGAATGGGGCCCACACTCAGAACCAGCTTCCAGTGGGAAGAAGAACTGCTAAGAGCTCTTTGGATCAGTGTTTGGGAGAACCTACAACCTTCCCATCTTCCTCAGATTCCAGAATTCTGCTAAAGTGTATTTTTAAATATCACTCACTATCACTATATTGAAGTTTTTCCAGTTAAACTTGAAGGCCCCCAGTCTTTTTTGACTTTAAAATGTACAGAGACGGAGAGTCAAATCTGGCTTGCTGCTTCAGACTGGTATTCATGGCAGAGCAAGCTCTTTGAGCTATGTCACAGAGTTCGACATCAATGTCAGAGATCTTCTCCTCTAGTGGCTTAGCAGCTGCTGACCCATCAAGCCTTCATCTCTCTGTTGGCTGGCAATTTCTGCCATCAGATCAGCAGAATCAGGAGAGACCAAGCCTTTAGTGGCATTGACAGTTTTAGGTGCCAGAGAGGGGCCTCCGCAACAGTCACCAAGAAAAGGGTTTTAGGCTACGATTGAGCTGAGGCAGAGATCTCTGGAGTGAGCCCTTTCAAATGCCTTGAGGGATTGTGAAGTGATCTGAGGAAGAGCAGCTATGTGGGTAAAAACATCAGCCAATGTGGCATCATGGGCATCAGTGCCATCTTGATGGGGAAGGACCATCATAGCTCAGTGGGCAGAGCACCTGCTTGGAATGCAGAATGTCCCAGGTTCCATCCCTTGTGGCATCTCCAGGTAGAGCTGGGGAAAGAGTCCTGTGCTGAAACCCTGGCAGTCAGTGTAGACAACACTGAGCTAGATGGAACAAGGATCTGAGTCAGTATAAGGCAGCTTCCTATGGTCCAATGCCTCCCTCAGACAACCTGCTCCAAGAAGAGCAGTGTGTGTGTGTGTGTGTGTGTGTGTGCACGCGCACGCTTGTGTGGGAAATAAGAAGTGTGTGTGCGCGTGCGAATGAGTTTTCACACAGGCACTACTCCACCGGGGAAGGCTGCTATAGGGCCCCCAGGGATGGCAGAGCCAAATTAACTGGTCCCTGGAACAGTTAAGTACCAAGGACAGGGAATGGCCATGGACTTGCCTTCCACCTGGCGCAAGCTCATGAATTGCAATGATTCAACAGGCTGGCTGTTTGGTGTGTGGCTCAGGGAGGCTGATATGGAGAATGGATTTCTCCCCTTGCACGTTCCTTCCTTGCAGGAACCCGGTATTTGATGCTGCAATTGGAATTTAACAACCTGACAAAAGGATTAGGTATAATCATTTCAGCTGACAAACAGCAAGGAGCATTTGTGCTGCTCTTGAGTGGGAAGATGGAGGCAGCTCAGCTCCAAAGAGGGAGGCCAGCAATGAGGTGGCTGCAGGGCGGGGAGGGCAGGGGTGGGGTGGGCAGGGAAAGGGCCACAGTCTGTGTCAGAGACTGTGCAACAGCCCAATCATGCAGTTGACCACTAGCCAGCCCCACCCACCTTTTGACTCACTGTGAAAGGGATCTTCCTCCCAGTGCATCTTCATCTGGATGCAGAAAGTACCTTAGAAGGAAGGAATTACAAAGGAGCCGAGATGAACAAGCTACTATATATTTCAGAAAGTGATCTGGCTGGCTGGCTGTCCACCGGTGTGACAGGAAGGGTTCCCAAGGTGGGGTGGTAGACTTCATCATCCTTGGAATGCCAGATGCCATTTTGAATCAAGGTGGCAAACCAAAACATGCCTTTTTGGCAAGTGTTTGCCTGTTGTTGTTGTTTTGCCATCTCTTGAGATATTGTTGCCAAATTTGGCACGAGGATTCCTGAGGTGGGCTCAGAAGTCTTCATCACTGTTTGGATGCTGAGGGCCATTTTGAATCAGGATAGTGAAATGAAATACGACTTTTGTGGGACTTCTTCCATTTTTTGGCATAGGTGTGGTCATTTCTTATTGTTGTCAAATTCAACATGAGAGTTCCTGAGGTGGGAGGAGCAATTCTCATCACTGTTTGAATGCTGGGCACCATTTTCAATCAGGATGGTAGACCAAAACATCAGTTTGGCATGACTTCCCACTTTTATTTACAAAGATTTGGTCTCCTCTCAGTAGATCATCACCCAACTTGGCAATTGGCTCCCAAGGTGCAGGTGGTAGTTTTTGTTGCCATTAGTATGTCAGACACCATTTTGAATCAATACTGTGGATGGAAATGTGACTTTGGTGTGGCTTCATCCATTTTTTTGTCATAGATTTTACCGCCACTTGATATATTGTCACCAAACTTGGCACAAGGGTTTCTGAGGTGGGGTAGGGGTCTTTGTTGATGTCTGGACACCAGGCGCCTGTGTGAATCAAGATAGTGGACCAAAACATGGCTTTGGCATGACCTCATCCAATTTTTGGCATGACAAGTCCAAACTCACAAATTAACTGTCTGTTTTTAAAACAACAACAACAATTGGTGGTTTCTAAAAAAAAATCCTGGGCAGTGCAAGGCATGCCCCACACATGAATATATACTTAAAATATTTATATAGTGGACACTCAGGTTGCGAACGTGATCCGTGTGGGATGCATGTTCGCAACCCGCAGCGTTTTTAACCCGCAGCAGTGTGTCTGTGCACGTGCGGGTTGCAATTCGGCACTTCTGCGCATTTGCAAACTGTGATTTTGCGCTTCTGCGCATTCGCGACCGCTGAAACCTGGAAGTAACCCGTTCCGGTACTCACAGGTTTCGGTGGGTCCGTAACCAAAAAAAACGCAACCTGAAGCATCTGTAACCCAAGATATGACTGTAATTTCAGAAAAATATAGGCAATAAAAATATACCCAAAATGGAAAAAAGAAAAAGAACACTGCTAAAAACAGAAAGAAGCAATGAAACAGCCCAGATGTAAAACAGGAAGGCAGCCAGCATTCCCCTGGCTGTTCATTAAAAGCCCTGGGAAACAGAATGGCTTTGAAGCTGCTGTCCAACACTTGCCAGGCAAAACTTCTAGGGGGACAATGTTGCAAAGCCAGGACACCACTACCACCACGAAAAGCCCCTGTCAAGCTTGCAAAAATCTACCATTTGCCCAATAACAAATGTTGGAAATGTAATGAGACTGAAGGTACTTTTTACCACCTTTGGTGGACCTGCCCAAAGATTAAAGCCTTTTGGGAAATGATCTATAATGAAATTAAGAAAGTCCTTAAATGGACCTTTCTTAAGAAACCTGAGGCTTTTCTCCTGGGCATGGTTGGCCAAATGGTGCCAAAGAAGGATAGGACTTTTTTTATGTATGCAACCACAGCAGCAAGAATTCTTCTGGCAAAGTATTGGAAGATGCAAGAACTACCTACTCTGGAAGAATGGCAGACAAAGGTGACAGACTTCATGGGATTGGCAGAGATGACCGGCAGAATCCGCGACCAGGGGAAAGAGACGGTGGAAGAGGACTGGGAGAAATTTAAAATATATCTTAAAAATTGTTGTAAAATTGAGGAGTGTTAGGATGTCAAGGGGTATGAAGTAGAGAATTACAGCTGTAACTAATAAATTTGAGGAAATTTAATGAAAAGGAAGTTAATTAGATAAACTGATTAAAGGGTTGCTAAAGAATGTTGGAATAAGGATGCAGCGAAAGGGAGGTATGGGGAAGTCGATATATGTTTAATGTTGTGTTTGTTTTTTGTTCTTGTGAGGTGTTTGTCTTTTATTATGTGTTGGAAAAATCAATAAAAATTTTGTTTAAAAAAAGAAAAAAAGAAAAGCCCCTGTCTCCACTCACTGCCACCCCTGTCCCACTGAAGACACACAGAAAAGGGCCTCAGAAGACCAAGCAGATTCCAATCTGGCCCTTCAGTATATCCAGGGCAAGTCAAAGCCATAAAAGACTATATGGGTCTAAACTTGCTTTTGAATTGCATTGGTGATGCTGCTCCTGATGCCAGTGGACTGTTCCAAGATGCCAGAATTATGTCAGTTGTTCCTGGAACTTCGGAGTTGAACTGGGCTGCCAAGTCCTCTTGACCTGGATCTACTAGATATCTTCCAGGAATTGAGACTCCAGAAGGCAAAATCTCTTTCTATCCAGATGCATGATGATGATGGAGGGGCTCTCAGAATGTGCCACCCTCTGCCTTCTTCCGGTTGGCTGTCTGCTTTCAGCCACTTGCCTGGCCATGGTTGGACACATCTAAGGGAAGACCATGACCCTGCTGTGAAGTTTGTTCCCAGAATCCCACACAGAGTGGGTGTAATTGCTGCCCGCATATTGAGGTCTATCTCCTCTGTGTTGCTAGCACTTAGTCACCAGGCAACACATCGTCCCTCTAATTCAGCACTGCTGCCCTCTGGAATCACAGGCCCGTCATGACGGCTGCCAATGGGCAGGAAATGCTCTTCCGCAGCCAATGAGTGACAACAATACATCAAGGGTGACAGACTCCAGCTCCCAGCCAGCCTCCCAGCTCCCCACCGGGACCAGGGAATGTTTGCAATGATTGAATCCAGCAGCCGCTCTAGCAGGCTCATCCATCTTGGAGCCTGGCCTGCGCTGCAGAGAGGGCTAATGGGGATGTTTTCTAATGAAGCTGCCAAAATAGTGTGAGAGAGAAAGAGAGAGAGTCTGGCTTCCTTTGAGAGCCTGATGTCTTATTCAGGATCCAGAAGCTCCTGGGATCTTGAAAATGTGTCGCGGCCTGCCTTGGCCTGCCTTGCACATGATGCTGTCACATCAAAAACCATTGCCCGGCCACTGTCTGAGCACTCCCAAGCCTGTTGTGGAAGCCACCACCCATTCAGTGGGATGGCCAACTGCAGCCTGATCCTCACAAAGGATATTTCAACCAAGACCAATTCCCACACCATACGGCTTTGCCCCAGGTGTTCCAACACTTTCGCTCTCCCTACACTGCATTCCTCCTGCTAGCTGCGATCTGTGCATGGACTGTGAAGCGTGCATGCAGAAGCATGGAATTGTAGAATCAGAGATGGAAAAGACACCAAGGATCATCTAATCCAGGCTTCCTCAACCTCAGCCCTCCAGATGTTTTGAGACTACAATTCCCATCATCCCTGACCACTGGTCCTGCTAGCTAGGGATCATGGGAGTTGTAGGCCAAAAACATCTGGAGGGCCGAGGTTGAGGAAACCTGATCTAATCCAACCCCCCTGCAAGGCATGAATCACAGCTAAAGAATATCTAATAGGTGGTCATCCAATATCTGATTAAAAAACCTCCAGTGAAGGAGAGTCTGCTACCTTCTGAGGAAGTTCATTCCACTGCTCTTACCATCAAGAAGTTCTTCCTAATGATCAGAGAGAAAGGCATCTGGCTGGCCACTGTGAGAACAGGATGCTGGACTAGATGGGCCATTGGTCTGCTCCAGCACTGCAGGGTTCTTTTGATATTCTTAGAGAACCCAGAGAAACACGATGGAAAGTCAACAAACAATGTGGTTACAAGAGCTGACTTGTAGTAGGTTGAGACACAGCACACCCATCATGAGGTTCAAGGGTGGGGAACATTCAAACGTGACATCCTAGGCCTGGATGCAAAGGCCGCCACCACCCTCTCTCCCAAGCACATCCCTCAACTGGCCAGGCCGCCCCCTCCTTGAGTGCTTCTGCCAGCTAGGATGAGTCTGATAGAGAAACATGTATACAGTGGTACCTCAGGTTACAGACGCTTCAGGTTACAGACTCCGCTAACCCAGAAATGGTACCTCAGGTTAACAACTTTGCTTCAGGATGAGAATAGAAATTGTGCTCCAGTGGTGCGGCGGCGGCAGCAGGAGGCCCCATTAGCTAAAGTGGTACCTCAGGTTAAGAACAGTTTCAGGTTAAGAACAGACCTCCAGAACGAATTAAGTTCTTAAACCGAGGTACTACCTCTGGTGGAACTGACTGACACAACACTGGAGGCAAATAAGGCTTTCAGGGGATGTCCTGCCACATCTGGAAACTTTACAGGAAATAATAGCAAATGGTTGTGAGTTCAGAAATTCAGGACAACAGCAGATTTAGTTCTCTGTGATCATAGATCTTGGTGAGAAGAATCATTGTTGCTCTCAGGTCCTGCCTGTGGGCGTCCCAGAAGAGGCATCTGTTTGGCCCCTGTGATAACTAGATGGGACTTTGACCTGATCCAGCACTGGAAGACTCTTCTTGTGTTATTGTGTTCATGACAATGGTTGCCTGTCATAGCTGTCAACGTTTCCCTTTTTTAAAGGGAAATTCCCTTATTCCGAATAGGATTCCTCGCAAGAAAAGGGAAAAGTTGACAGCTATGCTGCCTGTATATATTGCATTGCATTGCAGTGCTTATTTGTTATACTCTACGGTTGTGTGATGCTATTATTCTGGTCAGTTTGTGGCTAAGGCCAAACTTCCCCTGGTTTCTTGCCCACTGCGCCTTCCCTTCCCAGTACAGTTCACATTCATTTCTTTGAAAAGCCCCTTCTTCTGCCAGATTCTGCTTGGGAGGAGGCAGGAGGGGTGGGCAATCATGTATGAGGAGCCCCATGGATGGGCCATGTTTCATGGGTCCCACAGCAGGCAATGAGTGACAGCAGCTGTGGGAGACAGGCTATATTTGGGGACAGCCATCTGTGTCCTCACAACCCTACCCCCCAGCAGAAAGAAGCCCAATCCAATTATGGCAGCTCTAAGATGCCCCTCTGTCCTTCTGCCCCCCTTCACTGGGAGATTATCACCCCCCTCCCTGCCTTGCAGAGGGGTTGTTTGGCCTGGCTAAACCTGCAGGTGGAAATATTTAATAAACTCTGGGATATGAATCACTTGCAAGGGCCCCAGACATTAATTTCAGTCACAGTTGGCCACACTATATCACCCTATAAACACCTCTCTGGTTTCAATTAACATTTCTCTATCTCCTGTCTCACCGAATATTATATTTAACTAATTTAGGAGGATTGGTAAAGATAGTTTTCACACTTCACAGGAAAGCGTAATGAAATAATTATACCTATACCTACAACGAGCATGAGGGTATTGCATAAGCGGCTCTAAAGTCATTGAAAGTAGAAACTTCTCCAGGACACCTTTGCAGTTGCACCATCTCTGCTACCTGCAAATCTGGATCTCTCTCACATACACATACAAGCCCATCCAGACATTCTTTAGGCCAGCAGAGGGAGGGGTAATGTTTTTCATTCTGAAGGCCACATTCAGAGTTGGCCAGCTCTTCTTATATTCTTAAATATACTGGCTTTGTCCAAAGCGATCACAGAAGGCTCAGTGGCTCAGCACCTCCAGGTGCTTCCAGACCAGCCTTTGACAGAGGATTTCCCCTGCATTGCTTGTGAGATAGTAGACGACAGTGTTGCATCTAAGCAGGTCTTACTCCACCCTCTCCAGTGCATTTTCTTGTCCCTTTTCTTATTGCGAAAAGTCCAGTCTTTGGGGAAGTGGGTCTGCTACATGAGACCTCCCCATCAGCCATCACTGAACAGCCTGACTTGGTTAGTATATGATGGAATCCCACCTCCAAATAGCAGCTTTCTGGAAGCCCCTTTCCTTGCAGTACAAGTGCCCAGGTTCTCTACTCAGGACCTGGGGGGGGGATTGGGGAGGGGAAAGAGCCTCCTTTGCTCAGGTCCCTGGATTTCTCTTGCCATCCAGATGGACCAGTGCCCAGGAGCACCTTGCTCTCCTTGTCCCTTTTCTCCTCTTCCTGGCTGGAATCTGAAACAAGAGTGAAGTGAAGTGGTGGGAGCCCGAGGGCTTCAGGAGGAGCAGCCTTGTGACCTGAACAGCTATTGAGGGGATGAGCTCTTCCAGCGCCTCCCCCCCTCCTCCAAGTGATGGTGAGCAGAGTTCAAAAACAGCTCACAGAATAGATCTCAAAAAGGCCAGATCCTCTTTTGTGCCAATTAAGCAGCAACATTTTATTAAGCAAGACTTAAGAGAGATGTTCTAGCCCTCCTCAGCCTGTCGCTTCATTCCCCTTCCTTGGGAGCGGGGCCATCCAGCCCTTGCCTGATTTGAATTTTGTTTACACCTCATAATTCTTTGCAGAGGTCAAGGAGAAAGTGACAGGTGAAAAATGGGCCTTGCAAACAGCAGGACGAAGGCGCTGGGGGAAACACTCTCCATGGCCTGGATGTGCAGGATGAGGGGAGGGACACAGGTAGCTGCCTGAGACGAGAGCCACACTCTTTGCCCATAGAGCCTGGTGACGTCTCCTCTGACTTGCAGCAGGGTCTCAGACAGGCCTCAAAATGCCTTCTCAAATTCTGCCCCTCCCCCCACCCCTTTAATCCAGATTGAGCACTTCTGTGGGTTTTTAAAAACTCAATCTTGGCCATTGGACATGCTGGCTGGAGTGGATGGATTAAAATGACAAGGAAGGAGATTCTGACTCAACATTAGGAAGAACTTTCTGATGACCTGTTTGACAGTGGCATGGACTATATGGGAAGGTGGTGGACTCTCTCCTTCATTGGAGGTTTTTAAAGAGTGGTTAGATTGCCATCTATCAGGGATTCCATAGCTGCATTGCAGGGGTTGGACTGGCCCTTGGGACCCCTTCCAGCCCTACAAATCTATGACTCTATGATCTCAGTGAAGAGGAAGGCAGCAAAGAGCCTGGGGGTGCTAAGAACTCTGGGTGTGTACAGGGAGGCAGAGCCCTATGAGACAATAGATCAACAGGCATGTTAGATGTGGAGCTAGTGCAGAGGGCAAGTGCAAGAGGACCCAGAAGGATGATGAGTGGGTGTCTCCAGCACAGAGCCCTGCATTGTGGAGTTTCTGACTGTTAGTGATGATAGACCCCCCCCCTCCCATTTACCCCATCTCCCTGCTCCCTTGCTGTGAGCCCCCCTTCGTTCTGATGACAGCCTGCCAGGTTCAGTGGCTGATTCTGGCATCTGGAATTAGCGCCACAGAGGGAATCTCCTTAATTAGTGGCAGGAGGGAGGCAGATGTGGCGGCTTGTTTTCCTTATCGTGCAAACAGCATATTGCACTTCATGAGGTGGAGAGTTATAAATAGGCCCAGTCTGACTTGGAGTCCATCACAGAGACTTCAAGAAAATGTAATTTGACTAATTAGGTAACTTTCCCCCATTAAGTCCAGCTGTGGGCTGTGGGTGGATTAATACCACTGGCAGAGAACAAATGGGACGCCATGGGAGGTGTTCAAGGGGGGGAGAATAGAAGGAGAGGCCACAGCAGAAGAGAGAGCTGAAGATTTTGTCCTGGGCCCAGGATAGTTTGCCTCCTCCCAAAGTGCTGTCCCTGCCTTCTCCTGAAAGCATCGCTTCCCAAAGGCGCCAGGAACCCATATCTCACTCTGCAGCCGGGGCGAAATTCTGCATATTCCTGGCTAGCTGACTAAAAGTGGTTGCCAGAATCCATGCACAGCCTTGTCTCTTCAGCAGCAAGAGTAGTTCTGTCCTGCAGTTCCAAGTGACTTGCTTTAATTATTTGCTCTGTTTCCTCTTCCACTCATAAGAACGTGAGAAGAGTTTGCTGGATTGGGCCAAATGGGGCTCATCTAATCCAGGATCCTGTTCTCATAGTGGCGAACCAGATGCCTCTTCTGGGAAACTCATAAACAGGACCCAAGCACAAGAGCATATAAGAACGTAAGGAAAGCCCATCTACCCCAAAATCCTGTTCTTACCAGGGGTGCCAACTTGAATAAAATTGGGGTGGGGGGAGGTAATTGATCACATGATGTGGTGCACACACACACATCACTTGAATGGCAATGCCCATAAACCTTTGGTGGGGGGGAGCCAGTCAAATATGTTATGGGGGGGGCCAAGGCACCTTGGACCCTAGTAGTTAGCTACTATGGTTCTCACAGTGACCATTCAGATACCTGTGGGAAGCCCACAAGCAGGATTCAAGCACAAGAGCCCTTTCCCCTCCTGTGGCTTCCAGCAACTGGTATTCAGAAACACTGCTCCCTCAAACTGTGGCAGAGCAAGGCCATTGTGGCTAATAGCCATTGATAGCCCCCAAAACATCCTTTTGGTGGCTGTCATTGCCTCCTGTGGGAGCAAGTTTAACTATATGAAGAAGTCCTTTCTTCTTCTGTCTGTCCTGAATCTTTCAACATTCAGCTTCATTGAATGCCCACAAACTCTAATCCTAACCCACTGCCCCCAATCCCAGGTCCCTTACTGCCTGCCCACTTCCCTGCTTGCAACAGGTGATTTTGCTTCCATAATGGCAGCTCTATGGGTCTTCCACCCCCACCCTTTCTCAAGGACTCTTTGCATCCTTGTTCCTTCAGGCAGGATGCACTATGTAAAGAGCCTTGGGGCTGATGACTCACTCACTCACTCTGCAGGAATATTGAAATGGTTAAGCTGCTTCTATGCCACCTAGGGAAATGAAATTAGGCCTGCGTAGAGTCCAAGGTACCCTGATGACTAGAAGAGCCTGAAAGGGGGATGTGGCTGCCTCTTTCCCTCTGCCCAGGATCACGAAGTGTGCCAGGCATTGGCTAAGGTGCTCCTAGGCATGCCAGACAAGCAGGGCTGTTGCCCTGCTCATTCCACAAGGAATGTCTGAAAGGAGGAATTTGAATCAGAGGCAGCCAATGTGGTTATGGTTGGACTCCATCAGCCTTAGCCAGCATGGCTAATGGTCAGGGATGATGGTGGTGGGAGCTGTGGTTCATCTGGGCAGCACCACATTGGCTACGTCAGCCTTAGGAAGGCTGGACTAGCTAGACTGGCACTGCCAGTCAGCTCCATTGCTCTTACACACATTTCCCCAATTTTTTTGCTGGGAATGCACAACTTCACACAGCAGAGCATCAGCCTTGATCATGTTCTTGTCTATAAAGCAGGAGGCTCATTCTTGTGGCTCCCCCCCCCCCCGCAACTTCCTCAGTAGTGACAAATTGTTCCTGAAGCATGAACTTTCTACAGGCTGAAGTTACAGCCAATGCTGTCAAGTGAAGGAGAATTGTTGCTATAAAACAATCCATTTAGAAATCCATCTCTCTCTCTCTCTCTCTCTCTCTCTCTCTCTCTCTCTCTCTCTCTCTCTCTCTCCTTTCCCTATTGTTATCCGTGTATCCGTCAGTAACTATAGTAACCAAGCTCTAGACTTCGGGCATGCAAATAGGAAGCGCTCTCTCTGTCTCCCTTCACTGAACCTGGGGCTCTCCCTATACATCTCTACCACCCCAGAACATTAATTGCCAAGAAGATCATTGCAGGTCCCAGTGGACAAATTAAACTCTCTGTGTGTGCTTATATATAATGCTATAGGCACACCCTAAGCCCTCCCCTAGCCAGGCTCACATTTCAGAAAGCAAAACTGAAGGGGGGGAGAACTGAAGGCCAATGGTCTTCCTCTATTGCTCGTCCCCAACATGTGATATTCAAGGGTAGACTGCCTCTGAATACGGAGGTTCCAGTTAGCTAACATTATTATTTCTGTCTTTTTCCCATCAATTTGCCTAATACTGAAGGGTACAGGGGCTGAGACTGGGTGTAGCAAACAACAACACCAGCAGAATTAGGCATGACCTCCCCCCCAAAAAAATCTGGGCCTCTGGTTGGCTACTGTGAGAACAAGGCATTGGAAGAGATGGGCCCCCTTTGGCCTGATGCTGTGTCCTTGTCTTTTAGACAGAAATTGGTTTTTAAAGCCAGATTCATATTTTGAAAAGCCTTCTTCAGCTCCCCATACAAGCTCCTGTTGCAAACGCTTCCGAAAGCAGCTCATTTCCCCTGGATAATCACCTGGGCTGCTGCCATCATCTCTGGCCCTGTCCATTGTAACCAAACACCCTTGTCTACACATGCGTAACTGCCTCACTCTTATGCTCAAGGAACAAATACTAGGATCAGGAATGGGCCGGGACATTTTGCCACCAGAGGCAAAGCAGAAGATTGTTCATCCTCCACCTTGTCATCCTTGTCAGCCCTTTTGCAGCAGGTGTGAGCATGACAGGTGCACAGCAGAGGAGGAAGCAGCAGCCAACAGGCACATGAGACGGAGTTGCCACCTCTCCCAGCTGCCTGGAGCCTGCTGCCCCGGGGTAACTGCTTCAACTTGCCTCATAGGCAGGCAGGTCCCAACTAGGATCCTCAGTCAAGGACTCTAGTGCACCCTGCCAAACATTGTGTTTTCCAAGTTGGGAAATTAGAAAGGAGAGAAACCAAAGTGCAGAAAAATCAAGTGTGATGCCTTCCCTCCAAAAGACATGTGTGCCTCAAGATTTAAACTTCTTTAGAGATTGAGTAGGGAGTGCAGAGGTTACCGTATGACCTGCAGCTCTGCTCAGGACTCCTGAGAACATTCCTGTGGTCTCTGCTTTCTTGCACTGGGTAACTCAGCCTTTCCAGGCCTATTGAGACCTTTCAGTTCCAAAACACTCCAAAACTTCCAACAATGATAGGCCTGGGTGGTGCTGTGGGTTAAACCACAGAGCCTAGGACTTGCTGATCAGAAGGTTGGTGGTTTGAATCCCTGCGATGGGGTGAGCTCCCATTGCTCGGTCCCTGCTCCTGGCAACCTAGCAGTTTGAAAGCACGTTAAAGTGCAAGTAGATAAATAGGTACCACTCCAGCGGGAAGGTAAACGGCATTTCCGTGTGATGCTCTGGTTTGCCAGAAGCGGCATAGTCATGCTGGCCACATGACCTGGAAGCTGTACACTGGCACCCTCGGCCAATAAAGCAAGATGAGCGCCGCAACCCCAGAGTCAGCCACGACTGGACCTAATGGTCAGGGGTCCCTTTACCTTTAACTCCTCCCTGTCGCAAGCAGGCAGCTTCTTCCTGCTCCCTGGACACTGAGCCATCTATTCCCCCTTAATAACACCAGCCATCCCGATCCCTGCATATCAGAGTTAAAATCTAATTATTATGAGCAGAGAGGAGAGTTTTGTGCAATAAATTCTTTGGGGGGAAATGGAGTGAGTGGCACAAAGAGAATTTATGAACTTGTTAATCCTCTTCCAGGAGGATGTTCTGCTCTGTCCTGAGGGGAGCCGGCACTGGGGTGGCAATGAGCCCCATGCTGAGTGGCAAGCAAGCATGATGTGACACTAGCCATTAATCAGCCAGCCTGGGAAGCACAATGCAGCTCAGGAGGAGACAGAAAACCCCCACTTCCAACCTTCTTTTGAGTGAGTTATTTTGGGTGACTAATCTCTATCCCAAGGAGGAAGGAACAGACGCATTTATGCAGGCCTACCAGTAATTCCTAGAATCAATAAGGTTGAGCACAGCACAGGCCCAGGGAAAGGATCCCACGTCCCCATTGGGTTGCTGAAGGAAGAGGCATCCATCCTGAGGAGCTGCTGCTGCTACTTTGGCTGTGGACTCCTGCACCATTCATTTGTTTTATTATTGCATTCATAGTCTACCTTCCCTGCAAGGAGCTCAAGATAACGTACAAGGTTGTGCTCCTTTCCATTTTATCCTCACAACAAGCTTTTAAGCTGAGAAGGAGTGTGGATGGCCCAAGGTAACACCCGGTGAGCATCATGGCTGAATCAGAATTTATGAGCTTCTGGCTCCTGGTCCAGCACTCTATGTCAGATGGGGTCTCAGTGACACTTGCGGGTGAACAGGGGAGCTCAGTTTAGGACCAGAGAATGTGGAGTTCACAGGAGGAGGGAGGGAGAGAGAGAGAGAGAGAGAGAGAGAGAGAGAGAGAGAGAACAGTACCATAATTGCCACCAACACATCCTCAAATCCCCCCAGCAACCTGGACACACAAATGAGATGCATGTAACATCTACCTGGTATCTGTTGATGGGCTGGAGGGACCATTGTTCTGAGGCATCATCTTGTCTGTAGCCTTGGAGGTGGCAACCACAGCTTCTCCAGAGAGGCTAAAGTACCTCACAAGAAACCAGGGACCCAAACAGGAATGAGTTTCCTTCAGCATCAGCTGCAGTCCTCAAAACACATCAGCCTCTGCGTCTGTTGCAAGGCAAGTCCCAGTCATGCTCAGCTCCAGGCCATACTGTTATTAGCGAGCCCATTAACTTGATGGGTAAACATGCAAACAAACACCTGTGTGCTGAGACAGCGAGCAGAGAGGATGATGACTAGCGCATTACAGGAGCAGATGGCCCCCATCCATCTCCACCCACAAAGAGCAGCCCCCATGTGATCCCTAGGGCTTTGCAATGCCCTCTCCCCCATACACACATCCCTGTGCAAATTCCACCTCTGTTTTTCTTGGATACACACACTGGAGCCCCTTGGCACAGGCTCCCCGGCAACCACTCAGGCACTCAGCTTTGAAGGCGGCAAGGGATCCATCGCCTGGCCCAGCTTCCATGCTGAATGGCCTGCAACAGATTGTTAAGCTACTCTGCTTAGCAAGGCAATTACAGGCAGTGAATTCAAATAGTAATGAGAGAACAATGGAAACCTGCCATCTGGACTCAGGCTGTGCAGCTTCCAACCAAAAGAGGTAAGGCCCTAGGAGGGGGCTGGGGGCCTCTCGGTCCATTGGGGTGGGGGGTGCTCTTCTGGAGATGTTGTATGGAGAGGACGAGTCAGCAGGAGGCAAGCCAAGGGGGCAACAGCTGAGGTCTGTGTTTAGAAAGGCTCTTGTACATTCATGTAAAGCATTTATGTATCAATGCTGGTAGTGACCAGGAATGGAACTTCTTCTGACTACCAGATGCTTAGGACAAAGAGCAGGGGGAAGCTGGCTGGACTCTTGCCCTGGTTCCTCAGAGTATCTGGCAAGACCCACACAGAGACAGATGGCTGGAGAGAGGGGGGTGAAGGAGAGATGGAGGGAGGGGGGATTGTTTGCCTTATCTAGAAAGGCCCCTTTGGCCCTTTCTCGTTCTCTCTTTATGCAGCAGAGTTAAACAATGGAACTCACGCCTGCAGGAGGCAGTGATGGCCATCAGCTTTTGGATGGCTTTAAGAGAGGATTGGAGAAATACACAGAGGAGAGAGTTATCACTCGCTACTAGCCACAGTGAATATGCTCTGGTCTCAAAGGGCTCCAAAATGAGTTTTTAAAAATTAGACAAACTTTAGGACAATATGAGCAGCTCACCAGGGGAACAGTCAGATATTGGAAGATAATATACTCCACTATGCCAGAGGCTCTTAAACTTTTTAAGCAGGGCCTGGGTGCTGTGCATTCTTCCTGGATTGGCATGGGGCTGGACCATATAAACTTGTATAGTTTTGTTCATATAATTGATCAACTTGGTCCAATGAGGCCAGGCATCTGTCTGGCATTCACCTGATTGGAAACTGTATGGCAACTAGGGCAGAAGGGAGAGAGCATTTGGCTGTCCCTGGGATTTTTCTATTGCTAACCCTGGGAAAACTTGAAAGCAATAAAGAAATGTAGCAGAAATGCCACCCAGGGTATCCATAGTGTACGTGGTAGCAACCCCTGTGTTGCCTCTTGTTGAATCTGGTTGAATCTGTTCAAGAAGAACCACTCCTTTAAAATGCCCTGCAGATGTAACCAAAGGAGGACAAGAGATGGCGTCTTTAAACATATTTAATTGCCCTGTCAAACTGACAATTCTGGAACTAATTATTGAGAAGACAATACCAGATACACTGAAGAGCACATCAACAGTGTTTTTATGTAATTATGCAATTTAATGAATTGAAAGTTACAGTAATGGATGATTGCTGGTTAATTAGGGACTCCCTCTATGCTAATTGGGCCATTTATTTTCAAGTCACGATATTCTCTTTTCCAATTCTCCTTCCTCTAAAATGGGCCTGGTATTGCCTGTTGGGAGAGGTCAGAGATTAACTCCAGTGGGTATAAAAGGCTCTGCTCTCCCTGTTGAGATGAGGACCGGCCTCCAACACTCTTCTCTCTTGAAGTTTGGGCTTCCCTTTCTTTGCCTTGGCTGATTAATACGGACCTCTTGCCTTGACTTAACAATGCAGAGGCTTTATAGCACAGGAATTTCTGCTCCTCTTTGAATTAAGCCTGGCTGGGTATCACAATGGTCTCGGGCACAAAACACTTTCGCTCCTCCTCCTCCTCCCCTCTCCAGTTCTAGGTGATACAGTTTAATCTTTTGCAGGAAGGGGAACAAAATATGGGCAGGCGGGAAGCCTGAAGCTGGGGTGGGGGGTGTTGCTGAGATGTTCCTTGGATGTCCCAGGCCATGAAATCTGGCAGCTCCAGTTTCTTCTCTCCTGCCCCCACCCTACCCATGTACCTTTCTGGCTCAATGTGTTGGGGTCTAGGAGGCAGGCACTTTGATGCTGATGATGTGAAAGATGCTGGCTGCCTTCTGCTCCTCCAGAGGCTTGCTCACCAACCCACCCTGCCTCTCAGGGAGTTGCTGAGTTTCTCCCAAGCCTCTGCAGGCAAAGAGAGCAGAATCTGAGGCTGCAACAGGAACCCAAAGTACAAGCTGAATGGCACCCAGGCCAGTTTCATGTTCTGGAGTGTGTGAGAGGTGGGGAGGGGGAGAAACAGAAACAATTTGAGGGCTACTTTCAAAAGCAGCAACTGCAAGAAGCAATTAGGGCTTTTGCACTTTATCAGCTGCAGTAGCAACAGTCTATTCGGGGCCCAGTTCTAAGATACACAGAAGAGGCAGCAAAGACAATATCTGTTGTCGGAATGCACTTGCTTGTTTCCAATTTTCTGCAAGATTGCAAAGACCAGTTCTCCTCTGCCGGGCACAGAAAATGGTCAAGGCAAAGCAAAATCACATTCTAATCTGAGAGGGACATGGTGAAAAAGTCCTAATAGGGTACAATGACCTGATGAAGATCCACCAAGGATCTGTGAGTGGCCAGGAGGACAGGCTGGCCCTGAGGAAGGGGAGCAAGAATTGGGTGAAATCTTTGCACTGGAAGCATCTTTCTGTATGTCTCCTGGGCTTGCCAGAGGGACTCTTCACAAGACTGGGTAACAAACCACAGCCCTTGGAAGAATGAGGAGATCCTGGCCTAGTGGTGGCCCTGGAAGTAGGGGAACGACAGTGAGATCCAGCATGGTGGTCTTGTTGCTTCATAGTGGAAGCCCCACAGGGAATTGTGACTCTACACACACCAGATACTTAAAGCATATGACTGCTGCCTGATCTCTCAATAGCCTTTGATAATCATCAACCATGGTATCCTGCTAGGCCGATTTAGTGAGATAGATATCAGCCCACTATGCATTACAATGGTTCTATTCTTATCTTCAGGGTCATGTCGCAGAAAGCAGCACTCTGTGAGTGTTCCTCAGCCCCCTGGCACTTGTGTTTTGGAGCGAGGTGTCATCAGTATGCTAAGGACATACAGATATATATCTCTATAACATCTAATCAGGAGAAGCGGCAGGCACTGTCTGGATGCAGTTGTGGACTAGATGAGGGCCAATAAACTCTTGGAATCCTGGGAAGACTGGATCTTTGGGTGACTGGTTCCCATGTTCAGGAAATTTGCAAGTTATCTGTTCTGGATGGGATTACACTCCCTCTGAAGGAGCAAGTACGTAGTCTGGGGTACTCCTGGGCACATTTTGGCCCTAGAGGCCCAAGTGTCCTCCATGGCTAGGAGTGCCTTTTACTAGCTTGATCTAGTTTTACCAGCTATGACTGTTGCGTGTCAAAACCCCTCCCACCAGAAAGAAAGGCACAGGACACGATGTTTAAGTTTAATGGGCATGAAATGGCCACAACTTTATTGATTAGAGAATTGAAGGTATTGGCCCTAGGCATTGGCTCCTATCCGCTACCCGGCATGATGTCCGGGAAGGGTTAACACAAACCGTGGAAGGCCCCTGTTGAAGTACGCCAACTAGGATCCCACGGGTGTCACCGCTTGGGGCGTGCCGGGGGCCCTTACCTAGCTAGGTTTCGGACAAGACAACGCCCCTCGGAGTCCTGTACCGGACTACCCAATTTCCTGGGGGAAGGTGATGGCGTTCCTTCCCCCCCATCCATTTGCATAACAATAGAACCCCAGCCAATGCCTAACCGCCAATACAGGGAAAGTTGTGACGTTTGCTATGAGGTAGGCGAAAAAACCAACTGGCCGAAGATCGCCAACTTGGAAAAATTCCTACCAGGCCCCTTGCGGCGACCAACCGAAGTCCATAGCAAGGTCATGACGACCTACGGCTGCCTAAGCGTCTAAGGGTGGGTGGGATGGGAAAACCTCTCAGCTGGTCGGGAGTGAAGAGGGCGGACCCTGGGCGTGCCCGGCTTAAAATACCTTAAGCCACGCCTCCCCCCGGCCCGCCGATAGGCGGGCAGGGTCGCGAGCACGCCCAGGGATTCCCCCCAATTCTCGCGGGGGCCAAGGTCAGCCCCCGCGCTAGGGGGGAGGGGCTAGACCGCAACCCCCTCTCCTCCCCATAGTCGGAAATGGCTTTCCTGGACAGGTGTTGGTAACCTCAAGGCTGGATTACTGCAATGTGTTCTATTTGGGGCTGCCCTTGAGTCTGGTTCAGAAGCTCCAACTTGTGCAAAATGTTGTAGCCAGGCTGCTGACGGGAGTGTCTGTTTGAGAACACATGATCCAATCGTTAAGACACTGGCTGTCCATCTATTTACTGAGCCAGGTTCGAAGGCAGCCCATCTAGTCCAGCACCTGATTCTCACAGTGGCTGACCAGTTGCCCCAAAGATAAACCTGCACACAGGACCCAACACAAGAGCCCCTTCTGTGGGTTCCAGCAACTGGTATTCAGAAGCTTTGCGGCCTCCAACTTGTGGAGCCACGGCATAGGCCTTATGTCTAGGAGCCATCAATTGCCCTCTCCTCCATGAATTTGTCCAGTCCTTTAAAAGGGCTTTTTAGAGTGGTGACCATAACTGTCTCCTGTGAAAGTGAGTTCCATAGTTTAACTCTGTGCTGCATGAAGGACTTTCGTTTATCTGTCCTGAATCTTCCAAAATCTAACTTCATTGGAGGTCCATCTCCAGATCATTCACAGAGGGTATCCATACCCTCCAACATTTCTCCAATGAAAATAGGGATGTCCTAAGGAAAAGCAGGACATTCTGAGATCAAATCAGAAACCAGGATGGCTTCTGTAAGTCTTGTATTGTCCCTGGAAAATAGGGACACTTGGAGGGTCTGTATTATTAGGCATCCCTTTTTTCATTGGAGTGTATGCCTATCTGGTGAGCTCTAGGGCACTAGAAGTGTTCTGAAGTAGCACAGGAGATGCTGGCAGGCTTGGGGAGAGGGAGAGCAGCAAAAGGCTGACTCTGTGAGATGCTGCAGCCACCTGTGCTGCTCCCCCCACCCACTTCCACAGCCACTCACCTTTCCAGCTGCACCAGTCATTCCCATTCCCAATTGCAGCCCCCTTCCCTCCCTCCCTCCCTGCCACCCCACCCCACTAAGTGTGCACAATCCCTCTTCCTATCGGGACTTGCACCACCACCCTCCCTCTGCCAAGTAGCATAATAGGGCCATAAAAGAAAATGCAGGGCAGGGGGTGGGGAAAGCATGATAAAAAGCAGCAGTTACATTTAACAAGGTGGAGGGGAAGAGAGGAGCCTCTTGGCACAGAAGTCGCTTTGCTTCCCTGGAATTTCAAGCCAGAGCTGGAATTGCCTCCACCAAGACTTGGAGGACTCCAGTGGGGGTGTGCGCAATGCAGAGCCCCCTCCCTCAGGGCTAGGATATGGGTGCACTGGAGGCCAGCTCACTCCTCCTTACCCTCAGCCCTCCCAGAGGCAGCCGGTCTTTGGCATCTAAGCCCCACTTGCTCCTGATTCATTTGGACTGGAGAAATCAGAGCATACAGTGGTACCTCGGGTTAAGTATTTAATTCATTCCGGAGGTCCGTTCTTAACCTGAAACTGTTCTTAACCTGAAGCACCACTTTAGCTAATGGGTACCTCTTTACCTGAGGTACTATTTCTAGGTTAGTGGAGTCTGTAACCTGAAGCTTATGTAACCCGAGGTACCACTGTAGTTTGTTCAGGTCTCACCAAGATGGGGAGGGAGGGGCACCTTCATAAGGGTGCTCTTGCCTGGGTGTCATTTGAGTGGGTGCCCCCTTTGTTCCTCTCAGAGGTGGCAGTGGGGCAGAGGGGTGGGGGGTGGGGGTCCCTCGGGGTCCCTGGGTCCAAGCAGCTGAGGGTTTGGTCAGACTGCTTGATTGGCAGGCTGGAAGGTTGGCAGCCTCTGGCTAGCAGCACCAGGTTAAAGAACCAGTCTGATGTGCTTTGCACAGATCTAACAGACACCTGCAAGCCCACCTCATCCTCAGGAAAGGGGAGTGAAAAGGAAGGGAGGTTCCCTGCCTCAGAAAACAGTAAATCCATCAACAATTAACTGTAGGGAGCTCTGGTGATGAGTTTACATTGTGTGTGTATTTACATAAGTCCATTTCCCCTCCAGCCGCAAGCTCCTTTTCCAACACAGAAGAGAAAAGCAGTTTGGGGAGAGGTAAGATGAAAAAGACAGCAGGGGTGGTGCCTTTCAGATGTGTAGAATCTTAGAAATGTAGGATTGGAAGGGATGCCAAGGGTCATCTAGTCCAATTCCCTGCAATGCAGGAATGAGAGGGTGTCTGAAAGGGCAGGGGGGCTGAAAGGACAGGGAAAGCCCTGCCTCTCCCTGGGACCTGCCATGGGCCACCCTCTCCTGCAGAGCATAGTGATCATTTGAGTATATAAGGGCAGGGATGAGATGGTATTTCAGGAATCCCGGCTGCAAGCTGGGCTTCGACTCTTCTATGGATCTAGCCTGGGGGTCCATTTCTGCACCTGCTGCTCCACCAGACTCAGGCTTCTAAAATCGCACATATGAACAGCAAAAAGGAAGCTTCTCAGAGCAACCAGTCCTAGGTAGGGTGGCCAGGAAGATTCTCCCTGCAAGGTTTCAAAGCATGAATTTAAGAGTCACATATACACCAGACCTTCAAAGCACATTCAGAACACAATTTCCCCCTGAAGAATCATGGGAACTGTGGTTTGTTAAGGGTGCTGGGAACTCTGTGAGGGGTAAACCACAACTCACAGCATTCTTGGGCGTAGGCAGAATGTGGTTTAGAAGTCTGGTGTGTATGCAGCCAAAGAAAATGGCTTTAATAAAGTTATATATTCCTTTACATGACAGGGTTACAGTCTAGGAAGTGCTGGAGGCTATGTAGAAAATGGGGCATCTGTTTTACATTCCAGCTGGGCATCTTCTGTTACCCAGAATTTCTACCTACCCCATCTATTAAAAAAAATATGGATATCAAGAGGTTCCAATTGGAATTCCATTTCACTCTCTCACAATGCTATTGGATTATGCAGATGTGGAACCTGCTTCATACAGTTATAAGAAATTGAGCCATCTTTGCTCAGCACTGGGGGGACCAGAAACCTTTTAATGCAGGTGAAATGGGTGCACAAACTCTAGGACGGTCCCGTGGTGTACTCATTTTTTGCAACAAGAGTCATATTTGGACAGCAAATGAAAAAGAATCCTCTCTTACAAGATTGGTGGCTATTCATAGTGAAGTTGAACAATAAGCAATCTACTTATATTCAATCACAAATTTACAAGAGAATATATACATATTAATGGAGGGATGCAATTTGTTCTTGAATATTTATGGTGAAAATATTGATATGGAATGACTAATGGGGTAGGAAGGAAGGGAAGGGGGACATTCTTAATTTTTTTTGTACTGAGAACCGTTACGAACGTCAGAATGATTTTGTTTTTCTTATTTTTGTAAAAGTCTTCTCTTTTTAAAAAATAATAATTGTGGGAGCCATCTGCACACACAGGTTTGGGTCATGCACAGTTTCAGTGGAAGGTTTGCAAGCTTTGTGATCCAGACCTAGAACCACAGTCAAGGGGCTGGAAGGCACCACAAAGCCCACCTGGTCCAATCCTCTGCCTAGGCAGGAAATCATAGAATTGTAGTGTTGGAAGGGACCCCACAGTGTTCAGAAACCCCTGACAGATGGCCATCCATCCTCAGTTTAAAAACCTCCAATAAGAGCCAGTGTGGTGTAGTGGTTAAGAGTGGTGGACTCATGATCTGGTGAACCGGGTTCGCGTCTCCGCTCCTCCACATGCAGCTGCTGGGTGACCTTGGGCCAGTCACACTTCTCTGAAGTCTCTCAGCCCCACTCACCTCACAGAGTGTTTGTTGTGGCGAAGGAAGGGAAAGGAGAATGTTAGCCACTTTGAGACTCCTTCGGGTAGTGATAAGGCGGGATATCAAATCCAAACTCCTCCTCAAATGAAGGAGGTAAAAGATGGTCGACTGTTGAATGGACTGTGTCAGAAGGTGGTAGACTCTCCTACCACCTTCTGACATAGTCTGTTCCACAGTTGAACATCTCTTACCGTCTGAAAATTCTTCCTAATGTTTAGTCAGAATCTCCTTTCTTGCAATTTGAATCCATTGGTTCAGGCCCAACCCTTGGGAGTTGCAGAAAACAAGCTTGCTTCATCTTCCATGGGACAGTCCTTCAGATGTTTGAAGAAAGCTATCACATCACCTCTTACTTTCCTCTTCTCCAAGCTAAATGTCTCCAACTCCCTCAGCCGCCTCTCATGCTGCTTGGTTTCCAGATCCCTGATCAACTTGGTCACCCAACTCTGCATGCCTTCCAGCGTGTCAGTATCCTTCTTAACCTGTGGTACCCAGAACTGGACAATGTACTGCAGGTGGGGTCTGACCAAGGAAGAAGTGGTACTATTGCTTCCCTTGATCTGGATACTACACTTCTGTTGATGCAGCCTAGAATTCCATTAGCTATTAGCTCTGCTGCAGCATCCCTGAAGTGGCCAGGAGAGGCCTGTCGCTCTTGGGCCATCACCACAGCTCCCACAGCACCCGCGTAACCTCAGGGAACAAGTGTCATCTTTCAGCAAATATGAGGGTGAGAGAGTCAGCCAGGAGTGAAGGCCTCACAGCAGCCACTCTGGATGTGGCACCCTTGGCTCTTGGGAGGTTGAGCAGAGGTTGCCAGTTTCCTTGGGGTCCCTTCCCATCACTGCCGGTTCCCCATCATTGCATTAACAAGAGCACTGACAGGTTCCTGAACTTCTTGCCTTCTACCAGGAAGGACTGGCAGCTCCTGCTGTTGCCCTTTCTCTGGGCTGTCAGATCAAATTGCTGCTAATTGACCAATGTGCCTTCCCTCTTGCTCAAGCTATTAGCACTAGCACAAAGACAGGAAATTGATATTAATTGCCTGTGACTTGGTGGCATCACAAGACATCCAAGCAACACTTGGTCCCTTTGGGAGGGCCTGGGGAGGAGAATTGGAAGATGGAGACCCAGGGGGAGCTGCTGCTGCTGTTGTTTCCCATGGAATACTTGGGAAAGAAGAAATCAGTCCCATAATGTGAAAAGAAAATAATCATCTTTCACTGTGCTGTGGTGTCCACCAACATGGGTAACTTCATCAAAGGAATGAGGGCAAGGCTGGAGACAAGCTCTCAGAAAGGTGTCAGGCTATTGCCTTTGGAAGAGCACTTTCCCATGCACCTTCCCCAAGAAGTACAACAGAGGAAGACATTGAGACAGACCTGACCATTTCTGAGATGTCAACAGACATCCCTTCTTCTCAGATGTTTGCCTTGGACAAGGGAGAGTGGTTCCCTTGCAGCCTATGCAGCCAGGAACAGAACAGGGACAAGAATGAATGAGGCAATGAACACAAGGACTGCCTGAATGCACGGAAACAAAGAGAAGCAAGGTCTCTTCTGCAACAGGTGCAATTCTGCCATATTGTCTCTCTGGATTCTAGTTGCTGGGAATCAGCAGTAGGTAGAGTTGATGCTGTTGCACTCAGGTTCTGCTTGTGGGAACAGTGGGAGCAGATGATGCTGGACTAGGCTGGCCCTGCCTTGGGTCTGACCCAGCTGCAACCAGGCTCTCCTGATGCTCAAGGTAGAAAGCCTTGCCTGTTTGGAAGCCACATTTCCATGCATGTGGCTTCCTTTCCATGTCATGTCCATAAGAATGAGCTGTGGCTGAGAAGCATTGAAGGTATGAGGGGAGGAGGTGAAAGATGAGAAGTGATTTTCATATGTGCTGGTCTTGTAATAAGGTTAAAGCTTACTGGGAAATGATGTATAATGAATTGAAAAATATGTTTAAGATAACACTTGTAAAAAACAAACCAACAACCCAGAAACTTTTCTCTTGGGAATTATCTGATCAGAACTACCTAAACAGTATAGAAATTTATTTATGTATGCAACTACAGCCCAAGGATTTTTTTCCAAAATGGAAAGGCCTGGAAACTATGCCTTATGAGGAACGGCTAAGGGAGCTGGGCATGTTTAGCCTGGAGAAGAGGAGGTTAAGGGGTGATATGATAGCCATGTTCAAATATATAAAAGGATGTCACATACAGGAGGGAGAAAGGTTGTTTTCTGCTGCTTCAGAGAAGCGGACATGGAGCAATGGATCCAAACTACAAGAAAGAAGATTCCACCTAAGCATTAGGAAGAACTTCCTGACAGTAAGAGCTGTTTGACAGTGGAATTTGCTGCCAAGGAGTGTGGTGGAGTCTCCTTCTTTGGAGGTCTTTAAGCAGAGGCTTGACAACCATATGTCAGGAGTGCTCTGATGGTGTTTCCTGCTTGGCAGAGGGTTGGACTCGATGGCCCTTGTGGTCTCTTCCAGCTCTATGATTCTATGATTCTAAGTCCCAATGAGAGACGAATGGCTACAAAAACCAATGTATTATGTAGAAATTGAGAAACTTACCGGTCAGCCTTCAGAGTGCATGTATTGTTGTGACTTTTTATTACCTTCTCATGCTGGTTTTATTCATTGACTTACCGGAAGAATAAGAAATCAAGACAACAAACTTTTATAAAGGAATGGAAATGGTTTATTGAATATTTACAAACAAACTGTAAACAGATTAAAATATTGGCAGGATTATTGTAATAACTTGCAGCTTCAAAAAACATATATTTGAGATGATAAAGTCAAGATAACTTGGAATATGCAGGGAATGATGAAAATAAATTTAAGGAACCACAGAAAGAGGAGGAAGGAAGTCGAGGTTCAAAATGTTAGAATTATTGTTGAACTATTGTTGAAATGTATATAAATGAAAATTATAATGTGTGTGTGCGCGTGTGTGAGAGAATGAAAGATGAGAACTGAAGGGGGTGGAGAAGGAGGCAGGCAGGCAGGACAAGGAGGAAGCAAGTGGAAAAAGAAGCAGAGGCCCAGGAGGAAAGGAACCAAAATTGCCGGGCAACCCATCAGCTTAATTCTAACCCCCCCTTCACTCTTCTACAGTGACAGTAAAAAGAAGCATTGACTTGGATTATGATGCCACAGTTACAGTGCAGTCGAGAGATGAGGAGGGCAGCCAGGGAGCCATCTGGTCTGGTGGTTGTTATGGAGACATTTCAACTCGCTAAGCCTGAGGATGTGGACAGGTTACTCGGAAATACAGCCTTCAGTGTGCATCTTTGGATCTTTGCCCTTGGTGGCTAATTAAAGTTTGAAGCCACAAGGGACGCCCTGGTCTGAGAGAGGAAACTAGCTGAAGGGCTCAAGTTGGCAGGAAAGATTACAGGCTGCAAAGCCAGTTGTGCCTTAAATTGTCCTGACCGCTGTTGTCATTCTGTTCATTTTGCTAGAACTGGAACCATCCGTAGAATTTCCCTTTCCCATGGCACTTCCAGGTTGGGCAAAGAGTTGCTTTAATTACTATTTAGGTCAGAGCCGGTTTATTCCCCTCCTGGTGGCCTCCCTGCATGCCTGTGGTCTTTCTTGGCTCCAGCAGGTGCCTCATCTTGGATCTTCTGAACCACCTTCACTAAAGCACCAACCTGGGCAAGGCTTGAGTGCATTTTGCATGAGGAGAGCAGCCCATGCAACCAGCTGCTGCTGAGATGCGCATGGCTCCTGGGACAGGTGTGGGACAACATCAGGCCTGTGTGGCTGCCAGCAGCAGCCTCTGCCAGCTCCACCTCCACGGCTGAGCTTGCCACGCTGCAGCTGGCCTTAAAAAGTGTGAAAGAAGCCCAAATCGAGAGATGAGATTGCTTTTCTGCCATTCCTGCTGCTTTGTTTCAGTGGGAGCAGAAAATCAAACCAGAGCTAACATGATCAGCATGTGCGTGGTCAATTCCTCCTGAACGCTGTGAAATTGCATGAAAGATTGGATCAAAGCCACAATTGGTACAGTGCTTCGTAATGACTTTGTGGGTTGCTTGAACAGGGTTTTAATTTTATGTTTATTATTCGGAGACCAGCCGAGCCAGGCTCTGCCCGGGCTGCATGGAGCATGCCTTCCTCTGAATTCGTGCTGAGGAGACACGGGCAGCCACTGAAATATTATGGGGCAGCTTTATTTGAGCTCATTGTCTCCTCGGGCTTTGCAGCAAAGAATGAACTTAATTAAAATCAATGGAGAGAAAGTATTGAATAAACAACACAATATGAATATTCTCAGCATCTTCCCCTCCCAGCCCCATCAAGAATGACAGGCCTGTGGCTGCACAGCTGGGCTTCCTATGCTCAAAGGAAGAGCCGCACTTTGAAGAGGGGCTTATTCAGGGAGGGGGCTGCTTGCCTCCTCTTCTCTTCTCCTAACTCACCTCTCCAGGGTTGCCAGTAGCACATAGGAAGCAGTTCAGGCTGGTGGACAAGGCCACCACTGTGCCTGAGAGCAATTATTTTGCAGGCAGAAGGTTCAGGGTCCAGTCCTTGGCACTCTCAGAAAGGCAGGGCTATGGGAGGGACCTCTCTCTACCTGTGACCTTGGCAGAGGGAACCATACTGGTCAGCTGGATTCATGGGGGATAATAAAACTAGCCGGGATGACTATGTTCTACCTCCATTGCTGGAAGCAGTATTCTGTCTCTGAATAACAATTGCTGGGAATCACAGGTGGGGAGCCCAAAGAGTCCACAGGGCTACTGAGAGCAATCTCCTTGGGACACCTGAGGCCACAATAAGGCAGCATAGGATACCCCCATGTTCCAGGCTGCATCAGAACAAGCCACATCAGCATCTCTGCAGGCCCATCGAGCTGGAGGAGTGACAGCAAGGCAGAGAGAGGGTGAGAAGATGACTCCTGGCCTTGCATTTCCTTACACGAGGCAGGAAGAGAGCTTCATCTACTTATTGTGATGGAGTGGGCTTTTACAGGGTAATCTTTGCTTGTTTTTCAGAAGGAAACAAGAGCTTTTCAGAATCACCTACATGCTTAAGCTGATGGCTTCTAAAGGTTTCGCAACAACTCTCAGTATTTCATGTAAACACAGAGCACAGGGAGATTGAAAACCTCTTTGCTGCACCAAACGCCGCGTTCAGAAAACATTCTGCCATGTGTATTTGGCAGCTTATGAGACAGAAAGTACAACCAGGCCTTTGAAGAGTCTGGCAAACTGTTGATTTCATCACTCCGGCGCATCTCCCGCCCGGTTTCTTCTGCTTCCTGCATGGCTAAGTCCTGTATGTGGCCCCATTCCTGAGGCTGTTTTCTTCTTGCAGCATTTTATCTGCCCCAGCAGCAGCGGCAGGAACTGACAGCTCTCCCCATGAGTGAAGGGCTTCACCACCTGCTGCTGACTTGAGGCCCAGCTCAGCTCTCTCCTCCTCCATTCCCCCTTGCATCTCCTTCCCTGGTTCTTTGCTTGGATTCCTCCTCTGGCTGCACCACACTGGAGGAACTCTGGGAGGATATATCTGTGCATCGCTCAGGGCAGAGGAAGCAAAGGCATCAGAGAGAGCAAGGGAACACAGTTCCAGTGTGGGACTGGATCCTGCAGTCTTGCTCCCCTTAGGCGCTCCCAGCCCATCACTATTTTGGAGTGGAAATCAAATATATACCAGGAAATTCAGGTTGTGCAGTGGTGGTTGGTTGGGAGCTCTTGCACAACAAACCTGCTTCCCCAAAAGATCAGACTTTTCACAATAAGGAACATATGAATATAAGAAGACCCTGCTGGATAAAGCCAAAGGGGTCCATCTAGTCCAGCACCCTTTCCCCATAGTTAGCAAACCATCTTAACCTTCTTATTAATTATCCAGGATGCTTAAGCAGACTGGAGCTTCGCCTTTTCATTCCTCTAAACAAAAGAATAGCACAGACGTTTGTAATGTGAGAATAAAAATATCATTTACTCACATAAAGCTTCAGACTTGGTTCAGCAGTAAGCAGTAGTGAAAATAAGACAGGCAGAAGACTTGCACATTACAAAATACCGTAGATGGCTGAGGTGAGGTCAAAATGCAGTCTGTGCTCAGGAGAACACAGAACTAGCATCCTTTCAGCTACATGGTGAAGAAAGAGAGTGAGATCTGAGCAGGGAGGAACTCTCCTTTTGTTACGTTTTCCCCACCAAGAAAAACAGGGGATGTGACCCCACAGAGTGCCCTCTCTTGAAATTTACAGGGGAACTCCATGTATCCTAACCCTTTGCTTATCTAGCAACACATGAAACTTTATTTGGACTGCATGATTATTTCCCACAATCCAGAGCCCTCCAGTATTTGCTGTCTAGGCTGACCAGGGTGATGGTGGAGGAGGTGATGCGTCCTGACAAACCAAATATAATTACATCAGTTCCTAAGCACCAAGGCAGAACCTGTTGGATCAAGGAACAAGGGCCCCCTCTACTCTAGTCTAGCATCCTGCTCTCGCAGAGACCAACCAGATGCCCCAAAGGGAAGCAGGATCTGAGGGCAGCAGTAGCAACTCTCCACTCCAGCAGTTTCCAGCCACTGGCAAGGAAAGCTCACCCCAAGGAAACCTTCCCAAATGACTCAGTTTCAACCTCCAGCTGTAGCAGTTTCTGGTGCTGCAGAAGTAAAAGGTAAAGGACCCCTGGATGATTAAGTCCAGACAAAGGCGACTATGGGATGCAGCACTTATCTCACTTTTTTTTTAAAAAATAATTTTTATTAAGGTTTTCCAAATTAAAACAAATAAAATCCAATTCATAAACTTTTTCCAATATCCAGGACTTCCCCTCCCCACCCACTCTTGTGTTCCAAATCTTCCAAAAAAGCAATAATATTCAACAAATTCTTATTCCCAAAATACACTCATCATCAATAACTCAATTTATCCAAATTTCCATCCCCTAAGGTCGACCTATTCCCTTCCACGAGTTCCCCCCTTTCAAATATAGTACAGATAAAAATAGAATAAAAACAAACAATAATTTTACAACCTTTGGATTCCAAATTTCCCTCCCCTCTTTCCCTGTTGCGTTCCTCCTATCCCTCCACTTCTAATGTCTTCCTGATGAACCCACATTTCACTAAACCCACATCCCTCTGGTTCTTTACCGGTCTTTTTTTTTTAAATTACAGATGTCCAATCATAGAAGGAGTCTATCAAAGGGGGCCCATTTCTTCTATCCAGATTTTTATATCCAGGAGTATAAACTCCAATTTTATATCCATAAGCTTGTCAAATCTGGATATCCCAAATGTTCCCACTCCAGTTCTGTCCAGTTCTTGTTGTTTCCTTGTTCTTGTCAATCACTCTCCTCCTTTTTACTTCCCTGTTCCCTCACAGAAATGTTCTTTTTCCAAAGGCTTCTAGTGTCTCTACAGAGGCTTGTTATTCAGGAGCAAAACATTACATCATGTTCCTTTCATTTTTCAACAGATTAATCCATTGTTTCCAGTAAAGTGTAGGCCTCTGTAGACAAAATAATGTTCCATTTCTGCAGTTTCCCAGGAGATTAAAAGTTCTATCCAACTGTTCAAGTTTCCCGTCGAAAACACATGCAATGTCCCTCAGCTCCTCTAGGTGGATTACAATAACAAAGTTCCCTTCCAGATCACATCCGCCAGTCCAAATAACTTATAAATCCTTATTTGAAACAATTTATCTCCAATTTATAACAAATGTAACCGGCAAAGTCCTCATAACAAAGTCTCAATTTCATTCTTCCGTTTTGACAGCTCTTTGACAGCTGTCAAAACCTCCGTTATTCTTCTCCAGGCATTTTCACGAATCGCTCCAGGGATTCCGGGGGGGTTGCTTTTTAATCCGAATTCCACTTTTCTCCTCCAGCTCAATCTTATAAATTTCCCTCGCGAAGTTGCTAGTTCGGCAAGATAAGGTTCCTCTCGATCTTAGTTATCCAGTCCTTTGTTTTGGCTCTTCTACAATTTGGGGGGGGGCTGACTTCCTTTTTTTCCACCTCCCCCGTTCGCTCCAAATTCTAAAAATTTATCCCTCTTTTTAGTCCATATTCCAATTACTCACGGGTTCTTCTTTTGGGTCCAAATTTTCAATAGAAGAAGTCAGCGCTCTCCGCCGGATGGCATGCGGCTGCGCTCGGCAGGGATAGCAGAGGACTCAAAGCACCACGCTCCTCCCCGGCACCCGATCCGTAGCCTTTAAAAAGGCTCCTTCACGAATCGAGAGGGCGCTGACGGTGCCAGCCGAGTCTCCATGTCCACGGCCTCCGTGGCCGTGGTTTTTAAGGGTCCCCGCATCGCCGGTGCGGTAGGACCCAGCCCCTGCCGAGCAGGCTCCCTCCGGAGCTCGGAGGGAGCCCGCCATTCGGCGATGGCGCCGACCCGGAAGTCTCCACTTATCTCACTTTTCAGGTCGAGGGAGCCAGCCTTTGACCACAGACAGCTTTCCAGGTCATGTGGCCAGCATGACTAAACTGCTTCTGGTGCAACAAGACACTGTGACGAGGGCCAGGGTGCACAGAAATGCCATTTACATTCCTGTCACAACGGTACCTATTTAGATACTTGCACTGGTGTGCTTTCGAACTGCTATGTTGGCAGAAGCTGAGACAGAGCAATGGGAGCTCACCACTGTCACATGGATTCAAACCGCCAACCTTCTAATCAGCAAGCCCAAGAGGCTCAGTGGTTTAGTCCACAGTGCCAACCACATCCCTATGTGCTGTAGAAGCAGTGGAGGAGAAAGCACATGAGGAAACCACATAAATGCAGTCCCTAGAGCAGCTTCAAAACTGGGCAGGGTGGGGTGGGGATATACAGGAGAACCATTGCCCTACCTTTATCCATAATGTCTGAAGCAGAACTTTCCCATCTTCTCTACAGTGAGACGAGGAACCTGCCCCCCACATCTCACCACAGGAGGATATGAGCCTTGTATTTGGGAGGCCAGGGATGAGAGCCTTCTGCAGGCTATAGAGAGTCCCAGCCTGCCCCACCCATGCTTTCTTCCCTGCCACTCTCAGTGCCTGAGATCCACAAGCACTCACCTGACAGGCCTCGTTCAGCAGCATCTGACCAGCATCTTCTTTTCAAAGACTTGCCTTTTTGGGTTAGAAATCTGCAGTAACCTCTTCCAAAGCAATTAATTTCATAATCAGGCTTTTAACATTAGTGTGCCGCAGAGGCCATGTGGGAGTGGTTAACATTAGTGGTATTTAACTGGCGAAAAAATCATGGATCGTAAACCACTTGCAGAGACAAGCTATAAAAGGCAGCTTAATTGGTGGGCAAAAGGCCTCCAGGCTCTCCTGGCTGATTAACCGCAACAGGCGCACGGCCGTGCCTGAGTCTCTGGCCGCTGGCAACAGGCCATGCTGGGTGAGCACATGGGCACAAGACAAATGGCCCATGGAGGGAGGAGGATGAGAGATCCGTGCCAGTCCTTTAAATAAGGCAATGAAGGCCCTTGATCACTTCTTCCAGTCGCCCCTAGGGAAAGGCTGTAGCTCAGTGATAGAGCACCTGCTTGGCATGCAGAAAGTCCCAGGTCCATTCCTCACTGGTGGAATCTCCAGGTAGGGCTAGGATACACTCCCTGCTTGAAGCCCTGTAGAGCTGCTGCCAGTCAGTGTAGACAATACTGAGCTAGATGGTCTGGCATGGTGTAAAAGAGGCTCCTGGTGTCCCTGCTAACAGTGCTGGGGAAAGTGAGCCTCCTCCTCCTCCTCCCGTTTTTTTTGCACAGCAGACCCAGATGTGCCCAAGAAAGGAGGGAGAGGTGGAGACATGGTTGGCATGGAACAAAAGGCATTTTTTACTCTGCAACAAGACCACTGTGGTTTTAGAAGGCAATTTGCATAAACAGGCCATGTGGCTATAAACAATTTCAGCTGGCATTTACATATAGAGTAAGCCACTCAAAATACAATTAAAGACGGTGCCAGGAGTGGGGGATGCGAACTCATGAAGAAGTCTTTGATTTACGCCCCAAATTCTGGCTAATTTCCTGTCCAATGCCCACAGCACTGACCCTCTGGCTGTAGCAGGCTGGCTCAGTGGGCAGGGGAGAGGAGCCTCATTCCTTGGTTGCAGAGGTGTACCTAGGGTCTCTTGCACCCTTTGCAAGTAGCTGTATTAGTGCCCCCAGCAAGGAGCTGTATCAGCACCACCACCCCCACACAAAAAAATCACTTTAGCGCACACCATTGTGCCGCAGTGCAAGAAGGAAACAAAGCCTTCCCGTGTTTGATTTCACTACAACAGCAATGACATGCTGCCACACATGTATGCTCCATGCACCCCCTAGTCTGATAGGTGATTTTTGCAGCCCACCCTTGGGCCTGCACCCCTGGCAGGGGCTGGTTTCATCATCCCCTAGGTGCACCTATGCTTGGCTGGTCTTTCTCCCAAGCCACTTTCTCCCTTTTTTGTTTTTTTTCAGCTCCCAACATGATCAAAGGTTCCCTTTTCAAACTGACCAGCATCTCAAGGGCAGCATTCCCTACAGAGCACCCCCTAAAGGGTGGGCTTTAGCTTCAGTTCCTATTTCCCTTGGAGCTCCAAATAAAGGCACACCACAAGGATTCACCTCCTGGCCATTTTGTGTACTGGCACAACTTTGGATCTGGCTCACCAGTAGCAATGGGGGAGAGATTTTATCCTGTTCATGTTTAAATGCAAGCTGACCCAACTGGCACTTTCCAAACCCCTGCTTGGTCTTCCTAGGAAGGTCCTTCACCAGGTCCCTTCTTGGAGGGAGGCTCAAAGGATGGTGGTCAAGGGAGGGAGAGTTGGGAGAGCGAGGCCTTTTCAGTTGTGGCTCACCATCTGTAGAATGCGCTCCCCAGTGGGGTCCACCTGGTGCCCTCACTGACATCTTTCCAGTGCAATGTAAATAAAGCCTTACTCCCCCCCCCCAGGCTTTTGATAGACTAAGTTTGTTATTAGTGTGCAGTCAACCCTTCCTGTGGTTGTTCTGGGAGTTGTTGGGGGAGGGAGTTGTTCTGCTTTGTAGTGTAATATATTTATTCGTGCTTGTAACAGTGTTATAAGTTGCTTGGAGACCTTCAGGTTTCAAGTTAAATCAGTAAGTTAGTAAGTAAGTAAATGCCATACTTGAAAAGTCAGACTTCTCTGATTTTTACAATGTATTTTTCCAGCCAAGTGATGTGTACAGTAATGAACTAACTTGAGTAAAGTGTGAATAAATATGCATTTATCAATGAAAATAACATACGACATTGCATTGTGTGAAAGGAAATTGCTTTGCAAAAAAAAGTTGTAGATTAGGCAAAAGTGCATACAACACTGTGTCTATTAGGAGAAATTCAAACTAAAATGCTAATGAATTTTCATGAGGACTTAAAGAAAACGCAACCCAATGTGGAAATGAGAACTGAATTTAGGATTGGAAAAAACAAGAAACGGAGAGAAACCAAAATTGACATATTCACCCATCCCTTCTGACAGGTAAATTTTAGGAGAGGAGTTTGGCTCCCTAGAAATAAAGTTCCCTTTTCCTTCCTTAGAGGCCCTGCTGGGTCCTGCACACAGGACTTTATTGTCTTGGTCTGAAATGGTCTCTTCACATACCTCTGTCGTTCCCCCAAACCCCACACACATACAGCTGTTATTTTGTTGAATCTATCCTATTCTGTTCCATCTGGGATGGTTTTCCTTGTTTTATCATTGTAACATTATTTACCTGTTTGTCTAATTATGCTATAGTGTTGTGACCTACCCTGAGGCCTGATGGTGAACAGCAGGCAAGCAATCAAAGGGGAGGGAGGGAGGGCGGAGGAGCAAGCTTGTTTTCTGCTGCTCCAGAGGGTAAGACCTGAATCAATGGATTCTAATGGAAAGAAATGAGATTCTGACTAACACTAAGGAGCGCTTTCTGACACTAAGAGCTGTTTGACAGCAGAACACATTCCCTCGGATGGTGGTGAGCTCTTCTTCACAGGAGGTTTCCAAACAGAGGTTGGATGGTCGTCTTCTATGGACATTTCTGCTGTGATTCTTGCATTGCTGGGGGTTGGACTGAATGATCCTTGGGGTCTCTTCCAATTCTACAGTTCTAGGAAGGAAGGAAGGAAGGAAGGAAGGAAGGAAGGAAGGAAGGAAGGAAGGAAGGAAGGAAGGAAGGACAGCATTAGCCCCAAAGGCAAGGCCTTCCCTGCTTGGGTGCTGAGCCAACAAGGTGCTGAGCCAGGATGCTAGTGGTTCCTTTCAAAGCACACATTTGCTTCTCCTGACCAAACTCCTGGCTGCCGCCACCGCCCTGGCATACCTCTGCAGCTCCTGCAGATGTCTCAGCTGTTCCTTCTCTCACTTCAAGGTCAGAGTCTTCGATGGCTAAAAGCTGAACAATTTTACATGTGTTCTAAAAATACGGCACTTTCTTTAAGCATCGGAACATCTTTTCAAAGGCCAACCATCCGCTCTGCATCTCGCTCTTTATTGCCACTTATCTCCAATCGCTGCCATTGTGCTTGTCCTGATCTCTGCAAAGGTGCAGCTGTAGCCTTGGAGTTTTTCAAGGGGAGGCACTGCGAAGATGGCGCTGTTGATCCAGGCAAGTTACGGGGTCTTTGTCATTTGCCGTGATGCTGCTGAAGGAGCTCAGCTCAGCCACTTTCCCAAATACCACCGCGCAGATAAAAAGCAAAGCTAAATACCATCGGTGCTCACTGACCCTGACATCCTCAGGAACCAGAAGTGCCACAGGCCGATGGGGCTACGCAGAGCTGTGCACACATTTTGGAGGCCAGCTGGGGGAGGGAGTGGGAGGCATAATAATAAGTGACTTGTCATTGGCCTGAGTCTCATGCCGGATGCAAAGAGAGGTCTGTGCACCTTCCAGAGACTCCTTAGCATCACAGGCAGCTCCCCCCCCCCCATCATGAAAGAACCAAAGACAAGGGAAGTTGCAGAGAAGGGGGCGAGGCAGTAGCATTTTCAGTTTTGCCTGGGGTGGCAAAAAGTCCTGAAATGGTTGTGGCCCCCAGGGAGCTTCTGCCTTAAGGGAGGCAGTGGCAGGAAACCCCTCCTTGGACTTCTCCTGCAGTTTTACCTTCAGCCTTTCACCATTCCCTCCATCCTACAAAGAGCAGGGATCCTTCACATGGGATGGACCAGAAGCTACATTTAATGACTTTGACACCCTCCGTCCCCCAGCTGTCCAAACTTCATCCTGATGGACTTGGTGCTGCAGCCCAGGATCTGCTAGAAAGGCCAGCACTGAGCCAGGATCACAGATGAGGTGTGGACGCCTGGCTCTCCAGGTCACCCTTTGCTGTCTGTGAGGGTTTCCTCTGTTTGGGGTAAGACAGTACTGGAAGGTGACCAGACAAACCCTCACCTGGCCTAACCTGGCTTTATCCATTTTTGAGAAGGGGCCTCCTCCTCCTCCTCCTCCTTTCCTTTGCCAGCTTGGCAGAGCATTCAGGCACTTGCTTCTGGGTGTTCCCAGCAATGAAAAGGCCCTGCCTACACCAGAGCCCTCCCCTCTCTGGGGCTGATGCTGACATCCCATGCCTGCCACTTGGGAGGAAAGAAACCTTAAAGGGCAGGCAGGTGGGGGCAGGTGAGGAGGAAATCCCCTGCCCCTCCCCATCCCTGCTGTGCCAGCTCTGGACATTCAGGTCTCCTCCTCTTCTTTCTCTTCTTCCCTTCATCTCCTCCATATCTGCATTTCAAAGGTTTCCCCGTGACTGGGAGCTCCCCTCCCCTCCCTCCCTCCTCCAGGCAGAGCATCCCCAAGGCAAGGGGAAGCACACAGGCCTTGTATACCAAAGGTGGGTGCTCAGCAGGCCCCTGGTTCAAAGCCTTGGCTGCCCTGCTTGCTGCAGACTCTCCTGCTGAGCGCAGCAGCCTCAGAGGCTCTGGGCAGGCTCCTTTGAAACAAGGTGTAGGCTTGACTGCCTTGCCCACAATCTACTCCCTGTTGCTTGCTCAGGTAGTGAGTCCCACCTTATTGCCTTGATGGACAATCTACAGTGGGAGCTCAACAGGATAAAAGAAAGTACCTACTTCTTTGCACTACACGTAGTTAAACTGTGGAACTCACTCCCACAGTGGGAGGCAGTGAGGGCTGCCAACTTGGGTGATTTTAAAAGAGGATTAGACAAATTCATGGAGGAAAGGGCAACTGATGGCAACTTGCCATGATGGCTATGCCCTGCCTCCACAGCTGGAGGCAGCAATGCTTTTGCATATCAGTTGCTCCAAACCACAGGAAGGGAGAAGTCTCTCATGCTTAAATTCTGCTTGCTGGTTTCTCGCAGGCATCTCTTGGTGAGAACAGGATGCTGGACTACATGGGCCATTGGCCTGAACCAGCAGGCTCTTCTTACAGTCAAATAGGTCCCACCCCACCACTGAGATCAGGCTGTGTTATTACATCTCTAGACCAAACTGTGCCAGCTGCTTCCAACTCACAAACCTCATCCCTCTAAAGGACTCCAGCAATGCTGGCTTTTCCTCTTCCCCTCACTGGCTTCACACCCTTCCCCTCCTTCTTCCCCACAGTTTAATGAACAACCTCCTTTTCCCCAGCATCCCAGTCCCCTTGGCAACGGTTGCCTGGAGCAACGCGCTCTCTCCTGACCCCTCTTTTCCTTCACCCCATCCAGGTGAACCCTCCTGCTCCAGAGCTGCACATTTAAATGGATTAGGAGGACCCAACTGGCTACAGGGTGGCCACATGCTGAGGGAGGCTGTCAGCTCTCTCAGTATGACATCTGGGCAGAGGGTGCTCTTACAACTGATTAATACAGCCCAACCAGTGAGCAGAGAACTTCACAGGGCACAAGAGCAAACCAGTCTCTCTCTCTCTCATTCTGTGTGTGTGTGTGTGTGTGTGTGTGTGTGTGTGTGTGTGTGTGGAGCTGGGCTAAGACACCTTCTGCACAAATCCAAACCAATACAAGATGGGCTGGAAGAGTGTGGGCCTTGTTTAGGCACCATAGCAGAGCAGCCCCCACCCCTTCACTCCAACTACACTCTGGCAGTGGATCACTTTCCATGAGGTGGGAGAAGGGACCTTAGCTTCTAGCTGCCCTGTATCCCTGCAGCCTTGGTTCAGCAGTAGAGCATTTGATCTGCATGCAGAAGGTCCCAGATTCAATCTCCCATGGCATCTCCAAGGAACTGTCCCCTGTCCAAAACCCTTGAGAGCTGCTGCCAGTCAATGTGGACAGTAAAGAGGCAGGTGGACCAATGGTCTGGTATAAGGCAACTTCCCATGGGTTTGGGGAGATGGGTCATAGCTCAGCAGTAGAGCACCTGCCTTGAATGCAGAAGGTCCCAGATTCAATCCCCAGTGGCATTTCCAAGTAGGAATGTCCCCTGCCTGAAATCCTGGAGAGCTGCTGCCAGCCAGTGTAAGCAAGCTGAGCTAGATGGACCCCGGTGGTCTGACTCAGAAGTAAGGAAGCTTCCTATGCTTTTGTTGGCTGTCAGTTGCATGCCCTGTTGATGCCCTCTGAAGTTGGTAATGGGATGCCATCCTCTGAGAGGCCCACAGTAGCATGGCCCTTGATTTTACACACTCTCCAACATTTCTCTGATGAAAATAGAGACATCCGAAAGGAGACCTAGGGCATTCCAGGGTCAAATCAGAAACCAAGACAGCTTTTGTCATTCCAACACTGCCCTGGAACATTTGGAGGGTCTGTTTTTATTGCAAATAAGTAGTAGTAGTAGCAATCACCATCATCATCATCGCTGGCAGCTGAAAAAGTGAGGCCAAGTTAAAAGAAACTACTGGAATCCTTCCCTTGGGCAGATGAAGTGGACCTGGTGAGGACTGGGCCCTTTTCCAACTATGTTGCAGCAAAATCTGGACTTTATTATGCGTGGGGGGATGAAATAGGGGGGCAGAGGGAGAGCAGCCTTATTCTTCAGGAGGAACTTAGCAGCTCTCAATCCAGCTCAGGTAGCCCTGCCTGGCTCGGGGGCAGATTGTGTTGTCTGCCTCACAAAGGCGCTGATGCTATCTGGCCATGTTTGGGGAAGCAAGCCTTGAAGTGGGATTTCTTTTTAATAGGAAAAGGAGGCAGGCCTTTTCTGCCGCGGAATGCAAAACGCGCCGTCTCCTCGATATCATCCACAAGTTATTAAAAGATAACAAGAGCTACAAAGAGTCAATGGGAAATTATTTCAGGTACGCGCCACGCAGAGAGGAAATCACAGCTGGTAAAATACAGTAGATTATTGTGGGGCGGGATTTAGAGATGATGAATGCCCGAGACAGGCACCGGCCCAGGATTTCGATTCCTGCAAATATAACGTACATGGATATTTTGCCTTTATAGATTCTTGATGCTTAACCTACTCAATGCTTTTATTTGCATTGATCACACTTTATGGTATGATTAAATTTGTATGGAATGGAACCAATTACTTTTGTTTTACATTTATTGAATGTACTTTACGGGGAGACAAATTAACTTGCAGCAGTTAGTTTGATTAATCTGACACTGTGAAGCTTGACAGTCTGGGCTCTCAAGCAGCTTTTCAAGAATCTGCTTTTCTTGTTTTTTCCTTACTGGGAAGAAGCACCCGGACCTCACCTCTTCACACTGGCCAGGGGCTTCTGCAGCCCCTTCTTACCCTGAGGGGAGGGAGGAGAAGCAAGAACAACCATTTGTAAACAAATTCCCTTCTCCATTCTATTGCAACTTTTCTTCAGTCAATGCTTTATTGTTGTGATAATCTTATGTAAACTGCTTTGCAAGGTCTGCCTGGAAATCAGGATATCAATACCATAAATAAATAATAATCAAGTAAAAACAAAAAGGCATGCTCTGAACTGGGAAACATTTGACCCACAAGTCCCTACAAAGCTAGGCCTGTTTTGCCAGCGCTAAAATGAGGCAATATGGTACCGTCTAGATGATATTGTACATCAATTTCCAGCAGGAAGAGCCAATGGGATCAAGGATCAGGGAGATAGCAGTGTAAGAATACTGAATCAAACTGGTGGTTCATCAGGCCCTGAATTGACCTCACTGACCAATGCACCTGGCCTTGGAGACTTGAAGACTATAATTTTAGGACCCACCTTATTTCTGCAATTGTAGGTTGTTTAAAACTACTTTAACATTGTGTTTTAATTGTTGTGACCCTCCCTGGGACTTTAAGGTGAAGGGCAGGTAATTAATAATAACCAGAACAACAGTAGTAGCACTATAATATGCAATACTCTACCAATAACCTGACTGGAGAACTACATTGCAAAATTCAGAGAAGTGTAAATTTCGAAGGATGATTCTTGGTTTCAGTTTGCATCTTGCAGAACTGGCAAGTTTGCCTTCAGATGCACCCACTCCCATCCCCATGGTAAGAGTCCCAGGCTGCCCTCCTTTTTCGACAGCAAGTGACCTCCCCATACCAGTTGCCTTTCAGAACAGGCTGCAATGGCAGCGCACAAGGAGGGACCCCTCCCCAATCCTGCAGCAGCCCCACATGCAACCTTTATGTGATCATAGCACCCAGCACTGAGCCAGAAGGATGAAAGGCTTTGTGTCCAGCAGCTGGACACACAGAGAGTCTTAGCACCCAGAGAACTCCAGCAATAGAGAATGAGAAAGGCTCCAATGACCTGTGGGGTTCAGCTATCAAGCAAAGGCAGCAGATCCAGCTCCCAAAGAGGCAATAGTCAATGGGACAGGAACCCCACCCCCAAGTTGGGTCAAAGCAGGTAATAGGATGCAGTGGATGCAGAGTTACTCAGTAGCCCAATAGCCAGAGTATCCGGGTTCAGAACTATCTAGTGAGTAACCAAAGCAAGTCCAGACAGGGGCACAACTTCACTCATAGATGTATGAGATATTAAGGGTTCATCCACACTTCCAAGGAAACCGCAGGGCTGTGGGTTCGAGACCCACATTTGGCAAAAGATTCCTACCTTGCAGGGGGGTTGGACTAGATGACCCTCGTGTTCCCTTTCAACTCTACAATTCTAGATCTAGAGGCACAGGACAGGTGGAAGTGTGGACATTCCCTAAGGCTTCGTCCACATTCCTGTTTACTCTGCGTCCGGTGCACTCCCACTGCTGGTTTGGGAAGCACCCAATGTCCGCCACACTCCTTTCTTACAAAATACTGGATGTTGATGCATTTTCCTCCAAACCAGCTTCAATCCAAATTGAGAAAAAAGAATGGCCTCACTGTGTTTTAAGCTTGCCATTGTGTACACAGCCTAATAACTGACAACTCTCCTGCCTGGAGAGGTCATTCCTCAAGAGGAAGTACAAGAGAAATTTAATAAATAAACAGGCCAGCTGGATGCCTCCTCTTCTTCAAAGAGATCTCTCCCCCTCCTGTCTGCTGGCCTTTTCTCCTCCTCAGTGGGGGGGGGGGGAGTTGTAATGCTTCGGTGGTTTTAAAAGAAAGGAACCACGTGGGCATTGTGAGATTTTAGAGAGTGGAGGCAAAGGAAGATCTGCTAACAAGATGAATGTCATTTCAGGCCGATGAAAAAAAAAGCGAAGGCTCCCCGGCTGTCAGGGCCTCCGTTTCAACCTTTATGTTTACAAACCAAAAAGGGCAATTAGGTGTGGGAGAATAAATCTTCCTGAGCCTTTGCCGTTGGTCTTGCGAGGTTCATGCTCGACCTGCTGAGTGACAGGCAGCATTAGAGCCTTCCTCAGCAGCCGCGCCAGCTGCACGCGAAGGGGCCTCTGACATTTCTTCTCTCTGGCTGCCACTGGAGCCTAATCAAGACGTTTCCGAGAGCCCAGCCCAGCCATCCTGCCTTAACCTCCCTCCTCCCCTGCACTCCTGGTTCATTGCCAGAATCCACAATGCCTTGCATCGTCAACCCTGGGGTGCAAAGGAAAGAAACAGACAGATCTCTGGGCCAGCGGAGGAAGCAGAGCCTGGCCAGAGCCCCTGGGGTTCTCCAGACCCAGATATACAGCCCTGAGCAAAGAGGAAGATGCAGCAGAAGGGCTACCTGTGCCATACAGGTGACATGGGGGGGTATATGCCACAGTTTGCCAAACCACCCCATAGATTTCGCAGAAATAAACTGCAAGAACTGCCTTACTAAGGTCCATCTCTCCAGCAGCAGCAAATGCCCAGGTGCCTTTTGAAAAGCTACTGAAAGGTAGGCTTCCTTTAAACTGAAAAGCTACTGAAAGGTAGGCTTCCTTTAAACATGGAGGCTCCTATTAATTCTATCTCTCTACCATGAGAGCTGCCAAAGGATCCCACAGATAGAGGATTCCTTGGAGGCCACCGAGTCCAGCTTCTGCTCAAGGAAAGAAATCTAGATAGCAAAACCACCCATTGTTGTCGTCCCCCAACAGCTGCTGCTGCTGCTTGAAGACCTTGGGGGAGGCAAGTCCACCCACCCCTCTAGGCCATGGACTCCATTGTCAAACTGCCTTCACCATAGGAGGAAGAGCTGTGGCAGCTCAGTGGTATAGAGCACCTGCTTGGCATGCAGAAGGTCCTAGGTTAAATCCCCAGCAACATCTCTAGGCAGAGTTGGGAATGTTCCCTGCCTCAAACACTGCTGCCAGATTGTGTAGAGACACTCCTGGATAGACCCATGATCTGGGTCAGGATGAGGCAACTTGTTTCCTGAACGAGGGGTGTGCCCATCTGCATTTATCCAGTTGCTAACAAAATTATTGTTATGAGTTTGGGAGGGTCAGTCTGGATCATGCCCTGAGTCTTTCCAATTCTTGGGTGTGAGGAAGCGGAAAGCAGACTGGAAGCTGGAGACATAGATACATGCTTGCTCTGTGGTGGATCCAAAGCTGTAACTAATGGGGAAGCAAGATCTGTTGGGGTGTCAATGCTGTGAGCCCTTCCACCCTATGTTCAGGCTGTATATAAGTGTAAAGAAAACCATATATCCTAAAGACACCACAGTCTTTGCTTCATTCCAAGGAAACCGAACTCCGGGCAAGGGGTGGAATCCCTGGAATCTATCACCACTCAGAGATTGGGGTGACGAACTATGTCAAATGCTTTGCTGGAGACAAGAGAAATTACACCCACAGCATTCCCACAATCCACTAAACTAGTAGCTAACAACAAAAGTGATAAGTCAGACAGGATTTATTCTTGACCAATCTATCCAATATTTGCCCAGCTCTGTTCCTGTGGCACCTCGTCCATTTCCCAGAACTTTTCACCCATTATCCGGGATCATCTTCCATGAATTTCTCCAATTCTTTTCCTTTAAGCTCCCTAACCTATTGGTTCCCTAAACCACAGAAGAAGCACAAGGGAGCACTCAAATGTCACTACTATATTGAACAAGGGCAGAGAATGATTTACTTCAATAAATGCAAAGAAGTGAGACTGATGACCCCAACTGATAAACCCAGAGCCTGTATGAACTCTGAGTGCTTTGAGGGCCAGATAAGCAACTTTAGTCCAAAGGGGATATGAGTGGCGAAGACAGCAGAAGCATCTCTTGACATGTGATGGTCACATCAGAAGCGGAAAATAGAAAGGTCTAACTTTAAGGGCAAAAGTGGTGCTGAAACCTCCTAACAGTCACCAATAGGTTAGGGACCTTAAAGGAAAAGAATTGGAGAAATTTACGGAAGATGATCCCAGATAATGGTAGATATATAGCTCCCATATATCACAATCACACACATATATTAATCATGCAGTGGCTCCTAACCCTGATGTTCTACCTTCACAATTGGAGGCAGTCTTGTTTTTGAATGCCAGTTGTCAGGAACCACAAGATGGGAGAGGGCTCTTGTGCTCTGGTCCTGCTTGCCAGTTCCCCACTGGGGCATCTGGTTGGCCACTGTGAAGATATGATGCTAGACTAAATGTGGCCTGATCCATGCAGGCTCTTCTTATAGAAACCACAGATGGAAGGGTGCTCTTGTCTTGAGGTCCTGCTTGGGAGCTTCCCATTGGAGGCATCTGGTTGACCATGGTGAGAAGAGGGCTAGGTGGGCCCCTTTTGGCCTGGACCAGCATGCTCCTCTGTATGCTCTTCTATAGGTATAAGTTTATAAAGGACAAGCATCAAGGCCCATAGAACAGTGCAGAGGAAGTATGTACAGTTCATAAAGGGAAACTCAAGGCAGGTACATCAAAAAGCAGGAAACTAATAGGGTTAGACAATGTGGTTAGGCTTAGAACGTTGGTATGAAAACATCACAAGTGGTGAGGACACTTGATGGTGGGGAGAGGATGTAAGATTAATGGGAAGTGAAAAAGGAATGAGGGGTGTCTGAAATTCTACAAGCAGGGAAGAGAAGAAAAGGGAATCATTGAAACATAGAACCATAGCATTGGAAGTGACAGCAAGGGTCACCTGGTCCAACCCCCACAATGCAAGAATCACAGCTAAAGAATCACAGACAAATGGCCATGAAAGGAGATGGGTGGGGGTCCCTCCTGTAGTCAAGGAGGGGAGCCACCACAACTAGCGGTTGTGTAACTCTATCCGTCTATATTTCCTCTAGAGGTCCATCATTTTCTTGTTTTGTTCACAAGATCTGTGGGCTTCTATTCTTAAAGCTGCCGGTGCTGTTCAATTCAGAGGTTGAGTGAAATATCTAGGACTCATCAGTCATGGGGCCTGTGCCTGTTTGAGAGCCTCTGGATGCAATATGTCTAAAATCAACTCCAACTCACCCGGGTCATTTCTTTCCCTCTCACTTTAATACTGGAAGTGAGCCTAACTGAGAGGAAAGAACAGGGCATGGGCTGGAAGAGCTGTGAAGAGGGAAGCAGTGCCAGCCATTCTCCCCAAGAGCTTTTAAAATCATAGCCTTCCCCTTGTGATAGAGAGAGATCCAAGTTTACACTCATTGCTCCAACAGAATAGCCAGCCAGCAAAGTGACAAAGACCATGTCTCCATGGGGGAAATGCCCACAGAGCGATGTGGCTCCCCAGAAATTGCCTTTTATGAATTGGAGCTGCAGGGAGACATGTGCATTTCACAGCTGCCTGCCCCTGGCAAATAGAAGAGTTCTGCCTGGTGCTGAGCCTCACAAACTGAAACACAAATCCCAGCCAGTTACAGCCCAACCCATATTGAAAGGAGAAGCAGTCGACAAAGAAATGCCTTTGCTGCTGGATTTGAAGACCTGCCAGGCTTGTCAACAATTTCTCCTTCAATACTGAAATATGGCAGCATGCTGCTGAAAAGTTGAATTGTGGCCCCTTAATCTGGCAGCTATGGGTACCACAGCCCCAAACCAGGCTCTCTCTTCCTCTCCACCTGCCTTTCCCAGTTCTGTTTCTTTGGATCGTATTCCGTTCTAGGAAGGGTTGGGGGGCACTATGACTTTTGCCCCTTCCCTTCTCTCTTCCCTGCTTTGCAGCCCAATGGAAAATTGCAGCTGCTCCAGAGCTGCTTCCATCTGCTGTTGCTTCAGGCGAACAAAACTACACAATATGGTTGGCTGTTTATCTTTCATATTTGCAAAGTCTCCCTGACACTGTGCAGACAGTGCATGGAGAACTACAAGAGGAAGGAGTCTCTGGAGAAGAGCAATCTGAGACAGGGACTCAGAAGCAAGTTTTGTAGCAAAGCTTCCTCACAGGCCCACGTGTCAAGGATTGCAGCCAACGGCCATGCAGAACCACCGCAGCAACACTGGCCTTGCCTTTCAGCTCCAACTGCCATTAAAAGGCCATCCCAAAAGGAGTCGGTTGGAGGCAACCTGCACATAGCCTGCAAGGGAGAGGGGGTTTCATTCAGTGTGTTGCTGAAATGATGACAGCATCCAGGGCCCCTCTTGGTTTGTTGATGGGCATAAACGAGTGGGGCAGACGAAACGCAAGGAGCTGGCTCAGAAGCAGAGAGTCCGTGGAGCACCAGCTGCCTGAAGAATTACTCCGGTGTTTACAGGATAGCTTGTGAATCCATTTTCGATTTTTAAAAATGAGAAGTTGATTCACATTGCAACAAGTCATAATCAGGTTTCTGTATGTGATACAGGAGATAAAGGCAGACAACAAATGCTGGTATTTGTTCAGGTGAGATTGCATACTAATGAGCCGCTTCTCTCAGATTCAGCCAAAAAGGAAGAGTGTGCCAGGAACCAGAATTAAATTCAAAGGGTAAAAGAAATCTCTGAAAGACAAATGGGCAACAGCCAGTGTTATTTCAGGAAATTGTGGACAACTGAGGAAGTAGGATCAAGTCCCCGCCTTGTAGCCAAGACCAGGGCAGGCAAGAAGCACACCCCTCCATCCCCTTAGCTCCTCCAGGGCACAGGGCAAGAGGTCTGAGATGGGCAGAACTTTGCAACAGGATGGGCTTAGATGGTCCAGCACAAGCACCACTGGTGCTTCCAGCCCCCAGCCCCCTAGACCCTGCCAGAGCCTCATGTCTGCTTCCCAAAGCCCTCAAGCAGGGTGACATATTGCCAAGATCTGCCCCTGGGTATTGCCTCCCAAAAGTCTCCTGCAGCAAAGACTAGGAAATGGCACATCAAGGGCTGAGTGAGTGACGGCCAGGAAAGGTTCCCCCATGCACCTTGAGGGTTGATGGATTGTATCATATCTGTTCCAAGATTCAACAGCTCAAAGATGATCAAACTTTTGGATATTTTGCTGACTACTGTTGTAGCACATCCTTTGACATTTGGAATGCAAGAGGAGAGAGGCTTCCAGCACCAGCTTTGATGTTGTTACGGAAATGTTTATGCAGAGATGTCCAAAAGAGATCAAGAAAGACAAGTCAAGGAAGTAGGTGGAGGCCAATTCTGTTTGCTTTTTTGCTGCCCTTCATCACTCATTCAAGGTCAAGGCACGCTGTCAGCACCAACCATATTTTTTACAGGTCCAGGTCAACACATTTCACCTTAGATGGATGCAGTGTTTGAATGGGTGTATTCTGAGAGAAAACAGAGAACAAGAGTTCATCCACACTTCTGCTTATGCCATGCCTAGAAAGCATGGGTCTGAGTGGTTTTCCCCTTGCCCCACTCCTTCCCAAGGGAAAACCCACTCTCTAGTGATAGATTGGAACCAATGGCGATCCAGGGAAAACCTAAATTGCCATTTGCTCTGACTAAGTGCTAAAGAGCAGTTTTTCGGGGGGAGGGGAGCAGTGAGAGAAGAGGAAGTGCGGATGAACCCCAGGTCAGAGCTGGAAAAGTTTCTGTCTCTAAACACTCCTTGCATGTGCACCATGCCTTGAAAATATCGTGCTAAAATTCCTGCTTAATAGTTTCTGCAACAGACTCAACTCCCTTGCATTTGATTGCCACCAACTTGGGTGAGAAGAAATGGCATATCCTGGTTGCTTTCCATGCCTAGATGGGGGTGTGGCATGACAAGGTTGTCATGTGTCAAAGGTACAGGAAGAAACCTATGCAGATGAGAATCTCTCACATCAGAGCTGGGGGAAATTGAGACAGTGTCCCATTGGGGGCTGGGGCAGTTCCCTGCTGTGGAATACACTGTGGGATGACCTTCTGGGTGAAATTTGGGGCCATCTGTTCCCATTTCTCTTTTGGAGAGGATGAAATGTTTACTGTTTCTGCAGGTCAACAGCTACTGAGTGGGGTTTGCTGCTGTTCCTGTTGGTTTTTATCGCATGTAACAATTACTGTATTGATTTCATTTTAGTATTTTATTGGAATTCACCTCCAGCCTTGAAAAGAAGGGATGTGATTTTTTAAAAACAGAGGAAGTACGGAGTAGTGTTCTTTTGTGAAAAGGCCCACGTGAATCGGCAGGAACACAAATAGTGAGGATTTTGATCAAATGCCTGCCTGTTCCAGCATGTGGAAGGAGTCGTCTGTGTCCCAGGATTATTTCTGCTCAGTAAATGTTCCATCAAAAGTTCAAAAGAGTCCCTGTGTCAAGTGGGTCACCTTGGCAGGGAGGAAGAACTTTTTCAAGGTAAACCCTCAGATGGCTCACAAGATCCACCCCCCTTCCCTCCCAACTTCAAAACAACACAAGAACCTCTAACAACGTTATTATTCCAGGCATGGCCAAGGGATTGTGGAAGGGGGCGAGAGCTGCATTGACAAGCACAGATAAAGAGGCGATGAAGGGCGGCTGCTAATTCTTTGCCAGAGTTATTACACATGAAGGAGTTTTATAGATCACCGACTGCAAAAATTATAGGTACATAAAGAGGTCACCAGATTTTCCAGGATTTGCTTCTTGCTGCCCAAGTGAGGAAGTGGAGGGTGCTGGGTTCTTTTTTGGAGGGTGGAGAATCTGAACCGCAGGGCATGAAAAGAGGAGTAAGATGCCTCGCCTACGTCACATGTGAACATGGCTTGTGACTTGGTTTTCACTGTCCTCAGGGCTTTTTTCAGGCAGAACTCACCAGAACTGAGTTCCACCACCTCTTTGGTGCATTCCGGCACCTCTTTGTAGCATACTGGCAGCTGTGTTATGGCACGGCACCCAGAACTGTGTGTCAGAGGCTTTGGGCTGCATGCTGCTTATGGTTTTTTGTTGGAGGCTGTTGAGCTTTTGTTCCCCCTACAAAAATCTCAGCAACTTAGAGTTGTCTGTCAAAAAAAAGTGGAAGTTCCTGCACCTCTTTTTCTAGGAAAAAAAAGCACTGACTGTCCTGCTCTTGAGTCATGTAGTTACTTTGTGCCTTGCATCAGTTTGTTTGTATGAAAAGTCCTTGCAAATGTGCTCTGGTGCAAGTCCAACCAGAAAACTATCACCCAATGAGCTTGCTGATTATGCAATGCCAGAAGAAGCTTCAGCCTCCAAAGTCCTCCCACCCATAGAACTAGCAAGAGAGAAGCCCTAGAAGGATCACATCAAACTCGGCAAACAAGAGTCCAGCTCATACACAAAAATATTTCTAAATAAAATGAAAACAAATGAGATTTTCATAAAGCAACAGGTTCCAATTGTTTCATGTTACAAAACTTCTAGATGGGATGTGGCCCCTGGCTGGAGGCCCTCAATATGGCCCAATCACCTTCATATCATTTGCAGAGCATGCAAGGCCCTCTTTTTCTTCTCCTCCACTACTTCCTTGTCTGTCATAACTCTTCTACCTTGTAGGAAGGTAGAATCCCCAAGTTCTCATTTTCTGGGCCAGTCATCTCCTCCCTCCCCCTCTAGGCTCTCCCCACTGTACTTTGTTGCTGTTTCTATGAGCTCTGAAGCTCCATTCATCATTCCTGAACTTGCTTTGGGTCTTCAGTGCCTCCACAGGCTGTGTTATGTGGGGAAGAACAGCTTTGGCCTGCTAATCGCATCTGGCACCTCCATTCTTCATAAGGAGGCTGGCCTGGGCATGGTAGGGAGAGAGAGAGAGAGAGAGAGAGAGAGAGAGAGAGAGAGATGCAGAAACAGTCTTGAAATTCTGCTGGAAGTTTAATGCAGCAGGCTGATCAATGACACTTCATCAGCAAAGTTCACAGGATCAATTCCCAGCATGGATGGCGCAGCAAGGAACTCGTGGGCCCCTCCCTGCAAGGATTGACAAATGGCCTAGCAAGTGGCTGAGCTCTTCTCCTGCAAGACTTTGACATTCCCCTCCCTTGCTGTGTTGCCAAGTCTCACAGGGCCTGGGTGCTGTCCCTTGGAGCTGACCAAGGTGTCAGTGGAAGCAGGAGGAGAGCCTCCCAGGTGCAGCCTCAGTGGGGAAGGGCTCTCATGGCTCAGCAGTAAAGAGACCTGCTTGGCACCCAAAAGGTTCTGGGTACAACCCCCAATAGCAGCATCTCCAGGTAGGACTGGGAAAGAGATCCTGTCTGAAATGGCAGAGGGCTACTGCCTATCAGTTTGGACAAGGCTGAGATAGATGGACCAAGGAGGGTTGCATAAGGCAGTTTACTGTGTTTGTTATTGGTTGCTTAACATATTTTTGTGATTAGCTGGCTTCTGGATAGCCAGTGACAGGGGCTGGGGGGGGGACCATCCAAAAAGAAGGGGCAGAGACTGCAAGACCCCACCATCTTACACAGGGCATACCCTAAGCCAAGGACTCTTTCTCTGGCCCCTGAGATGCTTCTGAAGCCAGACCACATCTTCTCACTGGCCCTGATCCATGCACTCCTCATGTGCTTTTGTCTGGGTGGAATATGTCCTTGCGTCCCCTTCCGTGCCTAGATGGGGTGGGAGGAGTGTGTGTGTGTGTGTGTGTGTGTGTCTGTACATCTTGTCTCTTCATCTATCCACTTGTCTGTCCAATCATCTGTCTGTTGAAATGTCTGGCTTGACTGGTTGGAATATGTTTCCTGTACAGAATGTTTGAATTACACCTGTTTCTCCACCCATTTTTGCCTCTGACCACACCCACCATTGGCATGTGGCCCCTGGAAGGTTCCTCACAAGGGAAAGAGGCCCTCAGGCTAAGAAGATTCATTACCAGGGTTTCCATAAGCAGAAGGTCTCGTCACGCAAGACTTGGGAGCAGGAGAACAGCCTGTTTAGAAAGAGTGTTTCCAATAATGTCCTAAGCAAGCTTTTCGGCAGTGGAGACCTAGGATCCTGGAGCAGAGAAGTGTGGCTATTGCCCCTTTCAAGCCCAATAGGGATTGGAGTCATGTGGCTCCTTCTGGAATTGTGTCCTCCAGCGAAGGAGGCACAACTGGGATGGCCCTTCCAAGAGACCTTCTGAGTCCTTCTCAGATCATAGAATCATAGAATCATAGAGTTGGAAGAGACCACAAGGGCCATTGAGTCCAACCCCCTTCCAAGCAGGAGGTCAACTAGTGGGTTGGCAGAATGGCAGGCACAGAATATCCAGAGCAAGCTGCAGTCACTGCAGACCAAGCCCTCTGAATGCAGGTGTAGAAGAAGCATCCAATGGGTGGCTCGGGGGGGGGGGGGAACCCAAGGGATGCTCAGCCAGTGAAGTAGCCGAGCCACCCAGACTAGTAAGGAGTCCTGCAACTGCTCTTTGGCCTGAGCTTCAGCAGGGGTAGCCTCTTTGCTCATGGCTCATTTTAGGGATGGGTTTCTGCCCTTAAATCCCTCAGCAGACCCTTTAGGATGATGACCCACTCCCTAACGCTTCATCAAAGACTGGCAGCCATCCTTTCAGAACACCTGATAGAGGGCTGATCATTGGCTCCAAGCTGAGAGCTGCCCTCCTCCCAAAAACAGGACTGAGAAGGTCAATGGTCAAGTCAGTCCATGGCAGCCCTTGTGCCACTGCAGACCCCTCAGGACTGGTATTCCCCCACAGGCAGCTCTTGTGGGACCCAGAATTTTGCATTATCCAGAAAAGTTGGGTGTCTGCACCCAAAATTAGGGCATCCACCCTACACTGCTTGTTGTAGCATCTTCCAAGCTCTTTCGTACTTCCCAGCCATTGCCTGCCAAACAAAGGCATCTCTCCCTCTCTCTCTCCCTCCCTCCCTCTCTCCACCTTTCGATGCCATCCCATTGTTGCCAACAACACTTGGCAGGACAGGCCTCCATTACTCAGGAAGGCAAGTGAAATTGATTGTGGTTGAAACATCCCTTCTGAAATCAAGCCAGCTTCTCATTTATTGCTCTGTGAATAAATTCGTTTTTTCCCATGGTGCCCCCAGGGAGCAGGCACACCATACACAGAGAGATAGAGAGCAAGGAGAGGGTCACAGTAGCCATCTATATCGCTTGCCAGCCAACCTCAAAGGCAGGTGAGGGCATTGTGCTGCCTGAATGCAGAGGTCAAAAGAGTGTGTCTCCCTCACTATAGGAGAAGCAGAGGATGCTGCCTCCATTGTGACGGCAGCCACCACACACAGGAGCCACTAAACAATGCTGAAGAAGTTGCCCTGGCCACCTCCCACCCTCTTTTTCCAGAGGAAAGGAAATGTGTGTGCCATGAATGGGCCAGTGAGGAGATTAATGGACCTTTCACAGAGCAGCTCCCACCTCTTCGCCTGTGCTATACAAGTTTTCAGCCAAGGATAATTTAATGGTCAGGTGTAACCTGTTAGAACAATGCTGAACACCTGCCTGGTCCTCGGCTTAATTTATGGCTCCCTTGAAGAATTGAGGTGGGGGAGTGCAGTAACAGGAAGAGAGGGCTGCAAGGGGGAGGGGAGGAATCTGTTCTCATACTTCCTCATTCACACGTTCCAAAACAATATAGGAAGCAGAAAGGCCACATTTGGAAATTTGCACTTGTATGGATTTTGCAAAAGGGTTCACCAGTCAAGGACACAAATGGATACACTGGCAGGGAAGTGTGCACAATCCAGCACAGGGGAGTGAAAATAACAAACAAAAACACATTATCTGGGGGGGGGGGAATGTATTGCAAAAGTGTGAACTTTAGGCCAAATTGCATGTTAAAATGTGTATATTAGGATAAATAATTCTTCTTCTTAAAATATAAATATATAAAATATAAATATTAAAAGTGTGTATATTTGGATAAATTCATGCTAAAATGGTGGTGATTTTTCATGAGGACTTTTTTTAAAAAAAATGCAAATGGATGTGGAACAGCAGGGAAGTGAAGGTAGGAAAAATGAAAAACCAGGAAAACCAAAACTGACAGACTCACCCCACCCCCAGCATCAACAACCCCACACTGGCCGTGCCCCCTCCCCAGTGTTCCCCCTCCCCTCCCTGGTCTGGAGCTGAAGAGAACCTCAGTCCAAGGAGCACACTCTGCCCGGCTAGGTGAGATGCCTCAGCTTTCTATTTGTTTTTTTTATTATTAAATATTTTCTTGGGTTACAGAAGTAAAGAGTTCAGCTGTCTTGCCAAATCCACCCTAGAGTGGAAAACAGGCTAGTTTTGCCTGAGGAAACAAGGGCCAGATGCAAGGCCATTTGATGCTTTAACGTGACCCCAACCCACAACTCATACTTTCCAACTCACACTTTCCGACACAATCCATGGGCCCAAATACAGCCATCATTCAAAATTCCCACTTCTCCCCAAACTCCGCAATGCAGTTCTCCAAACATGACCTGCATGTTCCAAGACGCATGTACTAGACTAGAGAAAAGCATGCATGAAAATGCAGATATTGGTGAAAGTAACAGTAAATAAAAGTGCATCACCTGAGGGGAAATGGCTTGCGAAAATCATGTGCAGATTAAGTGAAGTTGCATAAAAATGTGAACATTAGAAGAAATCCACACTTAGATGCTGATGAGAGGTTGGGTTTTAAAATAATAATAATCATAAACTGATGCCAAATTATAGAGAAGTAAAGATTGGGGAAATGTTAATTGAGAAAAATGCAGCAGCAGAGAGTCATCGTGCCCTAGTGAGGTTCTAAATGTCCTCCTCCCATCTCAGAATTGCTGTTAAACTGAAACCAGGGACTCTTGTCCTCCTGACAGCACAATCTTTGCTCTTGGGGTGAATCACAGCTGCATCAGCTTACAAGGGAATAAAGCAATTATTTAGCACTTGTATTCATTACGTGCTGACAGAAGACTCGTTGTAACCCAACTCACCCTCATTGTCAAGAGGAGCAAACTACCCTCTGATCAGTACGCAGAAGCTCTCCGGGAAAGCCATGATGGCTGCAGGCCCACCGTGCATCTCCCCAGCAGAGGCAGTTTTAGGGTAGCGAAAACGGTTCAGCCATCCCAGGTGCCATACTGCAGGAGGCCCCACAATAATGCTGTAGAACGTAGCACAAAAGGGAGCTGCTGAAATCTGAGAGCCTAAAGTCCACCACTGTCCCCAGAAGCAGCTTCAGAGTAATTTGGTGAGTTTCATCAATAATAATAATAATAATAATAAATACTTTATTATTTATACCCCACCCATCTGGCTGGGCTTCCGCAGCCACTCTGGGCGACTTCCAACAAAATATTAAAATACAGTAATGCATCAAACATTAAAAGCTTCCCTAAACAGGGCTGCCTTCAGATGTCTTCTAAAAGTCTGGTAGTTGTTGTTCTCTTTGACATCTGGTGGGAGGGCTTTCCACAGGGCGGGTGCCACTACCGAGAAGGCCCTCTGCCTGGTTCCCTGTAACTTGGCTTCTCACAGTGAGGGAACTGCCAGAAGGTCCTCGGCGCTGGACCTCAGTGTCTGGGTAGAACAATGGGGGGTTCAGCTGCCAGGCTCTTTGCAAAATGGCACTGGAGTTGGTGGCCCTCATTGGTGTAGGCCGTCAATTGTGGAGTGCCGTCTCTTCTTCTGGTAGCAGGGAGCCTTTCTAGCGGCCAATCACCTTGGATCTGGGGTGAGCTGCTATCCCCCAAAGCTCTGGGATGAGGCACAAGTGAGGCCTGCAACAAAATGTTGCTGCACGTCTTCTTTCTTTCCTTAGCTAGGAGAGCGCCTGCTCAGGGTTCCAGCCAGCCAGCGTTGCCCTCCCTCCCTGCCTAGACGAGACAGCATAGAGTTGTCTTGAGGGTGGCAGCAGCGTCAAGTCTCCCTGAGAGCCTTTCCCGGTTAGTGCTCTGGGCCAGAGGCTGCCCAGCCGAGCGTTGACAGAGTACGCCAAACCTGTCTCTCCAATCAGCCTGTTTGTAATTCTTGGCAAACACACACATCTTTTGGCCTCCCTGGGCATGTCCAGAGCCCCATGGGAGGAGGCGCCGCTCGCATCCACATGGCTTACAAATGACAGGCAATCACACCGCTAGCAAAGGGCAGCTGGAGAGCTGCAAATCCAGACACTGCACCACGCTAAACTCTTGTAATCTAGCCTGAGACATCAGATCTACAGACATAAATCCTGTAAATACCAGGCTTGACATGAGCCTCTGGTCCTGCTGCCCCACCAGCCTGCCAGGCAGCTGCACTTGGGGACAGGAGATGTGCCGAGCAGCAGGTGGTGGACCAGCTGGACCATCCTCCTGCAGCTTTTGCAAGACTTAACTTTCCGCCCACTGGTGATGACGGGTAACTTTTAGACGTCAGGAGAGAACAGATGGGAGGCTTGTGGTGCAGTGGGGCATCCAGTCCACACCTCCCTGGCCCCCACCTCATGACCAGTGCAGGAGACAGGATGGCCCTGAGTCTCAGCTGGCACAGGCCCTTGGTGGGTCACTTTTCCTGCATTCAACTGAGCGCTAATGGTAGGATAGGTATAGACACCGCCCCTTAGGAATTTCACCACCTGCAATTGCATTTCACAATTTGTATATCGCCTTTCTGTATTAGTATACACAAGGTGGTTTACAGCCACAAAATATGCAGCAAAGAGCACACACCTTATAACACTCTGATCCAATACAAAAAATCATAATAAAACATAACTTTAAAATGGAACAATTTATATTCAATTAGAATATAATTGTTCTTGTTTAGTTGTGTCCAACTCTTCGTGACCCCATAGACCAGAGCATGCCAGGCACTTCTGTCTTCCACTGCCTCCCGCAGTTTGGTCAAACTCATGCTGGTAGCTTCAAGAACACTGTCCAACCATCTTGTCCTCTGTCATCCCCTTCTCCTTGTGACCTCCATCTTTCCCAACATCAGGGTCTTTTCCAGGGAGTCTTCTCTTCTCATGAGGTAGCCAAAGTATTGGAGCCTCAGCTTCATGATCTGTCCTTCCAGTGAGCACTCAGGGCCGATTTCCTTCAGAATGGATAGGTTGGATCTTCTTGCAGTCCACGGGACTCTCAAGAGTCTCCTCCAGCACCACAATTCAAAAGCATCAGTTCTTTGGCAATCAGCCTTCTTTATGGTCCAGCTCTCACTTCCATACATCACTACTGGGAAAACCATAGCTTTAACTATATGGACCTTTGTTGGCAAGGTGATGTCCCTGCTTTTTAAGATGCTGTACAATTAATAATTACTAAATTATGATCAATAAAAATAACTCTGGGGTTGACTTACATCCCCCAGAGCCCTTGTGCCGCATTGTAGGACAAAGCTTCCAGTGTGCTTTGGGAAAAAACCCCTGACAGGCAGGCTAGTGCTGGGGGTGCAAGGCAGGCCACGTGGGTGGCACACCTTGCTCTGTCCTCCAACAGAAAAGCACAGCCAAAAGTCTCAGGAGGAGCAAGCAAGGGGCTGTCATGGCTGCCCTTCTGGGATCTGCCACCAGAGGCAGTCATCTCACTCTGCCCAGCTCCCACCTCCTGTCTAGCCTTCTGTCCTTACAATGGCCAATCAGAAGACCCCAAAAGGAAAGCCACAAGTAGAATCCGAGTGCAACAGCAGCAGTTCTTCCAACTTGAAATTCCCAGCAACTGGTATTTGGAAGCACGACTGCCTCCAACAGTGGAGGCAGAGCATAGCTACCATGGCTAGTAGCCACAGATAACTTTACCTTCCATTCATTTGTCCAATTCACTTTTAAAGCCATCCAGGTTGGTGGCCATTACTACAGTATATCCTGTGCATGCAAATTCCTTAGTTTAGCTGTGCGCTGCACAAAGAAGTCCTATCTTTTGCCTCCTGCTGAATCTGCCAACATCCAGTTGAGTTCCGGGTGATGGACTCAGTGCCCCCCTTTGCTTCAGTCCAGGAGCAGAGACCTCCTGCTCTTCTTGCATGCTGATTAGGGAGGCGTCACCTAAATCACTCCCAGCTGCAAGTGTTGCTTGGTGGCATCAACCGCATGGCAAGACGTGCTTATTAATCAGTCCTTGGAAGAGCCCCGATCAAGGGAAGTGAGGACAAGCATTAAATCACGCTTGAAATGCTCTGTTTGTCTGACGGCAGAAAACAAAGGGTTCCATTACTTCATTAATTAAATGGGCCTGTCTTAAGAAGTGCCTGTCTGCGAGTGGGAGGTTTGGGGGAGGTGCCTTGCCAGTTATCTTCTCCCTTGTTCTCAACTAGCTGCTCTTTACAGGCCTTCCATTTCTGTCTATTAAGTGGACAGGGCTTTGCAGTCATTCAAAAATCATCAAATGATTTTGGGGGGGAGAGATTGTTTCATTTGCCTGTCTTTCAGGGTGCTTGTGAGCAGGCACACCAACTCTAGGAGGCGTAACCCCCTTGATGTTTGTTTGAAAGGGTCCTGGCCCACTCAATGTTGAGGGGCCCAGCGCACGGGACAGGACACCATGGATAGGTGCACCAGCCTGCGCAGTATCTGGAGATGCCATCAGGATCACTGTGGCCTGGTGCACGGTCACACCAGCCTGCACAGCACTGGTAGATGCTGCATGGACCGGCCTGCACAGTGTTGGGAAACGCACATGACATCATGTGATGTGTGATACACATGTGGCGTCACATGCGTGCAATGCGCGCTGGGTCCCCTAGATCTTGGGGGCAACCTGGTGCCTCCGATTGTGAGTGCCAAATCCTACAAATTTGCAGCCTTCCCAAATGCCCGCTGCAATTCCTGAAGACACCCCCTCCAACAGCATCCTAGGCTGGGCTTTGCTATAAGCATGGAAAGGCAAGTAGCAGCCTACCGGGCACCTGACAAAAGCACATTTCTTAAAGTGCAGTCTTTGTACAGTACTTTTAAAGAAATTAGTGTGGAAATTGTTTGTTTGTTTGTTGTTTGTTTTAAAGAAAAAAGGTAAAAAGATATTTCTTGAAGAACAGAACCAGTGAATATGGCAGCCTAAGTAGCCAATCTCCCCTGCTTCTTGTGATTCAACATGGCTTCTTGAATCTTGAATATCCTGAGGTGATATTTTGCCATCATCAAGTGGACTCCCAAGTGTTTGGGTAGCCCAGGAGGTCTCAGAGGGCTAGGTAAAGGTTTAAAGGTTCAATGCATTTGGGGGGATGGGCAAAGGGGGGGAGGGAGGGAGGCCCTGTCCCCAGCAAGCATTTACTTATTTCATTTATGAATTGGTTCCCTTGAAACATTCCACAGTGATTTAACAGTAAAGATGTATATAAGTCCCATTCCAAGTCCAAGACAGTTACAAACTAGAATCATAGAACTGTTGAGCTGGAAAGGGCCATGAAGGTCATTTAGTCCAATTCCCTGCAATGCAGGAATCTTTTGCCCAATGTGGGTCTCAAACCCACAACTCTGCGATTAAGAGATTCATGCTCTACCAACTGAGCTAAATGGCTTGTTGGAAAAGAAGGTCTTCCACAGGCCTTGGAAAAGAAAGGTCATAGAGATGGTGCCAGCCTGTTCTGTGAACCGCTTAGACGCCGGAGCAATTGACTGAGTGGGATGTAATTTTTGTTAAACTAAATAAGTGAAATAGGTGATGGGAATGACGTGGTCAGCCCAACCGCGCACTCACCGGAACTCATTCCCTGAAAAACAATGGAGAAGAAAACCTTTGGAGAGTTGGAGGAGAAGTTTTGGCACCACTCCAGTTGGGAGCAAGGCATTCACTGTGCCTCTTTGGCATGGAGGGAGCCCTGCCTGGATGGGCCAGTCATCTGCTTTGAGCTCTATGGCAGCCATTTATGCTGTGTTCCTGTATGTATTGGGGAGGGAGGTGTGTGCAGTGGAGATGGGAAAACTCCGTGGGAGGGTGATGCTGGTCCTCTATTTACTAGACCAATTGAGGTTTGTAAATCTCCCATCGAGGATGTTTGCTTAGTGGCCTCTCCTGAGCAGCCCTGCAGCAATATTTCCCAGCAGTGAGTGCAATTTACTCCCTTGTGCCCTGGACATGATGTCGGGGACCGAAAGCCTCCTGTGATGGATGTCCAGGGCCCTGCTGGGAATCCAGCCTGCCTCGATCTGGCCTCTAATTGCTTTGGCATTTTCCTCTGGCTGGGCTGTTGTGTCTATTAGCAGGTGCCAACCTCGGGAGAGCCCAAGCGCCTGAAAGCCCCAGCAGAGGCTTCTCTTGAAAAGAGAACAAGCAGATTTGGAGAGGCCAATTTCAACAGGACCACATAGCAGGGAGAGAAAAACTCTCCTGCTGTCGGGGACTGGGCAGAGGAGGAATGGGGGAGACCCCCCTCCCAACCCCTCCAGGGAGGAGGAAGAGGAAGACACTATAGATTTACAACAGTGGTTACAACAGAGGTCACAGTTCAGAGGCAGATGAGGGGGAAAGTTGGGAGATAATGAGAGAGGTGGAGGCAGGACCGGAACAGCAGCTGACTGACACGGTGTCTTTAGAAAGCATTCTAGATCCCCCATTTCCCAGAACCCAGTAAGCCTTAAAAGTAGGAGCTCAAGTTCCTCTAAGACAGAGGGCACATAGCAGCACCCATAGAAGTGACGAATGAGGAAGTGGGAGAGATGGGGTGGTGGAGATTCACTCGGTACAATGCCATTATCCAAGAGGCTGGGTTCCATAGCCTCTCTCTGTAATATTTAAATAAAAAAGGATGGTAAGAAACTTTTCCTTGTCTTTATAATTTCCTGGGCAACCATTCGGGAGCCACTGACAGCATCCTGACACCCGCAGTCCCTCACACTCCACAGCTGCTCAGGATTTTCCACAGCTGCTACTTGCATAGCCAAAAAAAAAGGTGTGCATTAACTGTATTCACACATTAAGTCTCCAGTCTGGTTTGGCCCTAAGTACATGGCAGACGTTGAGTCTGAGCCTCCAAATGCTTCCTTTGAAGGAAGACCCACCTCTGCCAGACCCTCCAAGTGTCCCTATTTCCCAGCAACACTCCCAGATTTACAGAAGCCATCCCAATTTTGAATTTCATCCTGGAATATCCCAGTTTTCCTTAGGACATTCCTACTTTCTTTGGAGAAATATTGGAGCGCATAGAGTTCTCCACTTCAGAGCCATATGAAGACATGCCTTTATAGGGAAGTTTTCTCATGTTTAATGTTTTATTATGTTTTTATATAATTGTTGGAGGCCACCCAGAGTGGCTGAGGCAACCCAGTCATATGGGTGAGGTGTTGTTGTTGTTAATCAGGACGTCCCTATTTTCATCAGAGAAACGTTGGAGAGTTTGCACTGCTGCTGCTGCAACACCAGACTATAACACAGCTCATTTCCCCTCCAGATCACACTTTTTTCAATCTCCAAAGCACTCAGTATTCCACCAACAACAAAAGAATTGAAAAACACCCCACAAGTTCGTCTTCCTCGACTTTCCTGCCCTGCCAATGCACCTGTCAGCTAGCTCTAGCCCTTGCTTCTCCCCGCCTGCAGAGCAGGCCCAGACACCAGATGCATCCCTCCAGGCCTCCCTATCTGGCTCCTAGAACTCATGGGAGCTGGAATGAGAGGCAGGACATAGCAAATGCACTGAGCTAGAACCACGTTGTAGTTAACTTACAAAGTCTGCCAAGGTAAATGAATGTGTGGAGAGCCAACTTCTCTAGGAAACTGCAGGCAGCTCTCTTGGAGCTTGAAATGTGAAGAGGCAAGGAGGTGGGGGTGATAGGAAGGCAGGCATGTTTATTTAGCCCCTAGCCCTGCCTTCCCCTGTTCTAACAGCAACCTCGCACCCAGAGCCCAAGGGGCAGGGCAGCTGAGCAACAAGATCTCCGCCACTGCTGCTTCTGAAGCTTCGAAGGGTTGATATTTAATGACATTTTCCAAATATTTTAATAGGAATTTCAGATCTTGTTCCTAATCTGACATTTATCTTCTATTTAGCAATGAAAATAAACTTGGGTACACAAATCACCCTCCATATTCTAAATGGCTTCATTGTTGCTTTTATTACTTTTTCCATTAAGCTGTCACAATCTGCGCCAGGCCCAGCGCCTCTGCGGTGGCCAGCTGGAGGGATCTGTCATCTCCACTGGATGATTTACACGGGGGGGGCGGCAATAACTTTATTCATGTTGGAGGATAATTATCAGCTCCATTATTAATGCCTCCCACTTGCCCTCGGGGCAAAACATCAATGAAGTTAAAATATTGACCTGCAATAAAACATGTTTTATAATTAAGCAGACACCTGGATCACTCACCAGTTGAGGCATCCTGGTGCCCCTGCCTGAGGAGGAATCTAAGTGGCCTGGGAGTGCAATTATTGTCCACACACACACACAAACACACACACTTTGCAAATAACTTCTTGTGGAAGGGAATGGAAATGGGCTCCTTTTTCTCCCAGCCAAGCCCCTGCTCAAGATGAACAGAGCTGAGCCTAAACATGGGACTCATTTGATTTGGGTGCAAACTGAGGCCCCAGCAGGGTTTTCTGGTCATTTGCCTGAAGTCAGGTTGCAAAGGGAATCTGGGTGGTTTTCTCCTCCTGCACCTGATCCTTCCTTGGCGGCAGGTCCAGGTCTTGGAGGTCCCTTCAGAGCCTATCTCCAAAGGAAAGAAATCTGCCTGCAGGCCAAGTATTTCCAGGGAAGGAAGGAGGATGTCCTTTTGATGAATTAAAGTGTGTGCATGCCCCCCCCCCGAACAAGAGCAGCTCATTGACTCTGCTACCTGCAAAAACTTGGAGGGTCTGACAGGCACAACCCAAACCCACTGCTGAGTCTCAACAACCGTCTCCATATGGCACTAGAGGAAGCCTTTCTCTCTCTGGGGGCACCCAAGGCATTCGTTTTGCCTACAGAGCACATTCTGTGACAAGCCTTGGCCAAGACCCATGAAGCTACAGCCTGAGACTTTTTGGTCTTCCAAACAACCTGCCAAACACTCTGAAACAGCAAGAATGGGGGATGGAGTCCATCAAACAAACCTCTGCAGGGAGGAAATCTACACCTGGCTGTTTGGTCAGCAGCCCTGATAGTCCATTGACGCAATCCAACCACATGATGGCTCTTTGGCAGCCTCTCCCATGGCCTTGTGAGAAGAAAGCCTTGCCTTGGCTCCCAAGGAGAAACTGGAACGCAAATGGGGGGGGGGTGATTGTGAACAGGATCTGACCTCACTTCTGTTTCTCCCATGTCTAGAAAGCATTGATCTGAGCAGTTTTCCACTAGACCCATGCTTTCCATGCATTTGTCTGAGTGGTTTACCCCTTGCCCTGCTTCTTTCCTAGGGAAAACCTGATCTTTAGCTTGAAATCAGGGCAGATGTCCAACTGAAGAAAACCCAGTTGACACTTGCTCCGACTGAGCACTAAAGATCAGGTTTCCCCCAGTGGGAGGGTCAGATGAGCCACAACTGAACTAATTGGGATTTATGAGCAAAAGCTTAAACAGAGGGCATCAAGCTCCTTGAAGATTATCGAGCTTACCAATATAACACAATTGCACTATTTTATTGCCACAGCCAGACTCCAGCTTCTGTGGGCCTCAAAAGCATTATGGGATTGCTATGCCCCACACTCTCTAGGTCACTTGGTGGGTCTAGCCAGAGGGAGTGCCTGTTGTTGTTGTTGTTGTTATTGTTGTTGTACCCCGCCATCTGACTGGGTTGCCACAGCCACTCTGGGTGGCTTCCAACAGATACAAAAACACAACAAAACATCAAACATTAAAAAAATCCCTATAAAAGACACCCCTCCCCAGTAGAAATATGCAGTTTGATCTCCCCTGAAGAGAGAGCTCTTTCCTCTTCTTGGAACTTCTGGAGAAGCCTCATTCTTCAGAAAGAGCAGCTGGCTTTAGCATAAGTATCTTTTGTTGTACTGTATATCTGAACCTTCAGGAACTGTGAAATTACACCTGTCTATAGTTCTTACAGTTAATACCCCTTGGTTACTTTCTTCTATCCTGTGATTTCTCCCTTTGATGTACAAATGTAAATGTAAAATTTGGCTTATCCTGACATTTTCTACTTATTGTTTCATATGTAAAGGATGCCTAACTTTCTACTGTATTCGTTCATCCAAACCAAATAAAAAAAAAATTTTTTTTAAGAGAATGAATAGCAGCTGACTTGGAAGCTGCCCACAGCATGTGTAACTTTGAGGGAAGAAATGTCTTTCCCCCAGTAGCTGCCAAATCTGTCCTTCCCAATTATCTTCCATTGGGGCTGCAGTGCAGGGGATGAAGAGAGCACAGCCACCCTGCTCAGCTCTGATTAGGCATTTACTCCAGCTGTTAAGAACCCAATGCTGTCTGGAATCAATGAGGAAAGCTCACAGTGGCAGCAGGTGCATGTTCTTAGCATATTGTAGATGTTGGGCATTAATGGACGCATGAACTCACTTACTGCAGGAGCACCTTTGGATATGAGCGTGATTTGCATGCACAGGCTGACACAGGTGTGAATGAACTGAAATTTGCTTACTCAGGATGGCAACTGCAGTGACTCAGCAAATTCTGTCAACCCCCAAAAGCTGAGGCAGAAGGAACCTTTTGCAGACAGTCTGAATGTCTCATTATCAGCTGTGCTCAAATTTCCTGGCAGTATATGCCTCTGTGGGACAGGTGTCTATGGCAGCTCAAGGGGTTTAGTGGCCCAAGTGCAGACAGGCCAACCATCATCACCCCATCAGCACATTCCATTGAGACAGGACAGGATCAGCACCAAGGACAGTGGCAAGAAAAGTGGTGATCTCTCACCATCTTTATTCCTGGCCATTGGCTAGGCTGGCTGCTGGAAGCTAGAGCCCATCCCCATATGGAGGGCCACTGGTACTCACACCCTTCAGCTCTAAACAAAACTAAAACTCTACAACTCCCCCTCCCCCAGCCTCCCTAGAACTTCTCCCCACCCCGACCCCTGGAACAGTAAGAGCTGTTTGCCAGTGGAACAGATTCCTCCTTCCTTTGGAGGTTTCGAAATGTAAGTTGGGTGGCCATCTGTTGGGGAGCCTTCAGTTGTAATTCCTGCATTGATGCTTTCTGGTGGGAACTGATGAAATTTTAGAACTGTTCAGCTAAGTCTAATGCACTCTGAAAGAGGCATGAGTGGTCTTCCCTATTTCTACCGCAGAGGCTTAGAAGCAAGGGGGTGCAAGAACAGTCTCAGCAAGGTTTCATTAACCAGGGTGAGCATGTTGTTGTATTACTGGGAGAACACAACCTGCCCTCTTCCTGACAACAGTCATCACTTGGTGCAGCCCTTCCTCTTTCTCTGCACCCCTTCCAACACCTTCCAGTGAAGAGCTTCAAGAGCTTCAGGGTTTCTTGAGGCCTGGATAAATTTACTTCTGAGGCTGTTTTGCCCATGATTGTCTCAGGGATTCTTTAGCTGTGGCTCCTGTATTGCTGGAGGTTGGACTAGATGGCCCTGGGGGTCCCTCCCAACAGTACAGTTAGGGAGAGGCAACTCATCAGCTTGCCTACACAGAGGCTCCTTTGCTAAGCAGTGTTTGTGCCTCAAGGCCTATGTCAAGAGAGAGGGGAGGGGTGATACAGCACAAGTTTCACTTCAGAAGTGACCAGTCTGCTGGAGCTTTTGCCTCCGCGAGACACAACGCAGGCAGCCTGATGAGCAGGAGTGAGAACGAGATGACTGGAGGTAAGCTGGGAAGACAATAAACCAAGAGAACACAAGAGCGCAGCTGATTATTTACTTGGATAATAACATGAAGTTCAGAGAAAGGTGGGCTCCGTCTTGCTCACAAACAGAATTGTGAAGCAGCAACAAAGATGACTTTAATACCTTGGAAAAGGTTAACGCTGTTAGGGATTTGCTGCAACATTCAAAAAAAAATATTCTTTCTTTTTAGTCTCTTGGATAAAATAAAACCTCCTTCAATCACACTCTGCTAAACATCCTTGTGGAACAGAATTACCAGATCTTTCTAAAAGCCACAAGATCCTCACACTCCTGGACTGTGGCTCCAACCCCCACTTCTATTGGTTGGTGCTGATGGGAGTTGGAATCCAACAACATCTGGAAGGTGACAGGTTCCCCCTCCCTGGCCTAAATGCTGATCTCCCTCTCTCATTGGCCATTTCCTGATTGTCACAGTTTTCAGATGGGATTTAGCTGGTGCAATTAGAGTTGATGCAGAGGTCTTGTGCAATAAGCTCGTTTCTCCCAAAAGATTGGACTTTTTGCAATAAGGAAAGTGATGGGGAAATCTCCTGGAAAGTGCAAAATAACAGTGCTTGCATCATCTTACCTCCCTGCAAGGCAATGAAAGCTCAATAAACAGGTCACCTAGGAAGGCATCCTCTCTCTCTCTCTCTCTCTCTCTCTCTCTCTCTCTCCCCTCTCTCTCTCCCCCCCCCCCCTCTCTCTCTCCCTCTCAGCTCAAATCCCCCATTTCCCACAGGACTTTGGCCTTTCCCCCTCACCAACCCTGTCAAACGGATCCTGAATCCAAGTCATATAATTTATCATAGAATCAATCATAGAATTGTACAGTTGGAAGGGACCCCATTACACGGATTCCCTGTAATGCAGAAACCAGGTAAAGAATCCTTGACAGATGACTATCCAACCTCAGCTTTAAAACCTCCTGTGAAGGAGACTCCACCTCCTTCTGAGGTAGCCCATTCCACTGTCAAATGGTTCTCTCTGTCGGAAAGTTCTTCCTAATGTTTAGTCCAAATGTCCTTTCTTGTCATTTGAATCCACTAGTTTGGGTCCTCCCCTCTGGAGCAGCAGAAAACAAGCTCACTCCATCTTGCAAGTGAGCTCCCTTCAGGTGTTTGACAATGATCACATCACCTGTCAAGTCTCCTCTTCTCCAGGCTAAGTGCACCCAACCCGTTCCCCACAAATAAGGCTTTGCTCAGGTTCATCCCTTGTGACACTTCCCCTCCTCATGCTCTCCATTCCCAGCTGACTCCTGTACCTCTGTCTAAATTCACACAGTAAGCCTCTTGGAGAAGGGTCCTTTCTCTTACTAAAGTTATGGATGAGGTTAACTGGTGGGATGACAAGAAAAACTGCCAGAAGTTCTGAGGACGGGTGGCTGATCTGGGCAACAGCTTCCTGAAGGCCACTCACTCTGCACTCATCCTGCAATGGAATTTGGCCAGTGGGAAGATGGATGCTTGCTGCCAAGGCTTTGGCGCACGGGGAGTGGGGGAGAATGTGGGGGTCCTGCTGACATGCTACGTGGATCCAAAAGTTGAGAAGAATTCCCAAGGAAAGGAACAACAGCTTCTCTAATCCCTTCCCCTCCCCCAGAAGCAGATAGAACTGCCGGGGGGGCGGTTTACTCAGCCAGGAGACCCCACCACCTACCTTGAAGGCAGACAGAGATCGTGCTGCAGAAGACAAACCCCTCAGCCTCATTTTGCACCGGCTCTTCCCCACGTGGCTCTCTTAAAAGGAGCCAATTTATTTTTATTCAAAATCTATAAGAAACAATCGCCCAGTAAAGCTGTCAGGGTATCTCTTCTGCCAGAGCAGCCCAGCCTGAAAGTGCCATATTGACAGCCCTGAGGAACAAGCCTCATCAGTTCCGCCAGGCTGCCTCCTTCGTAGGGAGGAGAGCAACCCACCAGCAGCACCCCCCAGGACAGCAGCAGCCAGCACCCATAGCACCTGCCACCTAGATCAGCAGGAAGCAGGGAAGGCCCCACCGCAGCACCAGATCCCACCTCTGCAGGCACGCATACCCCTCAAAAGCCTCCCACTCTGCCTCATCACCCTGTTAGAGTCAAGAGAAGAGATAGGAAGAGGCTCGGTCAGAAGCTGAAGGTGGGGGCAAGTGGAGAACCCAAAGGGCACAAAGAACACTTGTTCAAGGGCAGGGCAGCTGCTGTGTATACAGAAGGCCCCAGGCTCAATCCCCAATGGCAGCATCTCCAGGCAGGGCTGGGAGATAGTCTATGCCGATAGCTCAGAGAGCCACTGCTGCCAGTCAGTGTGGACAATACTGAGCTGGACAGACCAAGGATAAGGCATCTTCCTCAGAGTTCCTAAGGACAGCCTGAAAGTCCTATTGTGTCCCGTCTGCACCCATCCTAAATCAACATCAGTGGTGATAGTGGGAGTGGGGGGGGACCATCGTTCAGTGGTGCAGAGCCCCTGCTTGGCATGCAGAAGGTCTCAGGTTCACTCCCCCCTGGCAGCATCTTCAGGCAGCACTGGGAAAGACCCTGGAGAGCCACTGCTGCCAACCAGTATCCACAATACTAGGTGAGAAGAATCAGTGGGAGGACTCAGCAAAAGGAGCAGACTTAGGTATTATGGCACCGTGACCCAGGACAAAATTTGGCTATGCTTTCATTTTTCTTATTTTCATGCCCTCCGCCCTCTCACCTTCTATTCTGCACATGCTCTCAAGTGCACTGCAGCAACTCATGTGACCAGGGCCTAACTTTGAGTAGGTACCCGTATAAATATATTATTGTTGTTGTTGTGTGTCCTGTGCGGGAGAACTACCCTAAGTCCGGCACTGCTGTGGCCCCCTCTGGTGGGTGCCCACCACCACCACCCTCAGTTTTTGCCCCTACAGCCTCCTTATACCTCCCCTTCATTGCAGGCTATGTCAGGGGTGGGGGAACAGTATTTGCTCCAGGCCTTGGGCCAATTTGGGAACAGGCTCTGCATTCTGCATCCTGATCCCCCCCCCAAAAGAGCCTGGCTCCTTTCTGAAGGAAGCTGCTTCTTCCCATCTACAACAAGAAGGCGGTTGTGTGGGATGCAAGAGATTCTCCTCTTCTGAAAACACATTTGAAGACACTTGCAAAAATAGAAACAACAGAAATAACAAAGATGCCACTTAGAAGCAAAAGCAGATGCATAAAATACCCCCAAAATAAACCCAACAGCAGCAGCAGCAGGAAAGGACTTCAATGCAGCTGTCATATGAAACAGCAGGAGGGTCCAAAGCTTCCTCAGATCAGGTCTGGCTCTGTGCTTTTCTGGCCCAGTCCTGCCCGCACTGGCTGGAAGCAGCAACTCTCCAAAAGCCCAAATCTGTCCCTGATGGGAGCTCACAAGACGAAGGGTATTGATCAGGCATAGGCAAACTCGGTCCTCCAGATGTTTTGGGACTACATCCCATCACCCCTAGCTAACAGGACCAGTGGTCAGGCATGATGGGAGTTGTAGTCCCAAAACATCTGGAGGGCCGAGTTTGCCTATGCCTGGTCTAGATAGGCCTGTTCCACAAACAGGGGGTGCTGAGGGGCAGTTTGCTCCCAGGCAGAGTTCAAGATGCTGACGCTCTCCTCCCATATCAGTTCCACCCATCAACAGGCCTCACACTCTTCTGTGACATCTATACAGCTGGTTGTTAGACTATGGATAACCAGGAACTGGACTTCTCCAGCAAATGGCCCCATATCTATGGAGCCTCCTTCCAGTAGAGGTGAGGACAGCTGTCCCTCTGGCAACTGTTCAAAAGGAGAGCAACAGGCACACACCCTCCCATACCCTCCAACATTCCTCTGATGAAAATAAAGGTAAAGGGACCCCTGACCATTAGGTCCAGTCGTGGCCGACTCTGGGGTTGCGGCGCCCATCTCGCTTTCTTGGCTGAGGGAGCCGGCGTACTACTTCCGGGTCATGTGGCCAACATGACTAAGCCGCTTCTGGAGAAACAGAGCAGCACACGGAAACGCCGTTTACCTTCCTGCCGGAGCGGTACCTATTTATCTACTTGCACTTTGACGTGCTTTCAAACTGCTAGGTTGGCAGGAGCTGGGACTGTGAAATGGGAGCTCACCCTGTCACAGGGATTCGAACCGCCGACCTTCTGATTGGCAAGTCCTAGGCTCTGTGGTTTAACCCACAACAGGTGGTTTAACACCTGATGAAAATAGGGATGTCCCATTCCATAATGATAATTTAAATATTTATACCCCACATATTTTACTGGGTTGCCACAGCCACTCTGGACAGCTTCCAACATATAAAAACATAATTAAACATTAAACATTTTTTAAAAAAACGTCCCTATACAGGATTGCCTTCAGATGGCTCAGGGGTCGGATAACTCCATACCCTCCAACATTTCTCCAATAAAAATAGGGACATCCTAAGGAAAAGAGAGACATTCCAGGATCAAATCAGAAACCGGGACAGCCTCTCTGAATCAGGGATGTCCCTGGAAAATAGGGACACTTGGTGGGTCTGTCCTCCTGTCAGGCTTTTGTCTGAAAACATTGCTTTCAACGTTGCTTTATATCTGTGGTTGTTGATACCTTGTTGCTGATGAGTGTTTTATTATATTATTTGTGTTCTACTGTATTTTTCATATTGTAGACCAACCCTCCCAAGAAATTGGCACATACAGACACTTGGAGTGTCCCTATTTTCCAGGGACATCCCAGATTTAGAGAAGCCATCTCAGGCACGTGTAAATGCTAGGTTTTGGTTGCCCATAAAGGGTTGAGTGAGATAGGTATGTTTAGTCTGCAGTAGAGAAGACAGAAGAGAAGACAAATATCAGAAAGCATTTAGGCAGATGGAGGAAGCTTCTTTTCTGCTGCTCCAGAAAGGAGGACCCAAGACAATGGATTTGAAGGACATTTGATTTGAAGATCCCGATTAAACTTTAGGGAGAACTTTCTGATGGCAGGAGCCGTTTGACAGTGGAATGGATTCCCTCAGAAAGTGGTGGACGCTCCTTTGTTGCAGGTTTTTAAACAGAGGTTGGTCATCTGTCAGGGATTCTTGAGCTGTGATTCCTACACTGCAGGAAGTTAGACTAGACAATCCTTGGGAACCCTTCCAACTCTACATTTCTGTGGTTCTATGGTTCCTGAGCTAGTTTAAAAAAGGCAGATGCCACCCACCCACTCCTTTGCTTGGCAGGGGTTTGAGGGGGGCTACTCCAGCCAGAAGATGCTACAGGGTTTCTTGCCATGTGGGCAGCATACATACAGCGGGGGCACTTAATGGTGGGGCTGATCACTAGCAGCTACCTGCCGTGCAGGCGGAGAGCTCCATCTTCAAAGAGGAGCTTTCTTCATCAAATATGTTTGTTTTATGCTCCTGCTGCCCTCTCAAATGCCAGGCCTCATGAGAAAACAAAGCACAGAGGGAGAACAAGTCTTTAATTTATAGAATGCTACTTTCCCTCCCTGCAATTTCTGCGAAGTTACAGACGTGACTTGGAAATTGCAAACTGGCTGCTCCAGCCCTCCCTTCCTCGAAGGGTGAGCATCTGATTAATTCCCTCCATGCTGTTTTGGTTTTTTTGTTATGGAAGGAACCCTCCCACCTCCACACACAGGCCAGATTCACCTGCCATTTAGAAAACCAAGTCTGAAAAGCTAAATAATTCAGGAGGTTTTTTTTCTCTCTCCCTCTTAAAAAAAAATGATTTCACAGAAACTAACTTCTAAGCTTCTCTCTGCAGCGCTTTGCTATTTGCTGTAAAAAGTCTATCAAGGGTGGGGGGGAGGGAGAAGGAATCAGCTTCCAATCTGTCTGGTCTGTTCCATTTGCAGAGGCTGCTGTGTCTTCTGAAGACAACGTAAAAGCTTCTCGGTTTCCTGAGAGAAGCTGGAGACTTGGTTCTTATGAAGAAATGCAAAAACCCAGAGGCAAACAGAGCCCTTAACAGAGGAAGCAGGAAGGAAGTTCCTGCTGTTCTTGGAGCCTAGATTTGGAGGCTCTTTGCTATATCCATCTTTGGGGATATGACAAATCAGATGTTTTGCCCTTTCCATACACACACACAAAAAAAAACCCGGATGAAACAGGAGATTTGAAAACACCATATACAAGCTTGGTTTAAAAAAACTAAAACAACTTCTTTAATTGCAGTAGCTTCACAATACTACTCACTCAGGTATAGGGTGTGTGAAGAAGGTCTGAATGGTTTGTCTGAGTGGGGATGTAGCAGTGGCCTGCAGTCAGCCCCCCCCCCCCGGGTGCATAGGATGTGCACCACTCCGGGTGCCAGAGCAGCTAGCTCCGTCTCTGCCTAAATGCTCTCAGTAATTAGAGCACAGTCATACCTCGGGTTACAGACGCTTCGGGTTGCGCGATTTCGGGTTGCACACCGCGCCAAACCCAGAAGTACCAGAACGGGTTACGTCTGGGTTTTGGCGCTTGCGTTTGCGCATGCGCAGAAGCGCATGCACACAGCGCTGCGGGTTGCGAACGCTGCAGGTTGCGAACGTGCTTCCCGCACAGATCACATTCGCAACCCGAGCGTCCACTGTACAGTGGTACCTCGGGTTACAAACACCTTGGGTTACAAATTCTTTGCGTTACAAACTCCGCTAACCCAGAAATAGTACCTCGGGTTACAAACTTTGCTCCAGGATGAGAACAGAAATCGTGCGGTGGCAGTGCAGGGGCAGTGGGAGGCCCCATTAGAGAAAGCACGCCTCAGGTTAAGAACGGTTTCGGGTTAAGAACGGACCTCCGGAATGAATTAAGTTCATAACCCGAGGTACCACTGTATTCAAGTATTAAAGCCTAGTGCCTCTTTCCCCAAAGCCTCAGTAGCTTCTACCCAGATTAGAGAGTGGGGTGTGATGCTGACATGTGCGATGTCCCCCACAATCGCTCTTGCAAACTGGCACCTCTGGCCTTAATTGTTCCCCTATGAAAAATTTTACCACATGGGATGTAGCTGAGTGGCAGAGTATCTGCTCTGCATGCAGAAGGCCTCAGGCTAAGTCCCCAGCAGCAGATAGGCCTAGAGAGCCACTCACCCTCCACTAGAGGAAGTAATGGGCTCCTTTAGTCTGAAACCAGCTGCCTTCGTTCCTAGCAAACTCAGTTTTGTTCACCCTGCATGTTATTTATTTAATGTATGTATGTTTGTCTTCTTATTTATTAATCAAAAGCCGGCCTCCTGCTTCAGGTCTGTTATCAGGGTAGCTTACAATAAAATATTTAAAACACCATAAAAATAACTAGCACGTAGAAATAAACTCAACATAGCAAATCTCAGAAGGCAGCACTCAGGTAAGACACAAGGAATAGACCCATGGTTCCCAATGTGGGGCACACGCCCCACAGAGGGCAATTTGATCTTTGAGGGGGGCAATTTGCGAATGAGTTATTAACAGCGAATGGCCTTTTAGGCTTCCTCCATGTTAATAGGAGTTCACTTTGTGAACAATAAGAATTATATGTCACTGGGGGAGAATTTTAGAGATGCTTAGGTGGGGCATGGCCAAAAAAAGGTTGGGAACCACTGGAATAGACCATCAGAAATGGGGGGGGGGACGACCCAGGGAAATCTAAAGGTATTCATCCCTTGGTGCCAGAAAGGCATCTAGGCAGGTCTCTGTTGGCCATCTCTGGAGACAGCAGCCCGGCACTGCTGGTGAGAGCCCCATGCCTCACGCCATGCATAGATACATGGATGTCCACATGGCAGGTCCTTCATAACTATTGCTAACTGGGTCCATTGATTCCAGTGAGTCTTCTCTGAATAGAAGTCAACCAAATGCCAGCCTTGGTTTTTAAGGCAGAAAGGTGTTGAGGGAACCTGTCAGTTTGTAGTTTAGTGAGGGCTCTTTTTGTCAGGGACTGGCTAGTAGTGGAAGGTACCAGCCCCCCCACACAAAAGAAGCCCCCAAGAAGGAAGGCTTTAGAGCCTGGGGATTGCTGGTGGGACACAGAGGAGAGGTCAGAGGGAGAAGGATGGCAGGAATGGTTGGATGCTGGAGAAGCAACAGGCTTTAGTGAACAAGGAGAGCCTGTGACGGGGAGCAGCTCAGACTCAGAGGCTGAAGAAGGGGGGCAGGAGGCTGCAGGAGAATCCCAAGAATCTCCCTCTCCTACTGCAACAAGCTCCCCTCCCCACTGGACTCCAAGGACATGCAGGACAATGTATCAGGTGGAACAGAGATTACAGGTGCCCTGACATAGTTTGAGGCTGCTTAGGAAACATCAGGCAGAGAAGGAGACCAAGGGGAAGTAGAAGGCAGGGACCATCAGTCCTGGCAACTGGTCTGGAGGGGCAAGTCCTGTCAGGAGGTATTGCTGAGCTGTATGCCATTTTCTTGAATAAAGAATTAATCACACTTCCCAACTCTGTACCTTGTGTGCTGACCTGCATCTGAACCAACTCTGACAGCTTTTAAGGGATCTCCAGAGCTTCATTCATAAGGAATGGCAAATTCCCCTATACACCCATGAATGGAAGCCCTGGCAAGCACTCAGAAGAGGGTCACATGCATATACACCTTTGAATGTGCATGTAATGTGAGAGAATCAAGGCTGCAGTTGAGTTTCTGATGTGAGGATCAAGCAACTAAGGATCAAGTCTCCAACCCTGTGAGATTCAAGTCTCCAACCCTGGGCAAGTGCCGCTAAGAGTCTGAATGATGACCCTCGTCCATTCTCAATGGGCTTGGCCAGCCCACCTACTGCTGTTGCAACATGACTTTGAGACCAGGAAGTGAAGGTAAGCATGAACCAGTCATCATTTCCAAAGGGCTGAGCAGATGCAGAACAGACTGTGCCAATAATAATCCTATTAGGCTAAATGTCACTCCTGGGACTTGCTGGGGTGTTTGGGAGTCACTGCTCTTGCAAGGGCATTTCGTGGGTGCATCAGCATGGTAGATGCAGAACGATCACTTGATGCAAAAGGAAGCTTTTCCTCATCCTTGGTCCTATTTGGGGGGGGGGCAAGGAAGCAAGTGCCTCCCAGGCAAACCGCTTACTCCCCACCACCATCCCTGCAAAGTTTTTCTTCCTTTGAGAAATCTAACATGAGGGTCAAAACTCTTCTCATTTTGCCCTATCTCTGCCCCACCACAAGGGCTAAAGTCCTTCAGCAAAGTAGAGTCACAACTTTCTTCGTTGGGCTAAGTAATCACTGCCCTCTACCCCAGCCTAACCTCCAGCTGAAAAAATGGGGGGAGCAGGGAGATGGGGAGATTTGCAAGCAAATTCTGCTAGGCCAGATTTATTTATAAATGTCTGGATTTCTTTTCACTCAGCATCACCAATTATGGATCGTTCCAGATTTAGAGAATCTTGAGGCAGGCGGGTATATAAAACATTGGCTTTTGCAAGATGTTGATTAACATCCCTGCTTTAAAATAAGCACCTGGATGAGAGTTAAAAGGCTGACAAGCAATTCAAAAGTCCAGATCAGGAAGAAGAGTTTGGATTTGATATCCCGCTTTATCACTACCCGAAGGAGTCTCAAAGCAGCTAACATTCTCCTTTCCCTTCCTCCCCCACAACAAACACTCTGTGAGGTGAGTGGGGCTGAGAGACTTCATAGAAGTGTGACTGGCCCAAGGTCACCCAACAGCTGCATGTGGAGGAGCAGAGACGCAAACCCAGTTCCCCAGATTACGAGTCTACTACTCTTAACCACTCCTGGTGTTGCAGTTGCCCACTTCCTGCCTATCGCCTTCCATGGGCTGTGACATGGGGCTCCACCCAGCAACTCCAGTAGCAGAATTCCACAAAGGATGTGGTGGGTCCCTCATTCCAGCCTCTCACTTATCAAAAGGTTTCTATTAAGTTGCATGGAAACCCTGTGTTTCTGGACTAACTTCTAGCAACGGACCCGCTTTCAAAGGCAGCCCACTCCAGAGAGATGGGAGCATCCCACCCATCTCTTGCGGCCCCCAACATCATTTCATGTGGCCCTCCAGATGCCGCAGGCTCACTCTTGCTGTGTGGAACATCCCTTTGGGAGTTGCCTCCTCTTCTACATCATGCTTCACGAAGGAGGGGCAGTTGTAGTAGTGGAGGGCCAGAGAGCCTGGATACAGAGAAGGAGGGCCAGTGTCATGGACAGGCTGGATGCAGAGGAGTGGTGGGAGGCAGCAGCTGGGGAACCCCCAAGGGAACCCCCAGGGGAAGAAGGCTCAGAGCCAGGGGGTTGGTAGTGGGATGACATGAATGGTCAGAGGGAGACTAGAAGGAGGAGGCATCAGAAGTTGAAGAGGTAACAGGGTTTAGTGAGCAGGAAGAGACTGTGGCAGAGAGCAGTCTAGAATCTGAAGCTGGAGAGCAGTAGGGGTCAAGAGGCTGAGTGTAGGCAGGCTATGGAAGAATCCAGGGAGTCTCCCCTTCCTGCTGTGACCAGCTCTCCCTGCCAGTCTTCCAGAACACTTGGAGAAATGAAGAGGCAAGAGCAATGAGAGACAAGACAACAATGCCTTAGGCTGCTGGGGGAGGAACCGGGAGAGGAGATTTAGAGAGTGGTGGGAAGGCGGAGCCTGCAGTCCTTGCAACTGCCTCATTGGAGCAAGACCTACTGGAAAGGGTTGCTGTGACCACTAGGCCTGCGCTGTTTTACTTTCTTTGAATAAAGAGTTAACTTCACTAACATTGGGCACTGTGTTGTTTTATTGCTGACCTACGCCTGATTCCGAGTCCTGGCAGCCAGAGGGAGAAATGGAGGGGGATGGAGCTACAATAGCTGGAAAGAGGGGAAAGGCCAGCTCTGAGCTGTGTTAATGGAGGGAGATGGCAATAAGCAGAGAGTCAAAGGTGGTCAAGACAGGAGACAAAGCAGGAGAGATGTGGGGGGGGGGAGAGAGAAGGATGCAATCTAGGAAACCCTGCCCACTTTGGGCTCTGACTCCACCCACCACCAGCAGGCACCGCCCGCCCCTGCGAAGTATTATCACCAAGGGAATGAAGCCCTGGACAAAGAAAATGTGCCATGCCCCTGTCTCAGAAAAAAAGATATCTTATTAGGCAGGCAGCTCAGCTCCTTTCAACAAAACAATAACAACCCCACTCTCCAAAAGAGAAGGGGGGAGCACCCACACATACCAGGACAAAGCAATGAAGTGCCCAGAACTTTTTATTTTAAAAAAAACCTGGCAAGCAAGTCTTCTCTGAAACCTGCACCATTTTCAAACATTTTATCAGCCAGTTTTCAAATAGCCAGCTGTGCCAGGCAAGCCTTTGCAGAGAGAGCCCCTCTCATCGCTACAAAGCGTGTCAAATCTGAATCAAACAGCTTAGCCACCTGTTTTCCACTTTGCAGGCAACCAATCATTGTTTTCAAAGTAACAAAGCTGTTTCCAATTTGAAAGCAGCAAATCAAAGTTTAATTATTTTGTCCTTCAGAGCATTCAACTATCTTTTCACTGTGTCTTTTTCAGATAGGAAGGCCTATCGCTGGCCAGCTTAAGGACAGGGGAAAAGCAGCCTGGCAGACGAAGACAACCCTCCAAGCAGCATTAGAGCATTTGCAATCTGGAGCTTTCTGTATACCCCAGAGACAAAATGTGTGTGTTATCTAACCACATTGCCCCTCCACCCCAAAAAATGGGGTCGTTGCTTTTCCACCAACAAAATGCTTCCTCTTTCTGTGGCTATATCTTAGGCTTGCATGTTGACAGAAGGGTGGCCTCCTGGGTATTTCCAAACCACTCAAATATACATTTTTTGAAATTAAATTTTAGTTTTTGAATAATATGAAGGGAGAGAGACTGCCCTCCCTTTTTACCCCAGTGATCAAACATTTAGCTTCCAGGCTATGCTTCGAAAGACTGAGCCAAAATCTCTGGAGAAAATACTATACCAACTGTCACAAAGGGAAGGTTTGCATGTAGTCATAATGGGCAGGAACCATCAACAAAGAACTGTAGAGTTGGATGGGACCCTGAGGGTCATCTAGTCCAACCCCCTGCAATGCAGGAATTCTGCCCACCACCAACCTTCTAGTTAACAGCCACACACACTGACCCATTGCGCCACATAAGAAGGTCCTGTTGATCCAGTCTGACAGATGCATTTTGGTTGGGGAATAGAAGGCCAGCTGCTACCCAAGCACTGGAGGGCAATGGGAACTGCTGGTGTGCCTGTGAGGTCATAAGGAAAGGTGTGACCACTCAGTGGAATCAGTTGCACCTTCTGGGAAAGGGCCCTTGTAGCTCAGTGGGGAGAGAGTGTTGGGAATTCCATTCCTCCCGCGGCTGCAGATATGTGGGATTGTCACATGTCACATGTCTGTTTACATTCCAGCATAGATTGTTGTTCTGACAGAGAGCACCTGCTTTGCACACTGACGGTCCCAGGTTCAATCCTCCTTATGGTGTATCCAGGTAGGGCTGAGAAAAGATGTCTGCCTGACACCATTCCCAGTCACCAATTGGTGAAAATGGCAAGTCTGATTTGGCAGAAGGCAGCCTCCTCTGTTCCCAGTTAAGAAGCCACATCTATATACTGTTACACATTTGCGAGGACCGGAGGCAGATTCCCTTAAAATTTCTGAATGCCAGATCCTCCTCATAATATCTGGATTTAGTAAAAGTTAGGATTATCAAGGTTTGGTTAAACTTTGCCAAACTTCGAACTCCCCTGGATTTAGTTATGCTAATGAGCCAAGCCATTAGGAAGGGACAAAGACAGTGATTGCCCATCAAGGGGCCAAAACTGGTGGGCAAGGGCCCTTCTTTGTTGGGTGCTAGTGGGCAGAGGCAAAGGCCAGGGTTCCAGCTCTGAATGACAAAAAGGAGAATGAGGGATAGAACTCCACCTGATCTGGGGATGACAGGCTAAAGACACACAGAGGATGACTTTGTGCTGTCCTCTGAATCCAATGCTAACCTTAAGGGGGAAGCCAAGCCCTCAGAGGATACGAATGTTCTGTAATCCATCCAGCTAGGTGCAGGTTGTATATATGTGTAAATAAAAACATACTTCATAGGGACACAACAGTCTCTGCTGTGCCGAATTTCTGAAGAAAACACAAACCCTGGGTAAGTGCCTGGAACCCCTGGAATCTCACACCACTCGGAGATAGGGGTGGTATGTAACCAATTCCCCCAAAGCCTAGGATGCTTTAGAGACAGTGTCCCAAGTGCCTTATTGTCCCAGGTGATTGTTGTTTCTCTGGTAGCTAACATGTGAGTGTTGTAACCTTAGATAACATGAGAGATATAGGGTTGCAAATCTCTGTTTTGAAGGGAGTTGCTTTTGAGTCTTTTCTCCCAAACTCAGTGAAATGAAGATGTGAAAGGAAGCTCTCCTGGAGGGAGAATAAACAGCCTGAAGGCTGGAATGCAGGCTATGGAGAGAGAGAGAGAGAGAGAGAGAGAGAGAGAGAGAGAGAGAGAGAGAGAGAGAGAGAGAGAGAGACCTTTGCTTATAGGTCTGTTTGGACTATTTCATATTTTATAAGATGCTGAGCATGTGCTGGACAGCACAAGACATTATGTGGATATTTTGGAGGTATCATTTGATGTATTCTGTTTTATTTCAAAAAGTTATGCCAGTAAAATCTTGAATAATATTTTTATGAATCTGGACAATTATTTATTCCAAAAGGGGTTGGTTCTTATGTTTCCAGTCGCTTCAAATAGTGCAATATTAATATCTGCAACAAAGTCACTGTCCATCCATTGCTTAAGCCCCCGAGGCTCAGCAGAAATAGTTTTGTTTTAAATGGAAGACAAGACATTTATAGACATTAATTAGAAATTATTTATAAATGGAATGTATTTGTAATAATTCGTTTGTTTTTAATCACATTTTTCTCCAGTTTGTGCTTTTAACCTTTTTCTATCACAGTGACCAATAAATAACATTGCAAAGTATGTTGACTTGCATTAAAAATAAAAGAGGTATTAAAAATAAATAAGAACAAAGGAAGCCATATTGGCCCATAAGAAGAAGAAGATGGTTCAGTTAGGCCAATAAAGCAAGCATTAAAACAAGTACTTGATCACCACAGCAAATCCCTAGTCTGTGCTGATGGCAGATTGGACCAGGGCACAATTTCCATAATTTTCAGGGCTACCAAAGACATGCTCCCTCCTGAGAAAGAGTCAGCAAGTACATCTGTGACATATCACCGATGCAACAGTCCCAAGAGCCTCCCACCTCTGCCCCACCTCTTTCTCCCTCACAAATACACTTTGCCATGCAGAGCACACCCTGAATTAATTACTCTCTGCTCTCAAAGTGGTGACAAGAATCCAATTTCCCCTTAAGTCCGTTTGCATTCTGGAAGTTTGCAAACGCAACCCTTCTGGAATTAATGAAACACCCTAAACAGGTTTATTCAGAAACAAATCCTGCTGAATTTTATTTTATTTTATTTTAGGCATTTATATCCTGATTAATCATTAGCATTTTCTAAGCAGTGCACATAAGCATAAACTAAAACAATGCGGAGTCATCACAAAGCTGCTGGAATAAGGAGGTTTTTGTCAGGCACCTCCCGATTCCAGCAGTTCAACTCAGAGAGGGCCTGCCTGATCTGATTTCATCTTCCTGACCTAAGGAAATCCAGGTGTCAGAAGTCTAAAACGATACCTAGCTGAATTTTCCTTAGTCTTAACTCTGTTGACGAAGCAAGGAGCAGCCCATAATTATGCAAGGTCTTTTCAGACATGCTTTGTAGATGAGATATTAAATATCTGAGTCTTTACACCAGCAATTACAAAAGATTTAGAGCAAGCAAGAAAACAATAATTAACACTTCAGAGGTTCAGTGGAATGTCTTAAATTCCAACAGGGAAGACTCAGCTTCAGGCCGCACATGGAAGTAGGGAGGCACAGCATAGCACTGGGAGCAACAGGATTTCTCTTGAAGCCACACGCTGCAGGCAGCCAGCGCAGGCCAGAGGAGGGCCACTTAGAATCGTAGAATGGTAGGGTCAGACATACATATCCATTCTTAAGGAACGTATCCATTCTTAAGGAAATCAGCCCTGAGTGCTCACTGGAAGGACAGATCGTGAAGCTGAGGCTCCAATACTTTGGCCACCTCATGAGAAGAGAAGACTGCCTGGAAAAGACCCTGATGTTGGGAAAGATGGAGGGCACAAGGAGAAGGGGACGACAGAGGACAAGATGGTTGGACAGTGTTCTCGAAGCTACCAGCATGAGTTTGACCAAACTGCGGGAGGCAGTAGAAGACAGGAGTGCCTGGCGTGCTCTGGTCCATGGGGTCACAAAGAGTCGGACACGACTAAATGACTAAACAACAACAACAAAAGGGTCAGACAAGACCTCAAGGGTCATCTAGTCCAACCCCCTGCAATGCAGGAATCACAGCTAATCTAACCTCTGCTTAAAAACATCCAATGTAGAAGAGTCCGCCATCTTCCAAGCTGGTCTGTTCCACTGTTGAACTGCTTTTACCATCAGGAAGTTCTTTCTTTGTGTTTAGTCAGAATCTCCTTGTCCTGTATCCCTGAAGTCCTGGATCTGCCACTTCTGACCTTTATCAATCCCTTCCCTCCCAGCCTGCTCTACTTGCAGGGCCACCAAGTCTGGACAGTCCTGGGCTTCTCTCTGGAAGAAGCTCCCCAGGCCAGGTGGCATATAGACGTCCAAAGCTGCCACTAAGCTGCCCAACTCATCCATTTGTTTTCCACATTCACACTTCAAAAGCAGCTTGATCCAGGCAGGGCAAATTCAGCAGGGGTACTATAACACACCCCCCACACACACACACACACACACTTTAGCATGTCTACCATATTGACCAGAATATTGCACACTCCTGGTTATAGGTGTCATACAAGCTAAGTCTGGCCTTCTTTGGTATCCATACCCCCAAACCACTCCCATGGCCCTCCTTTAGGCCTGCAATTCAGAACATCAGGCCTTCCTGCAGGCCCCTCATCCTCCTCCCTGCTCACAAAGCACCTCAGGGTAATCCCTTTCCTGCCAAGCAGGAGAACTAATCAGAGCCAGCCTCTCACCAAAGCCAATCACTGCTTCGGTGGAGTTCCCTTTGTTGCCCTGCTGAAGCCCCTCTAGGCATGGCATGCTCTGATAGCCTGAAAGAGGATCTCCTTGGACAAATATTGCAGTTGTGGGGGACTCCTGAACAGAGCCTGCTGAAGGCAGATATTCCTCAGGGCAAGAGGGATGATCTGTGGGCAGGGCCGCTGACTTGCCCCATACATAGAGGGGGCTTATGCGGCTCTGGGGTGCTGCTGCCACCCCTCAAGGAGAGCCTGCTACTGGCACTCTCACTGCTGCCCAGCCTTGTCCTCCTTGTTGTTGTCCTCCTTGTGGCTGCCCAGGGTCAGATAGAGCAGTGCACCTGCACCGCCACCTCCATCCATGAACACGCAGCCAAGGCCAAGTAGCAGAAGGCAGTTGCTGCATAGCCAGCGCTGGCTGTGCGGCAAAGAGGCATGTGTGCAGCTGGGGAATGGTGGTGGTGATGCAGTAGGCACCGATAGGGCGGAGAGAGGCGTGTGGCTACTTTGGCAGCCGCTAAGGCTTCCTCAGGGCTCTCCACAGGTCCCACCTCTGCCCCTGCGGCACTAGGGGATGGCGGCATCCTCATCAAAACAGCAGCAGCCACCCCTTCAGCTCTTCTTTCCCCTCAATGGGCAGAGACAGGGTGAAAAGGTTTCTGCACCATGCAGAAAGACAGTCTACTCTGTGTTCGCTGGAGCAACAGCCCCTAAGTTCAGGGATTTTCTCCCTCTCCACAGAGGCAAGCCTGGCGCCTTCACTAGACAGCCTTTGGCAAAGGCTGAAGACACAGCTCTTTGTTCTGGCCTTTTGACAACTGAGGCAGGTGTGTTTTCAGGACTCCACTTGTTTCTGTGATTGCATGCTGTTTTCAGCTGTCTTTAACAAGGAGTTTTAAGTGTTATAACCCATCCTGGGACCTGAGGGTGAATAATGGGCAATTATTTATTTATTTACATTTGCTATTGTTTTATGTAAACTGCTTAGAGGTGGTAGTTGGGGTTTAGTTAAGCAGTATATTAATATTGTTCAGTAAATAAATAAGAGTGGTGTGTGTTTGTGTATCCGTTTACCCATTATTGGAAGTAGTGTCCCTTAGGCAAACTAGTCTCACACAGAGAGAGAGAGATTGCTAATTTCCAGCTATTGCCTACAGTTGCTAAGAGGGACATACAGACTGTTCGTCTGGCCCAGATCCTGACCCAGAGATGGCAGGCAGCACCCCTTTCCTCTTCATTTGCCCACCAGGAGCAGTGGGGAGGAGACAGCCACTCTGCCATTTCTTGGGCAAGCCAGCCTTGGCCTCCTTCATTGGCATGCAGACCATCCAGTCACCCCCGTCCGACCTCCCTCCCCTTCCTGCCTCCTCACTCAGGGTCTTTGCTAGCTGCCCCAGATAAGAGGACAGCTACGTTTTACCTTCTCCTGTACCTCTTTCTCCTCCACTGTCATCACAGACCATCTTGCACCTCATCGTTTACCTCCAATCAAGAATTACCCACATGCAAGGAGCAAAAAGAGCTTTGTAGATGCAATTTGCTAGTGACTTGCTGAAAAATGGGTTTAATTAGGATACTAACGGGGAGTGTTTTGCTCCTGCGGTTCAAAAGCCAGCGTCTGAGGGTGCCCATTATTCCAATATTTTCAATTATATATATTGGGATATTTCTCCTCTTGCCTTAATTATCAGAATCCATCTTTATAAATCCCAATTCGGAGCCAAATGAAGCAAAGCCCCCACCCTTGATATTTTACTTAAAGGGATTTGGAGCCAGGAGCAGCTGTGGCTGCCAGTGCAGCACATACCTCTCCAGGGCTTCATTGCCCTCCTGGGAGGTAGGGGAAGGGGGTGCCATAGGGCAGATTCTGCAGACCCTCAGTCTGCATGGTGCCAGCCTGCATGGTGCCAGCCTGCCACACTGCAGTGAGACAGGATGCCGGGGCTGGAGGTGTGGGCCCTGTCCCTCTTTGGCCAGCCATGGTCTGCTGAATGGCTCCAAGTCACAGCTGCCCCTTTGGAGACAGATGACTGATGGAATTACTAAATTGCCTGGAGAAGGTTTCTCCCGAGGAAAAGCCGGGTGGCCATCATTAGAGCCAGCGCTGTGCCCTGCCACCCAAGAAGCCCTCCCCTGTTGTATTTAAAAGGAAACCAAGTTCTGCCACTGAACTGCCTCTGACCTGCCGACACTGCTAAATGAGGCTTGTCATTGTAAAACACTGATGAGATTAATAATAAATATGGAAGGTGACGGGAGAGAGAAGAGAGAGAGAGAGAGAGAGAGAGAGAGAGAGAGAGAGAGAGAGAGAGAGAGAGAGAGAGAGAGAACTCTAAGAGGGGCACCCAGCTGTGGTTGCTGCCATGGCAGTGTGGATGCCTGCCCTCCTCCTCCAGGATCAGAGTTTATTTCACGGATCAAAGGGGCCCCTGCTCGGCTGCTTTTTCTACCAGTGAGGAAAGGACTCATTTTCATTTTTTTAATATATTAGCCAACTTGCACAACAGCACCAGCCTCTTGAAGCCCCTCTGCTTTGTCACAGGGAGAGTAAATTTAGAATAATAACAGCATGGCCTGCCCTAAAAATGCCTCCAGCTGACACTGGCTCCGCTGGTAATCAGCCCAAATGAAAGATAGAATGTCCAGGTTTGAATTAAACCGATGAACTCAAGGCCTATATTATTTAAAATGAGCCAATATGCTGGGCTCTCTCCAACCGCCTGCTTGCAAGGGTCTGGATTCCGCGGGGAGATTTCTCCTTGTCAGCTTGAATAATTCTCTCTCATCAAATATGGAAAAGGAATAATGTGATGAAGAGGCCAAGGCGTATTGCCTCGATTTGGAGCCTTGGCTTCGTGTTTCAGTTCACATCCAAAGCAGGGGCTCACTCCTGTTCCTGTTCCAAAGCTTCAGAGGACATCCGCATTGACTACAACGGGAAAATCAACAAATGGCCATTATTATAGTTTTCCCTTTGTTAGCAGAAGTGGGTGGAATTTGCAAGCTTAGCAACCCCTTCTCAGGGGATGAAGCCTGCCATATTTCTTACAAAGAGGTCCAAGGGAGTTGTGCTAAGCACCCTTAAAGCTGATTTGGAAAAGAGAGCTCATCTGGTCCCCTCTGTCTCTACCCCTTCCAGGAACTGTCTTGAGGGGACAGCACAAGCTTTTCTGGGCTCTTGCATCATACTTGGACAGGCCATTTTATTGAACTACAGTGGTACCTCTGGTTATGAACTTAATTCATTCCAGAGGTCCGTTCTTCACCCGAAACCATTCTTAACCTGAGGTACCACTTTAGCTAATGGGGCCTCCCACTGCGCCACCGAGTGATTTCTGTACTCATCCTGAGGTAAAGTTCTTAACCCGAGATACTACTTCCGGGTTAGTGGAGTCTGTAACCCAAAGTGTTTGTAACCTGAGGTGTTTATAACCCGAGGTACCACTGTATAATAAAGAGTACACTAACACAAGCATTGCTGTGTGTGATGTGCGTGTGTTTCTGTGCCACATAGTCACTCAACAAAGAACATAACTGCAGACAGACATATAATAGAGCATTGTTTCACACAGATACAAAACTGAAATGAAGTACAACTCGGGCCAGAACGAGGGGTAGGGGTGGGGTGAAAGGGAGCGATGTCATTATGAGGAACTAGAGGTGCTGTGCATAGGATAATCCTTTTTTTAGAGTGGCCTGAGGTCACTCCATTGTGCTTTGTGGCTGAGCAGGAGCTAAACCAAGGACGCCTTGATGAAGTTGGGAGTGGCTGGAGGAGGAGCGGGATGCAGAGGCCAGGGAAAGGACACCCCTCCACTTACAGTTCTTTGCATCACCCTTTGGACCTCCTGGGATACTCACCAAGCAAAAACCTTCTGTTACCTAGAACTGGATATGTGCAATGCAACTGAGCTGTGTGCGGAGTGGGACACAGCTGCAATCCGCATGGCATCTATCCACCAAAGCAAACCTAGAGTGAGAGACTAGCATGGTGTCAGGCATCAAAGAATCCAACCCCCATGGTAGGCTGCCAGGAACGGATAAGAAGGAAAGATCTTACCAGTGCTTTTTATTCAATATTCACAGAGAGAGGCTTAGAAATGCAGCTCATGGAGTAATGGTGTTGCTCCAAGTGAGTCTCCACCTTCTCCCTCTCTCCCTTCATGTATCATCACTACTGGTGCTGAGCAGTGCCCTTTGCCTCTGAGCTCTCTGCTCTCCTACTTTCAATGTTCGCCAGGTTCTGGGACAGGGGAGGTCTGGAATGCTTTCTAAAGACACTGTGTCTGTCAGCTCTCCCCTCCCCTCCCCCGCTTCTTCTTCTTCCTCCTCTCCCATTATTTCTCAGCTTTCCCCCTCATCTGCCTCTGAGCTGTGATCTCCCTCAAACCCCTGTTGTAATTCTGAACTGTCTTCTTCTTCTCTGGAATGGTCAGGTTGGGGGCAGGGGGTCTCCACCATTCCTCCTCTGCCCAGTCCCTTACAGGTGGTCTCAGCAGGTTCCAAGACTCCACAAGACAAAGGCTGCCAATCCCCATTCAGAAGGGGTTGGTGGGTGCCTGGAAGGGGCAGATACCTGCAGAAGCACCAGCTGGGTCCTTGATCAGCCTGGAGATGCCCCCATCAGGGCCATCTGCATTTTGAGGTGCCAGAGGAAACATCCCAGTAAGGCTGATGTTCTGAGTTTGGTGTTATTTGCTCAGGTCAAAAACACATTTGCTGAGTATTTTTTCTTCCACAAATGAGTAGAATCCCAAATCACACTAGTTTGACTTGCCCCTTCTCATGATGACCTCAGGGACACATGATTGTCCCTGAGCCACCAGGGCAAGAAGCCACTTTGTCTGGCATGAATGAAACTGTCCTTGCTACAAACTGGACAGCCCTGGAGAAAAATGGACCCACTTGCCCCTGACCAAATGAAACGCCACTCTGACACATCTGAGCAGTGGGATGGCCATCTCTTATTAGCCAGAGAAGCAGAACCGGAGCTTGACTCTGTCTTTTCTTTCCCTCAGAAATCTGACATATCTGCATCTGTTCCTCAAGCAGGCAGTGATGTATGCAAGCCACTCAGCCTAGGAAATTATGAGTGCCCAAGTTCTGTTGGGCAATCGCTCCCCTCCGTGCGATGCTTCTGAGCTTGATCACAACTCGACTGGCTCCTCTCCCTGCTTGGTTAAATCAACTCCGACAGCTCCTCAGCTCAGCTTGGGTGTAGAATTCAATTCACATAATCAATGCCTTTAAACAACAGTGAGGCTCTGTCTAGTCTGTGGAGAGGAGGGAGGGAAGGCCCGCAATCCCAGCGAGGGGGCAGCGTTAGCACCCAGCAGGGTGTACATCTGCTAGCAAGAGGAGGGAATACTCTCGAGAGCAACTGGGGGAAAGCAAACACTGAAAGTGAGAGAACAGCCCCTGAGAGAGTACAGGGAGTCTCAGGACACCTCCTCCAGAACAGAATGGCAGGCGAACAGCATTTCTGGGTGCTGGAAAGAACCAGCTTCACCAGGAGGGCAGCAAGGAAGGGCCCTAAGGGAAGATGCACATTTTCCCCAGGACGGAACATCAGAAAAGCCCTGTAGTGCTGGATCAAGCCAAAGGGCAACCCCCATCTAGCCCAGCATCCTGTTTTCACAGTGGCCAACCAGGTGCCCCCAAAGGAAAGTCCTGAATGCAGCAGCACTACCCTCCCCACCTGTGATTCCCAGCAAGGGCTGTTCAGAGGAGTCGTGCCTCCAAAACAGCTTGGCCCCATATTCCGTCAGCCATATCTGCGTCCTGGGACTGCCGGCTGCATGGATCTCTGGCGGTCTGGGGTGGGTTGAGGTCCAAGTGCCTCCATTACAGAAAGGAGTTCCAGCCTCTCACAGGATCTCTGCAGGGCCAGAGGGGGACATCACCCACCAAGCCACCTGCCGCCGCCCTGACACAGCTGATCACTCATGTAACAACTTCCTGTTTGGGACTTCAGGGTTTTCCTTAACAGCTTCGAGAATTACTTAATTATTCACTTTGGTAAATATGGGCTATTTATGAGTTTCCATCAATCTCAATGTGGAGGCAAGTCATACTTTTCAGTTATTTAAAATAAAATTGCGGGTTAGCTGGATTGCTTCTTCTGGAGCGTCTCAAATTAAAACGCTTGCCAACAATTATAATTAAAATGCTTGCCAACAGTTATAAAACTGATGGTGTGGCTGAAGGGGAAAATGGGCCTTGAAAGAGCAGGGAAGCTCTTCCTTTGAAGGAGGAGGACTTCAGTGGGCCCATGGGCAACCAGGCATCCTGAAACAGGAGCCCTTCCTACACATTGGGCTCACGCTTCCTGAAGCAGCCAGAGCAGCCCACCCTGAAGTTACCAATGGCACAAACCTCACACTGTGCCTCTTTCCCAAGAGGGAAAATTCCAAAAGTGCCCACAAGCCCAAAAAGTTTGGTGAAACACCCACACACACCTCCTCCTCTCCCTATTCCCTGCAGAGAGTCAGAATGTCTTCCACAGAATGAAATCCAAAAAGATCATAGATCACAGAGTTGTAGAGCACCATCTAGTCAAACCCCCTGCAATGCAGGAATACGCAGCTGTCCCATACAGGGATCAAACTTGCAACCTTGGCATTATCAGCACCATGCTCTAACCAAGTGAGCTATCCAGGCTAGGGGAAGGTCTGGCTGCCCTGGGCTTCCTCCTGTGCTACCCCTCTTCACCCTGCAGCCTGAAGTGGGGAGGAATGTGCTGGCTCTGCCCTCCCAAGCACAGGGGGACCCAATACTCCTGCAAGCAGAAAGGGCTGGAGGCTGCACTCCCTTCCTCTGCCCACACGGCAAGGCAGCCTGTTCATTCACCTCCCAATCCAGTCTTCTGCAAATCCAAGCCCCCTTTCCTTCCTTCTACCAAATAGAATACATGTATAATAATAATAATAATAAAATGCAAGCCCTGAACTTGCTTTTCCTACATTTTAGGACACAGCTGCATGCAGAGCCATTTCCACATGGAGAAGCCTATTCACATCTAATATTGTGTAAACTCATCATCTCAATGGCTCTTATTGGATGCACATTGGTAATCGGAGCTGCAGAGCACTCTTATTCACACACATACCAGCCAACCCCGACCTGATGCATGGCGTATTTGCTCAGGGTCTCTGTCTTGCCGCCTCTCCTGTGCTGTGCTCAGAGAGAGATGATCATTCTGATCTATTTTTTATAAAAGAGCTGGTGGGTTTCCTCTGCCTTTGATGCTTCGCATACACAGGGGGCCGCCATAATAACTGCCTGGCATTGAGATTCATAGTCTGTAGCTAATCTCCAATGCTTTGATGCATGCAAGAATTATTAGCATTATTACTGATGTCACTGCACCATGCCTAAGACGTGAGAACTCTTTGTGAGTCCAGCACTAATGAGAGGAGGAAGCAGATTTCTTGCACCAGGCTTCCTTCTGCTGCTTGAACTGGGAGGCTTGATGCCATCTTGGCATCCAATTCCAGGAAGGAGAGCAAGGCATCTGGTAGCCTTCAATCCCTTCCCAGCTTTTGCTGACTTGCTGGAACCAGTGTGAGGCTGGCAATGCCACAATGTGTCCAACAACAACCACCACAAGCTCTGGCAGCTCTGGTCCCATGATTCAAAGCATAGAGTTGGGAGGTTGCTCTTAGTCAAGCCACCAGGAGCAATCTTTGCAGGGCCCAAACTGCCTCAGGTGAGAAGGGAGCTGGGGTGGAGGGCAGGCTCTTTCCTGCACCATCAGGAAACTGCTGTAGTATCCTCCCTTGGTTCTTCTCACGCATGGAGATGCTTAAGGGGGAGGCTTGGACCTGCCTGGGGATGCATGTACATCCCTCTGGACCACTTGCAGAAGGAAAGGAGGCAAGAGCTGGTGCTTATGCCACCTCACCAGGGCAGCAGGAATTTCCCCAGCCTCTCTGAATAACTGCTTCTTCTCTGGCCCCAGCTGGGCAATACTGTACTAGCCACGCTGCAGCTCTTCTCATCCTCCTGGCTTCTGCTGGCAGCAGGATTGCAGTTGGAACAAACTGCCCTGCCCTTGAAAGCAGCCAAGTCCAGATCTGCTCCTCATCATACTTGTAGCACAAATGTTTCAAGTCACAGATCGACTCAGGGAGGCAGGAGAGGGAAGATGGCCAGAAGGGGGAATGTGTCTCTCGTCAACACTGCTGCTTCTCCAAAAGCGCAGGAGAAAAACATCTGCCCTGGTTTTTTTTACTTTAATAACTGCAACATAAAAGCAGAAGAAAGCAGAAATAGAAAGGCCCTTCACTCCCTGCTATGAATGTAAGGAGGCATCCTTTTCCATTGCACCATGGATTCATCCCATGCAGCACTATTTCGGTTATGCTGCAGTTCATCCTCCGCCAAAAAAGTTATTTGTTTTGCTGTCTGTCGTAGTGAAATTATGTGACTCACGTAATTGATTCTGTAAATTATGCTGTCATATGTTATTCTGCCACTTTCATTTCAACGCAAAGAAAATGCAATGCGAATTGGAGAAGTGGGGGAAACAAATGAATTAAGTTTGCAGACTGAAAGCACCAATAAAAGCGAATACCAATCATCTTCTCTGTTCTGGACATGGGACAAATCAGTGGATGCTGGCAATTCTCACTCCTGCTTTCATCTGAATTCTCTGACACCCCTACTATCTGTACCTGCTCCTCAAAAAAAAGAGGGGCATTTCATAACAGTTAAATTATCTAGTCCATCCTTCCTATCAAGTTGCAAAGGAAGTAGAAGAATGAAGAGTTTGGTGGGATCTCTTGCTTCATTGCACCTCTGCCAGGTTGTGAAACCAAGAAGGGCCTGGAAGTGAGTCACTGGGAGGGGGGAAGAAGGAGAGGGAGAAAGTAGCGTTTAGTTCTTGGGTCTCTTTCCTTGTCGGAACCAAAAGGTTTGTCCATTTCCTGGAGGCGGGTCCTTAATTCTCCTTCAGCTGCAGATTGCAAATCCTCCCCTCCACCCCACCTAAGCCACAGAACCCAAAGTGTCTGGCACCACTGAAGGGGCCAGCAACCCCGGCTAAGAAAGAGGCAGCCAACATGTATATAATGAAAATTCAATGTTTTAAACCACTTGGAAATTGTTTCATTATTATTGTTTTTTAAGAATGCCCAACTGAAACTCATTTTTCATCGTCAGCCACTTGGCTCCTCTTTCTTAATATTGATTATATTGATTACCTAAATGAGGAAGAAGTTTCTTCCTTCTGGGGCCACGTGGCATAGAACATCCTGGGTGGGGAGAAGGGGGAGGGAGGGGATGAAATGTGGCGGTTGCAGAGTGGAGAGAAATCTGGAGCACCCCCTGTGAGCCTTCTACACTGGCGGGCTTCTTTTCAGCCATCTAAATTTTAGAGCCAAGCTCCTAGACTAGGCTTGCCATACGTCGGGAAAATTCCTGACATGTCCTGGCTTTCAGGTGTAAAAATGGCGTCAGGGAGGAATTTTGCTCCAAAAGCTTAAAATCACTATTTTTGTGGGAGGTTGCCCCCAAAAAGCTCAACAATTTGGGTTTCTTCCTAAAAACAGGTGGGTTTCTAAAAGAAAAGCTCAACAATTTTGGTGGTTTCCTAAAATAAAGCATAACAATTTTGTGGGTGTCAGGAATTTTACTTTTTGAAATATGGCAAAGACGCGGGTGGCACTGTGGGTTAAATCACAGAGCCTAGGACTTGCTGATCAGAAGGTCAGCGTTTCAAATCCCTGTGACAGGGTGAGCTCCCGTTGTTCGGTCCCTGCTCCTGCCAACCTAGCAGTTCGAAAGCACCTCAAAGTGGATAAATAGGTACCACTCTGGCAGGAAGGTAAACAGCGTTTCCGTGCACTGCTCTGGTTCGCCAGAAGCGGCTTAGTCATGCTGGCCACATGACCCAGAAGCTGTACGCCGGCTCCCTCGGCCAATAAAGCGAGATGAGCGCCGCAACCCCAGCCGGCTACAACTGGACCTAATACCTTTAACCCTATCCTGGACAATCTGTGCACTGTGTCTGCACCTTAGCTTCACCTGGTTCATCTAGTAGCCAACATGGTACAATGCAGATTGATGGTTGGACTCTAACTTCCAGCAGCCACCGTAGCCAATGGCCAGGGATAGTGACGGATGGAGTCCAACAACAACTGATGGGCTGGACCACATTGGGTAGCCCTGGTCCAGGCCTCTGTGCCGACCTGCTGCACCTTTATTTTGCTCCTTCTATGGCGACAACAATATCTGCTCTCCCTTTGTCTCTGTCTCTATTGCAGCAACAAGTTAAGTGTCATCTGCTGGTCCAGACAATGTTGGTTTGTGGAACAGGCACAATTTGCACCCAGACCAACCATTTTACTATCTGTAAAAAAAAAAAAGCATTTTGGCAATTGAAGCTGCAGAATTATTTTGAAGCCAAATTGGGGCTCAGTGGGGCTTCTTCATTGCCCCTGATAATTGAAGGAGAGTGCAGGACACATGTTAATGTCACATATGTATAAACGTGTAATGTCTGATCAGGAAAACATGTGTAGGCTTGGGAACAACAGCCTGCAGAGGAACAAAATGTACAGATTAACTCTCATCATAGGGTAGTTCTTTTCTCATTTCTTGCATTTGGTTTGTGCTTATTTTTTTCCCCCTCAATAAACTGGTTTTATAAGTACTTCTGCAATTTGCTTTGGAGATTCTGACCAAGCTACTAAAAGTCCTCTTGTCTATTTCCTAGTGCCAATAAACTGTGTTGTTGGAACATAAACATAGGAAGAGAAAATGACCACACCTTCTATGATTCTAAATTGGGAAGCAGCTTCTCTGATCCATTTCCTTTGCCACACTGGGTGTCTTCAGGTTTGCCTACCTGCCTGCCAGGTGAGCTAGTGGTGCTGGTGGCAGACAGGATGGGGAAGAGCTCTGCTCCTTTGCCCTCCATTCAGCCTGAGCCAGCCAGGCACGAACTCCAACCACGGACCCAAATCCACAAGCACAGGATATGTTCTCTCCAGCAGGAAGACTGCAAAATCCTGAGGGCAATTTCCGCCAGTGCCAGCTAGCCCTCTCCCCCTGTCCACAAGGGGTGTCTGTAACCTCCCCAACTCCCAGAAAGGGGGTCACCCTGGTTATCTTGCAAATGTGACCTGATTGACTGAAAGAGTGTCATCCGTAACTCAACCCAACATGGGGAGGAAGTCCTTCAAAGGGAAGAGTGGGCTGGTAAAATGGTACCTTTAGCCTTCCAGACCTCAGGGTCCATTGCCCATCAGAAAACCCTGCAAGTGACCCCTGTCTCCCTGCGCCCTGTTGCTCCTGAGGAGAGCAGAAGCTGGATTGGAAGGAACTATGCCAGCAGAGGCAGAGCTAATCCAAAGAGCTCCTCCTTTCATTCTCCAGTCTGCTTTGGCCATTTCATAGAATCAAAGAATTGTAGAGTTGAAAGGGACCTCTTCCTTTTCGATTCATAATAAGATTTCATGCAATTTGGCTGGAGGGGCTGGAGGGTGTTTATGCCAATTCTAGGATTCTGGTTTTCTTCCACCTGCTTAATCGCTGGGATGGAAGGGGGGATTTCATGGGGGGAGCAGGCTGCACTAAACTACAGGGTGAAGAAGGCAGCTTGCTGCTAGCCCTCCTGTCCTATAGAAACTCTGAAGGAGCTTGGCAGAGGAAAGCAGGTTTCTTGCACCCCAAAGAGAGGGCATCAAGGAAACAGGATGCAATCTTGGTGTCCCGGTGTTAGCATTTCCCTGAGAGCCCCAGAATTTCCTCCTATCCTGGGGTTGAAAGCGTTGAGAAGGATGGAGTGCAAGCAGTTCCCAGGTAGCACTATACCACAAGTGGCCTCCTTGCCATACAGTTGTACAAGGCATGGCACCGACAGATCTCTCCTCCTCCTCCTCTGGCCCCAGGGAGGGTCTGGCTTGAGTACCCCCAGGAGGCTGCACGGCCTGATGGGTTTGTACCCCATCAGGGTTAGACAGAAGCTGCGTCGACTCTCCGGAGTGAGGCACGCAGGCACACCTGCCTGGGACAGGTGATTTTCTGCTCCACTAGCAGCCTGGAGCCCTGGGGAAATCTGACACGGAGCGAGCAGCCTGGAGGAGCATTCTGGCGCTGTTGTGAGTTGTTGGATGAGGCACCTGCCTGAGTCACGCAGGCGAAGGAGCTGGAAGAAGCAGACAGCGCGCGCGAGAAGAGCAAAGCCTAGCAAAGCAAGGCGTGAGAGAGCCCCCTGCTCTGTGGGAGCAGCCTCCGCACCCACGTCGGGCAGCCGCAAGGGCGAAAGGAGCCAGGACACGGGAGGGATAAAATCTCCGTTGCTGCAGCACGAGAAGGAATGGCGGATCATTCTGTTCGCCCAAGCCAGGCCCCTTATCGCCGAGCCAAGAGTTTTACTGCCGATTCCTTCTCCGCTTTTTTTTTTACATTTCAGTAGCTCTGCCTTTGACATGGCTGGAATACCAAGTGCGGCTCCCCTCAGCAGAGGCATCCATTGGGGCATGCTGCCCCCTGCAGGAGTTCCCAGGCCTTGCTCAGGGCTGCAGGAGGAGGACTACCAGCATCCCCCAGGGGCAGCATACCAAACAGGGGCAGGGGCTGCTGTTGCTCTGGACGCCACTGGCCAGGTCAAGGGCAGGAAAGGCAGAGGTGCTCCAGCCCGGAAGGAGCCTCAGCCACAAGCCCTGAGGACAGAGCTGCTGCTGGGGCTGCCATCACCTTTGCCACCCTGCCAAGCAGGGCCAGATTTAGATGAAGAGAGGCCCTAGGCCCCTCTTCATCCCCCACCCTCAAACTAGAAGAAAATAGAAGTGTTGTAAACAAAATTGAGTGAAGGCAAGGATGATGGGTATTTAAAATTCTACAATTCACAATTTCTCCTCTAAAGGACATGAGATATAACTGAACTTTGTCAACCTTTCATGGCCTGGGCAGGCCTGGAACAAGTTCCCATGTCTTGTTCCTCTCTAAGGAATCAAGTTCAGCCTTCATGGCATTTCACCATGGCTCAGCATCCTCTGAGGTTAAACTTTGGACCTCTTGAAAGCTTGAAGGTTCCCAAACCTTCTCTGAGTTATTAACAACAGCTGTATCTGCTGTGACTGTTTTAGCAAACTCTTCAGCATACCTTTTGGGTGGTTTACCCTTTGTGGCCCTTTCAGATCTGAGTACTATACACTAGGCTTTTCCGCTTGCAGCCTGGGCAGGCCGGGTCATCCTCTTATATACCTGCTGGGATTGACAAGGCATCTGACCCTCACCTGAATCTCATGGATCTCCTGTAGCTGCCTCTGATTAGTTATCATTTAACTCTTGGGGAAAATAATTAGCATCACATGACATGTGCATGGAAGTTGCTGAACCAATTAACGAACTAGAAGGATTACTGTTCATAGCACCAGTTTTCCTATAACTTGATATTGCTGCATAGTTTTGATGAACTGCAAAAGCATTTTTAGTTTGCTTTCTGTTGCCACCCTGGAACTTTTCTTTATTAGTGCCACTTTGTTTTGCACGATTCCTTGCAAATGAAGGAAAACAATTTTTCTGCTTGTATATGTTGGTAATATAATTTTGGTTACTGAGGACAAACAAGATTATACAAAAACAAGATTGGGTGCAGGCCTGGCCAGGACATAGGTATCCTGACTGTGACAAAGGTGACCTGTATCACCTTTGCTTGCTTGCTTACTTGATTAACAGCTGATGGGAACTTCAAGGTCCCTGCTCTCCCTTCTCTATCAAATGACAGGGCAGTTACATGGAGCAGGGCCTTTTCACTGGTGGTGCCCATTGTATGCCTCGCTCTTCCCAGACCTCTCTTTTGGCCTGTACTTTGGAGCTTTATAATTTAGGAAGACTTTGGAAGAACTGGTTGACAAGTCTTATCAGTTGCCAACTTATGATAACGTATTTGCTGCTATTCTGTGCTTCTGGTGCACCAGGGTTTACACCAGCGTAATAGAGTTGGCCAGGATGCCAGAAGGGATACAATTTATGAGCTTTCTCCATTATCTGCACAGCAGGGGGTGTTCAGTCAACAGTGCAAAGGCTGAGCTGAAGCATTCCCTGCTGGTTACCTGCTTTCAGTAATAGGAGTCGCTGTTTGGTAGTACCCAATTGGTTAGCTGTCAGATTCTAGAGCTCCCTATTGGTGGCTCTTAGGTAACTCACAAAATACAGAGTCCATTCATAAAACACAGTGTTCATTCATAAAGCAGTTACATAAATCTTCATTGCTACATATTGGGTGTATATTTCAGCGGTTGAACGTACAGGTTTATGACCACTACAGTGTAGTGCTTTGCGACTGTGAATAAAAGGTGACTGGGCTCATTGTCTCAGGATCTGGGGCAGGTGAAAGAGGTGACAAAACTGATTTCCAAAAAGTGCCCCCCCTTTATTTTCATAACAAGTCCTTGAGTCTGTACTCTGAATAGTGACACCAGGGACCTAGAAGGTGCCGGGCTTGTCAGTCCAACCCCTGCACAGTCTCATCAGGGCTGACCTTAAGGCAATTGGGGCAATTGGGCCAAATTGTTCCCAGCACAGGCTGCTGCTGCTAAGCCCCAGGAAGCGCACAAGGGATGCAGGGGGAGTCCTTCATGCAGCACATAGTCAAACTTATAGAACAGTGCCATGGAGAGGGTTGTTGACGGCTACTACTCAAGATGGCTATGTTCTGCATCCACAGCTGGCGGCAGCAATGCTTCTGAATGTCAGATGTTGGGAACTGCAGGAAGGGAGAGGGCTCTTGTGCTTGGATCCTGCTTGTTGGTTTCCCACAGGCAACTGTTTGGCCACTGTGTGAACAGGATGCTGGACTAGATGAGCCATTGGCCTGATCCAGCAGGCTCCTCTTATGTCCTTATGCGTCTTGAGTGCCAAAAGGATGCTTTTGTCAAAAGCGCCTAGGAAATGAGGAAGGGAAAACTCACAGAATTGCAGAGTTGGAAGGGACCCCAAGGGTCATCTGGTCCACCGCTTCCCCACTCTCTTCCCACTATTCATGGAGGTGCATGGAGTGGGAAGGTTGGACAGAGGATTTTCTCCCTCTTTCAGGAAACCCACCCAGCCACCCTTCCCTGCTGGAACAGTTTTGCTGGAGAGACAAGGGAACAGGTACTTCCATCCACACATGATGTACCTCCTTGCCATTCAGCAGCCAACCCACTTTCCATTCTACTGCTCTGGCTCTCCTAACCTCATCAGTATAGAATGGCATTTGGGGTGTTGCAGTGGGAAGCTGCAAGATGTTCTGTGGGCCTCTTTTGGCTGCCTGTTGCAGAGCAGGAGGAGGTTGCATTTGTCAGAAGAGTCAAAGGGAGGGCCAAGCACCCAAAGCATTCTCTATTTCCTTCATTTTGTGACTTTTTCCCCTCCGCTCCAGGGACAAGGAGGATTTACGCAGCGGCAGATGTTCTTCCCTGCTTTTATTTGATTGTCCCTGGTCCCGTCTGCCTGCCAGGGACACGTCTGCATTTCATCTGCCTTTATCACACAGAGGCTCCCCACCCCCTTCCTTGCAGCCTCTTCCATTTCTCAGCAGTATTAAGCATCTCAAACTCACTCAGCCCCTAACGCAAGATGAATTTCTCCTGGAATCCAGATGTGATTTAAAGCCATTTCCTAATATCTAATTTGCCTTTTATTTGATTAGGGAGCCGCTCTTGCAGGAACCTCGCTGTGGAGATGCCATGGCTTGTTTATGGCTCAGGTCCTGCAGGTGGCCGGGAGCTCCAGACAGAGACGTTGCAGATTAAAGGAGTAATTACGGCGCTGAAGCAGAGCCTTAAATAAAAGGGAACCATAGGGAAGTGCACAAGGAAGGGTAAATTAGGAGCAGTGCAATTATGAGTCGTGCTTCTAAAGGCTGAGCTCTGAGTGGCATCGGCTCCCTGGCGCACAGGTGCTGCTGCACTGGAGGACACCCCAGGTAGGTGCTGGGAATAGAGTCTGAGTCACAGCAAGGGAGCCCGACAAAGATGCTGCTAAGCCAGCCTTAATGGCATTTCCCAGTGGCTCTTCATAGAAACTTCCAGCAGCCAGCACAGGCATATTGAGCCTTCCGTGAGGCCTTTTCAAACTCCAGCGCCAAGCACAGGCACTCAGAGCCCTTGGCAAGGCTTCTGCTCAGAGGGTTGTTGATGGATCTCATGCCAACAGTGGCGTGCCTGATGAGAGTTAGCAGAAAGAGGACGGGATGCTGGCTGCATCATTATTTCTTACACTTCGAAGTGAGTTGTCTTTCCCTTTGGGGCAGCCTGGCAGCTCTTGCTTTCTGCTCCTTGACTTTACATTGGGTGCATGTTCCCTGTTTCTCAGTCCCCTACCTGAGACCTGAGTGGGCTTCCCACCCCCATGGGCTCATCCTCACCTGGAGGTAGTGGAGGTGGAGAGCAGTATCAACCCACCCCTGACCATGGACATTACTGTGTCCAAAACCCAGCTGGCTGCAAGGATGTCGGGAAAGGAATCTGGGGTAAGGGTGGAAGTAGCTCCTTCCTCTGCACAGTGCTGAAGGGAAGGGCAAGCCCCCAAGTGGGTGTCACCTGTAGGGCCCAAAGCCAGGCTGCCTGCAGTGGCTGACAAGCAGAGGTCCTTTGGGTCCCTTTTTCCTCCTGCTGCCCCTCCTAGGCCAGGGGCGCTCAGGGCAAGTCACCATTTTCAACCGCTCCCCTCCAAATTACCTCTGAAGATCTGATCATTTGATGGAGGAAAAGCCTTTTTAAATAATTGCACATTGGTACCAACAAATCCCTCCACAGTAGGGAATACCCATTATTTGCCCATACAAATTATTTCAAGCATTGTTAGTACGTAAACTATGATTAATTAAGTTCTCAGGAACTGTTTCTGTTGCATGTAAATTGATAGCTCGCTGCAAAGGGAAATTTAGGAGCTGGGGTGCCCCCTTAACCCCACTAGGAAGCTGGAAAGGCAGAACGAGGAGCACAAACTGGAGATGTCCCTTTCAAGGAGATCACTTGTGCCTTAGGCATGATGCAGAAAGCAACCCTGCAGGTGGGCAAGCAGGAGAGCAGTGGGGGTGGTAAAAAGGCCCCCCCCTCATCATAGCCAAGCCCCTCACTGTCATTGTCAAGGGATTAAACTGTGGTCTTTCCATGCACAACCTGCTGACAGAGGAAATCCCATGACCCAGAATTAACAGTTGGGATGAGAGACTCTTTTGCCTGAGCTAAATGGGCGTCTTGCAAGGTGAACCTAGTTTGGAGGGGAAACTGCAGTTCTGAATTCCAACCTCCAGACTGCACCTTCTCCCCTTACCCAGATCCAGACCACCAAGCTGAAAAGATGGGCAGCCCTGACCCCTGGCCCAGGGAAGAGACAGGCAGGGGGTCCTGGACTACCTCCAGCATTGCTCACAATTGCAGGTCTGGATAGAAGAAAAAATGAGATGCAGCCCAACTCCACCTGTTGGACCTCTTGGAGAAATAAGATAGAGGGAAGTGAGGCTCCTCCTTGAAGAAAATGCTCAGTGGTCTCTTTGAATCAGGGGCTCACTCAGGAATGGCACAAGGAAGAAAGAGACTCACTAAGCCAACTTGTGGGGAGGGAGGCAGCAGCACTAAAACACAGCTTCCTTCTATTGGATTGGGAGATGCCACCACAACAGCAGCTGCTACAGGCATGTGAGCCTCCTGCAGTGCAGTTAGGAACAAAGAGCCAGCCTTGGACATTAGTTTGCCAGGCCATTGTAGAAGTTATTCTCTGTAGCTGCCCTGCCCTGCCCTGAGTAGTTGAGGGCATCTTCCATGATCCACCTACCACCCAATGTAAGGTTACCAGACCTTACATTGGTTTTCCAGGGACAGTCCCCAGATTTACAAATCAGTCCCCATGCAAAATCCATTAAAGTTGAAAAGGACCAAAGGACCTTTGCCAAAGCCTCCTGCTGTGAAAGAACGATGCTTCCCTCTCACAGGACCCTAGTCCAGCTTATGCCATAAGCCTTTTTTTTAGTTTCTTAAGATGCCAGAAAACTTTTCATTCTCTTTTACCTCATTTCCCCCATTTTCATTTTACGTTGATTGTTACATTAATTAGTAAGCTGGGCAAGGATCCTCCCAAACGGGGAGCGTTTCAGCCTATGGTGACATGGTCTGTTTTTGGGCATCTCTGCCCCCACAAGGAAGTGAGATTCCTTCCTTGGGCACAAGGGGTCCACCCACCACCACCCAACGGTGCAAGCGAAACAAGACACTCCTCAAGACGCTCATGGGAGTGGGAAGATGCTTCAAAAGCAGTGGAAGGATGAGGACCACACCTCTGTCCTTCCCAAAGGAGAAGATGATGTGCCGAGTTCAGTTGCCACCATTCCCAAGGGAACCACTTGGCAGCCATCTTGTTTCCCTCAAGGATGCAAAGAAATATGCACCTCCTCATTTTAAACTGGAAAATGACAGGTACACTTAAGGGCTGAAATATACTTTACAGATAGTAATGGATATTGTTAAAGTAATACCTGCTTTTTGGATTACCAAAGGCAGAGTCTATCAATTTTTATTTTTATATTAAAGTTGTTGTTTTTTTCATCTGTTGAGAATGTCTCTTTGTGATTTCATAGGGCATTACACTTTATGTGTCTCATTTGCTATCCCCAGAGGAATCGCAGCTGCCTGCATTAAAAGGTATCCAGGGATGCCAGGGAAGCTTTTAGCTTTGCAGAACACTGCCTCCCACTCCTGAGCGCTGCCTGCTTTACATTGGATGGGGGTGGAGGTGGGGGTGAGAGGAAGGATTTTCCCACAATCCAGAAGGGATGGGAGCCAACTCTCTCACTCAAGACACTGTCAGACAGCTCCATCCCTGGCCATGCAATGCAATGCAACCTCTCAGGTGTGCTCATTTCTCTGTGCCATTCACAAATACTCTGGGCAGGTAAACATTGCAGTAAATAAGATGAGGGGTGATGTGTCCTTCCCCCAGCAAGCAGAACAGCTCAGAGGTTAGTGGTAGCATTCAGACACACTCCTGCTGGTCAACTCCTTAAAACAGAGGTTTTCAACCTTTTGGGGTCCACGGCTCCCTTGACCAACTACATTCTTTCTCTGGCTCTGTGGGGCTCAGGAGCCCAGTTGTGTCACCCTTGCCTGCAGAGCCGACAGCCCCTCACCCCTTTTCAAACATCCACCCTTGTGGAGGGTTCCCTCAGCCTCCTTTCCTTTCCTCTCCCCTCTCCTCTGGACAGCCACTACTGCTGCCCCTGGTCTCTGAGCTTTCCCCCCTGCCCCAAAGAGAGGTGCCTCCTCACACTACCCCACAGAGGACTGAGAAGCACCCCCTGGCCAGCCCCAGAGGTACCATTCACTTGGGGAGCTTGTAGCCAGGAAAGCTACTGCAACAAACAGCTGTGCAAGCCTAACCCAAGAGGGCATCAGAGAAGGGAGGGAAGGGAGGAAAGAGGGACAGAGGCCAGCATTGCCCACGGCACCCCTGACCATCATTCAAGGCACCCCAGGGTGCCACGGCACACTGGTTGAAAACCACTGCCTTGCTAGGAAAGATCTGGGTGACCCCTCATGCTGGGGGAGTGTCATCTCTGTGCACCAATCGGCCTCTCTGGTGTCAGTAATAAATAGCACTTGTTCAAAGCTCACCCAGTGCTTTGGATGTCAAGGAAGGTGGTTCATTCATCTGTCTCTCAGCACTTGCAAGAGCAACAGAAACACCTGGGTGGAAAAGTCTGGCTTCTGCGCCTCAATCAAATACTGAGACTTGTGGACAGGAAAATGAAATGTCCAGGCAACAGATGCACAGCCTTGGGTAAGAAACCATGCAAAGGAATCTGGGCCATAGCTGTGTAATTATTAAATAAATCATTTGGAGAGACCTAAAATGTCTAAGCTCGTTTGACCAGTCCTGTGGAATACTCTGCCAATTGAAATTCATCAGGCAACTTCCATGTCAATTTTTCTGTTCTGCCAGGTCTATGCAGGCAGTTAAGAATATATCCTTCCACAATGATGAACTGATGCCTTATTTTAACCTTTTATGGCTTTTATTGTATGGTTTTATGTACAATAATTAGCCCCACTCGGGGGGGGGGGTTAAATAAAGCAATTTATAAATATTTTTTGTGAATAATAAATAAAATCAGGCACCACCAGCTGGGAGTTTTGCAGTGAAAATCAATACCCTTAAGTCCCTCCTGGGCATGGTGAGATCCCAAATGCAATCAAGAAGACCCAAATTTGGATTCTTGCAACTGAATCAGAGAGAGAGGGAGGTCCACAGTACATGTACAATCTGATCTGCAGTTAACCTCCTAAATGAATATTTTATGTGACTAGCACCAATTCCAGGGGCATGTCACAGTGAGACTCCATTTGGGGGGAAAGAAATGGAGGAGAGAAATTGTCAACCCCACAGCTCACGTCCATCCACCTGACAGATCTGGGCCTAGCTGTGTGGGGCTACCTGAGGTATCCAGGCCTGGGGTGGCAGAATGTCCTCTACATTCATGTGTTTTTATACTGTAAACAACCCTGTGGCATATTAATAGCAATTATCAACAACAACAACAATAATACAGGGCAAGATACCTATGTGTATGTTTGTGTGAGAGAGAATGGGGGTGGCACTTTCCACAAAACAGCATCAAAGCCCTTGGCAGCAAATGTGCCCTTGGTGCAAATGGGCAACAATTTTATTACTGAGAATTTTTGTGTGAGAGCTGCTTTCATAGTCTTCTGCGTGAGGTCTGGTATATCTGAGCAACATGTGGTGCCTTCACAGGGGTGATTCAGACAGTGACTGAGCTGTCTTCTCTGTTTCTTCAGCACCACGACTCTGAAGACGTGAGTAACCAGCACAAGCCTCTGCCACATTTACATGCCCATCTGTGCTAGCAGATGACTTGGCAAGGAAGAATGGAGCACGGCTGCTAAAGGCCCCCTCTGGCCTCCCCAGTCACACTCGTTGAGCCAGAAAGGAAGATGCAGGTCATCTGCACAGATAAAGCCCCTGTGTGGTTGTGGGCTGTGCCTCAGGCCTTCTATGGATCTGTCAGGAGAAGAGACTGAAGGCAGCTTAGTTTGTCTCCCAATTAGCGCTACCCACTAGCTTGGCCTCCTAACCTGGCCTGACTCTACTTCTCAGGTCCTGTCAGAGGACTCTGCCTGGAACAAAATAGTCTCTAGTCACATCCACACACACACACACACACACACACACACACACAGCTTCCCCCCAATAATCCTAAGAACTGTACTTCACGTCTCACCCTTAATCATCTACAGTAGATCACCCCCAGCACCTCTGACCACCTACAGTTTTCTTTCAATGTTATATAATAATCATTATTATTATTTATTATTTATACCCTGCCCATCCACGCTGGGCGGCTTCCAACTGAATACAGTGGTATCTCGGATTACATACGCTTCAGGTTACAGACTCTGCTAACCCAGAAATAGTGCTTCAAGTTAAGAACTTTGCTTCAGGATGAGAACAGAAACCGTGCTCCGGCAGCGCGGCAGCAGCAGGAGGCCCCATTAGCTAAAGTGGTGCTTCAGGTTAAGAACGGACCTCCGGAACAAATTAAGTACTTAACCTGAGTTACCACTGTATTAAAAACAACACAGCATCAGACATTAAAAACTTCCCTAAACAGGGCCGCCTTCAGTTGTCTTTTAAAAGTAAAATAGTTGTTTATTGCCTTGACACCTGCTGGGAGGGCATTCCACAGGGCAGGCGCCACCACCAAGAAAGCCCTCTGCCTGGTTCACTGTAACCTCACTTCTTGCAGTGAGGGAACCGCCAGAAGGTCCTCGGCACTGGACCTCAGTGTTTGGGCTGGATGATGGAGGTGGAGACGCTCCTTCAGGTATACAGGACAGAGGCCGTTTAGGGCTTTATTTTTTTTATATATATAATATTTATTAAATTTTTGTTTGACAATAAATGTATATAAAAAAACATACCAAATTCAGATATCCTCATTTCTGAATTCCTCACGTCTCTTGTTCCTACTCTCTAAGTTCATATGTTTTACCAGCAAATTATAAACTTAATTTAATTTATCTATTAGAATTTTCCAATATTCCAATCTCAAATTTAATCTTTTAAATTTCTCTTATCAAAGATTAATTATAGAATACCATTTATCCACAATTTATCTTATTTTACAATTACATGCACTTTTACACACATAAATTATTAATTTGTTGGAGCCCTAATGTTGCAAATCTTACATTTTTCTTAACATTCATACAGTTTACAATGCATTTGTAGATAGTCTTTAAACTTCTTCCCGTTCTCCTCCTCCAATTCTTCTCCCTGGTTTCGGATTCTGCCGGTCATCTCATCCAGTTCCATATAGTCCATCAGTTGCATCTGCCATTCTTCCAGTGTGGGCACGTTTAGGGCTTTAAAGGTCAGCACCAACACTTTGAATTGTTATGGTGCTGATGCAGCCTCTCTTTAGAGACTGATTTTCTCCCAGTGTCATGCTGAGCTGTCCATGGTCCTCCTTCCATCCCTGAACTCTGGACCTGCTCTCACAGCCCAGGACAACATTCCAGCAAACAAGGCCAGCTGTTCATCTGTCACAGTGCTCACTTGAGGACAGTTCAAGGTGTAGCTTTGAGGGAGATCTCTGTCTGTGCAAGGACTTCTGCATCAAGAGCTTTTTGCTCCTCGGTAGGGTTTGTCATAAAGGCATAAGCAGACTCTCTTGGTCATGACCAGCAGTTGTGCTTGAGAGGTCAAACAAAACCATCCTTGCGAGGAGGACCAAGGTGATGCCTTCTCATAGCACCTGGGCTCAGTGCTGTGCCCAGTCCAGTGGCTTCTTCTCCTTCTTCTCCTTCTTCCCTCTCCCCAGAGTGGATCCCTAGCAACTAGTTTTTGGATCCGGGGTCCCCTCGCCTTCCTCCGAGGTATCTCAGCCACTCGGTCAGATTCTGGCCAGCTCATGACAGCTCACAGAGCAGGAGCGTAACAGTGACTATAATTGCCAGAGTGATTACTTGCATCCATTACAGGAAGCTTTAAAATGCTCCTTTTTTCACAGTCAACAGCTGGTTCACAGCTTGAAAGCAACAGTTAAGATAAATTAAATAAAAGGGATAATAAAATCCAAGCCTAATTTAATTTTTGCAGTACATGCAGATGCTGGCAACATTTTTAAAATACAGCAAAAAAATGCCAAAGTCAACACACACACAGTAACAAGTGTGGGTTTCATTCACACAGAGGTGACACTCAGAAAATGGAAAGCAAAGAGAGACTCTGAGGGCACCTCAGGAGGTGGGGATGAAGAATAGCTTCACACAAGAGGGGCAGGGGGGGAAACCAAGAATCTGGGAGCTTTGCATACATTTCTCTGCTTTGCAATCCCCACTGGGGACCTCAGCCCTGCACCTGCAGGCAGCAATGGGGAGGAAGGGGTGCTCGGTCAGGAAAGCTGGGAAGGACCAGGGTCATGTGAGAAGATGGGAGGAGACACAGACCAATGGGCCATTCACCCACAAAGCATCCTAGGTAACCTTGGGCCAGTCACTGCTATCTCTCAGCCTAGCCTATCTCACATTGTTGTTGTGATGATAAAATGGAGCAGGGGTGGAGAAGGCCACTTTGAGCTCCTTGAAGGAAAGACAGGATATAAATGTGCTAAAATACAGGCCAGAAAGCAGTTCTGGGGAAAGAATCCCACCTGCATGGGCTGCTCTTGAGTGGCAGGTAAAGAGAGCAGTCTACCAGGGTGGTCCCCTCTCAGGTGTTGCTTCCATAAGCTTCCCTCCTTCCCCAACTTGCTATGAGCTGCAGAAAAAGTGAGGAGCACAGCAAATGCAGAGGAGATTAACCTGTGAGCTTGGGAAGGAGATGGAAGCAGCTCTTGCCCTTTGGGAACTTGAAACAATCTGGCTCAGCACCCTTGGTGGTTAAATTTATAACAAATATCACTTTTAAGCAACCTATGTCCAAATCTTGTCTTGATTCCAATGGACCCGTGCAGCATTTTGTCACTAACACAGAAGCATAATTTATAGTGTTTTTACATGCACACATATATCTGATGGCCAAAAAAAACCCCTTTTCTTAAAAATGGAACTGTGTGATTATTCAAAGCTATTCTGGTATTTTGAAATTGGCTTTTTGAAATTAAAAAAAATGAGGACAGATAATTTGTTTTAGAAAGGTAGAGAGAGTGATCTATCACTCTGCGTTGTACCGTGCTCAAATAGAAACATTAGGAAGCTGTCTTATTCTGAGCCAGAACATTTTTTGGTCTATCTTGCTCAGTATTGTCTGCACTGACTGGCAGTGCCTCTCCAGGATTTCAGAGAGAAGTCTCTCCCTTGAGATGCTGTTGGGGATTGAACCTGTGGTTTCTGCTTCCAAGGGAGAACCTCTTCCACCATTAACACAACTTTAAACAAAACATTTGGGGGGATGTGCAACATCCCAGTCCCCAATATCTGAAAAATGTTCCGGATGTCTGTCCACAAATGATGTCAATCTGCTGCATCTCTGGGGGGGGGAAGTGATTGATGGTTGTGAAAAGTTGAGCCACGTCACCACGCTAAATCGCCAGCTGTGTCACAGACCCCTGAAACACACACACGGAGATAAATATATGCTTTTGGAAGTTAAGATTTCGAGAATGGGAGAGTATTTATATAGCAATATTAAAAAGCCAGAGCACTTTAGAGCTATTAGCTAAAAGCCTGAACTCCAGCTTGGATAATTGCACTCGGCTTTATCATAAGCTCCCTGCAGGGTTGGTGTGTTTGTGTGTTGCAATTAATGCCTCACTTCCTGCAACAAATTGTTCTGTAGTGTTGCTAAGTCCCACTCCAGAAGGGGCAGTGGGAGAAGAACTCTTAAGCTGTTAAATAAAGGTCACTTGTCTCCAAGGAAGCCGTTGTATTCCTTACAGCTTAGAGAGTACCTGTTGGCTTACAAGGAACACTCTTGTCTGTCAAATGACTTTTTCTTGGGGGAGGGATGATGTGCAAAGCTGCTGAACTCTGCCTGTGGGGCTGCCTGCAGGCTGGAAGCATTTCTTCCTCAACTCCCCCAATTCCACCCTTTGACTTCCTGCTGTCCTCCACAATCCTCTCCCAGGTACAAATCAAAAGAATGAGCTTCCTGGCTACATGTTAATGAAACCCACCTTTTTTGCTCTCCCCACCCCACTTTTTTAACAAATGCAATTATTTTCCATTATTCCCCCTTTTGTATGAGTTTGTTCTATAATTGTACTGTATAATTTCTGCTCGCCTTCAGGTCCACACGTACACCTTATGGGATGGTTCAGATACTAACCTTTGTGTGTTGCAAAAAAAGGGGGAACAGAAATGAATGAGAAAACGCTGAACTTTTTAATAGGAAAAAAAAATTCTCCCAATTATTTGTAAATGCTCCAAGTGCAGCTGTTCTGTTTTGTTATGGACAATGCCAGGCACTGAGAGGGCTGCTGGGCACAAGCCAGGATCTTCCCTCTACAGAGGCAAAGGCTGTTTGTTCATGAAAACAAAACCTGAAAAGCTGCACTGCCTAGAAAGCACTGCACAGTGCAGCACCCACTGCGTCGCTTCCCTATTTTCCTCTCCCACCTGCTCAGAGGAACAGATCTGAAGACCAGAAGTGCAAAACCTTCCCCTGCTATAAATCACTTTTCACTGGGGAAGAGGGTGGGCTTTCCCACCCTCTTCCCCAGAGGAAGGAGACTGGCCTGATCCCCAAGGAAAGAAGGAAGCGGTCTAAAGAAGAGGTTTCTCAAGGGATCAAAAGGGATCAAAAGCTCGGGAAGGCAGTCAGTAGGCTTTCTCGAAGGCACTCTAAGATGTGACTAAAGAAGCAGGTGATCCTTCTGTGACTATGTACCCATGATCCCTTTGAAGCACATGGCTTTCCAAAGAATCCTGTGAACTGTAGTTTGTTATGGGTGTTGGGAATGCTAACTCTGCACTTTTCACTGGGGAAGAGGGTGGGCTTGGTCTACACATGTGAACAGTGAGCACCAAGCTAGATTGGTTATCCCACACTCAGTGGCATGGCGTGGGTTGCTGGCACCCAGGACATCGCAAGTGTGGTAGCCTCCTGGGGGACTGGGCAGCCAGGGTAGAGGCTTGCGCCAGAGCCCGTGTGGAGGGTGAATGTGGAAAGCAGCCACCGTGCTTCCAACATGAGCCAAGAGGAAGAGGAGCGGGTGTGTGGAGGGCACCCTGCAAGGAGTGATTGAATTACAGAGGCTCCACCAGGTGGCAGTAGCGAGGCATGTGGGTGAGGGGCATGCTGATGGGCACCTGCGTTGGGACTGCCCTCTCCCTTCCATGTCCCACCATTGCTTGCCAGCCATAACCCCCCGCCAATGTTGCTGTGTCTCAGCCTGATGAAGAAGCCTGTTGTGGGGGTGCTTGGTTGCACTCCTTCAGAATTTTGCACCCGGGGCAACTGCCCCCCTCACCACCAACATGCTATGCCACTGCTTGCACTCTTTGCAAGGAAAAAATGCAGCTGCACTGGAGCAATCTGGTTCCAGGCCACAACCCCACAGGGGCAGGGGATTGACCCTTTCCTGGTGCTCTTCACCTGTTCAAGCCCAGCTCCTGCCACCAAGTGGGTATTTACTCTCTGGGCATAATGAAAAGGCCTATCCACCCTGCAGTAGCCAAATGAGCTACTAGGTAGGAGCAAAATATTGTGGCCAGAGGAAGGAGACTGGCCTGATCCCCAAGGAAAGAAGGAAGCGGTCTAAAGAAGAGGCTTCTCAAGGGATCAAAAGGGATCAAAAGCTCGGGAAGGCAGCCAGTAGGATTTCTCGAAGAAGACACCCTAAGATGTGACTAAAGGAGCAGGTGGTCATTCTGTGACTATGTACCCATGATCCCTTTGAAGCACATGGCTTTCCAAAGAATCCTGGGAACTGTAGTTTGTTATGGGTGTTGGGAATGCTAGCTCTGCAGAAGGAAAACTAGATAATTGGGGGGGGAGCCTTGTGCTTAAAATGGATGGTGTGTGCACAGCCTACATGTCAGAAGCTTTATGCATTGTGAAGCCAGCCAGACATGCTCTAAATAGCCCCAAAGTCTGCAATTCATTGTGGTTCTGTATCTTCCACATTAAAGCCAGAGAGGAAGTACGGCATCCTGTTTCTTGGGCTTTCAGGAAGCAATTGGGGAGGGGGAAACTGGCTGTGAGAGGCATTGATCTTCCCTCCCCACTGCAAGAACACCCTGTCTCCAACCCACACATTGCAAAGTGCCAGGAATAATGTCACCTTATCTCGGTTAAAGTTATTCCATCCAGTAATATCGGAGAAATTATGACAATATGTTGTTCTACACGCAAGTACACAACAGAGCTATTTGTACGACCCCAGCAGCTGCCACTCTCCACAGAGCAGATGGCGTGATAAAAACACAATGCAGGGAACAGGTTGATAAAGACATCTCGGTCATTGCAGAATCCTCGCTCAGCTCACTCCAGAATGATGCTCAGTGGCAAGAACCATGGCGGCTCCAATGCACGGCTGCATCTTCCCAAGCAGGAGCAAGCTGCTTATCAGTGGAAGATCATTCCAGTGCAACTATTAATTTTGCACATATTAGTAATCAATATCTTTCAGGGCCTCTCCAGGGAAACTTGAGAGAGCAGTAACCAAAGGCATGCGTAGCCTCCAGAGCGAGCAGCAAAATCTCCAAGCTCTTCTTCCAGTGGGAAAAAGGCCAGAGATGAGGAGAGGCTTGTTGTCACACGACCACCAGCCTTCTGCACCAGTGGAGAGAGAGAGAGAGAGAGAGAGAGAGAGAGAGAGAGAGAGAGAGAGAGAGAGAGAGAGACCACCAGTCACACATACGTGTCCCTAATGCAGGTTGACATTTGACAAGAACCTAAGAGCCCTGCTGGGTCAGGCCAAAGGGGGTCCTGAGCATCCAGTGGCTAACCAGATGCCCCAATAGGAAACTCACAAGTAGGAGCTAAGCACGAGAGCACTCTCTCTTCTGGTGGAGGCAGAGCATACTGTAGTTACCATGTTCCCTCCTTGATGCTTTGGTTGTCAAACTGGTTAAATGCAGGTTGGATTCCTCAAGTGGATTCAAGGCAGATTGGAGAATGTAATTTAAAAAGTGACCATCCATGGCTCCTCTTCGAAGTGGAGGGGGGTTTCCTATGGGGTACCAAATTAGGACACGGTCAGGATTTTTCAACATGATTTAGATGAAGGGCTGGAGGGAATCCTTGTCAGAGCTGTCAGTGATACAAAACTGGGAGGAATGGCTAACAGCCCAAAAGTCAAGATTAAAACTCAAAATGACCTTGACATATTGGAAAACTGGGCGAAAACTAACAAAATGAAATTCAGCAGAGACAAAGTTTTGTAGGGTGGGGGGGTGTCAGTTGCACAGGTGTAGCACAAAAGATCCCTGGCTTGGCAGCAGTTTATATGGAAAGGATCTTGGAATCACAGATGATCACAAGCTGAAAACAAGCCTGCAGTGTGATAGTTCAAAAAAGGCTAATGCAATTAGAGGCTACACTAAATAGTTTCGAAGGTGCAAGAAGCCAGAGTTGCACTTGATTCTGAACTGGGTCCAGTTCTGGGTGCTTCATTTTAAGAACAGAATTCTGGGGAGGGAACTGAAGAGGGTCAGGTAGAATTTGATTGACCAGTAGAATAAATTTATTGATGGAAAGAGCAGCCTGATAATGGAACCCATTGCCTGGTCAGGGAGTGGACTCTCCCACCATCTCTTGGCGTGCTCTCCCAACTCTATGCCTGCTTTGGCTCTCCCTGCTCCCAACACACTGCAGCTGCTGTGGTGTATTTTGAACTGTCAATAACCTAGTTGAGGCCAGTTCTATCTGTCCAAGATATCTTTAGCAAAAAGAAGTAACCTGCTGGCTTCTGTAATGGTGGAACTTGAAGGCAGGCATCTGAAGAGTGGATGAGCACAGCATACAGATGGCAGAGAAGAGGCTTCAGCAAAACAGAAGGATGGGACCGGTGCAGGGCTAGCAATCTGGGGTGCAAGGGATAGGAGTATTGCAAGCCGACCACAGAAGTGACCCTGTTTTTGCCTGTGAAATGTTGGTGGGATGGGAGAGGGCTCATAGAAATTCTGTGTAGCCCCATCGCTGCTGATTGGTTTTGCTAGTCAACATTCCTGGTAATTTACAAGTCCCTTCCTGGGACTGCATCGATGGGGCATCTGTTGCATTTTTATTACCTCTGGCCTCGGCTTCCGCCTTCCTTCACAGATCAAATAACAGCTTCCTCTCCTTGCTAATTCACACAGCTGGTTATTACTCACCCAGCTCCCGCTATAATCGCCAGGGGAAGAATTATAAATAAATGTGTACAAGCAAACAGATGCTGTCATTTTAAAAATCGATCCATCTCGTAAAAATGCCCCACTTAGGACTGGAGTGGTGAATTGCTGAGCATGTGTCTATGCCATTTTCACAAAACCCAGAAGCCCTGGCTGGACTCTGGTGATTAATTCAAATTAGGGATGAAAAGGGTGGGGGAGGGGAAGAGAAACCTAGAAGGGCAGGATGGCTGCAGCGCTGGGCCCAGAGCAATGGCTCGGCCTTTCCCCGTGAAAGGCACTGCAGGCAGAGCAGAAGAAGCCGCCCAGAAGAATGTGGTCCTTTGCTCAGACACCAGACCCACACATTGTTTGAAGGGGCGGGCAGGAAGGGGCTGCCCATCATTGGAGCCAGCAGCCCCTTTGAAAGGAACCAGATCACAGTCCCGCTACCTGGAACTAATGTCGGCTTTTCTTTGGCATTGAAAAGATCAGCAGTCAAGGTCAGCGGCTTAAGAACAAGAACAAAGGCTGCCAGCCCCTGGTGTTCATCCCAAGCCCTTCAAAGTGGAAAAATCCTGGCAAAGAAGCTGAAATCCATGGCTGAACACCTGACCCTCTGCACCCGCCTTACATAAGGTTAAGAGCCAGCTGCCACACACAGAACTCTTAAGAAAGCCAGTTTAAAAATAAGAATCTAGTTTTGAGCTGTTTTGGGTGTGGAATTCAAGGGATGTTCTGCCCAAGTGAGCTCTGGGTGGGAGCAAATGACTTCCTGGGGGCTCAGTCCAAGAAGCTCATGGGGCCTAAAGGACCTGCTGCTTCCACACAAGCCTGCCCAAAGAGTAAGGACCCTCCTCTTTATTGAATATAAATATATAGGCTGCTTTTCACTTATAGGAAAGTGGTTTCCCAACACGTTAAAATGATAACAATATCTATTTAAACCCATTAACAAAATGGAGCACCAAGAACAGCCCTGAAGTAATAGAATCATAGAACTGTAGCGTTGGCAGGGACCACAAGGGTCATCTAGGACGTTGGTACTGTCAGGAAATGCCTGGGGAATAGGGAAGCCTTTACTTGTAGGCGGAAAGACCCCACAGCCTAAGCCCAACTAATTTCGGAAGAACATTGCACATGGTAGGGGGACTTGCAATGGAAAAGGACTTACACCCTGAGTGTTGTACCTTTGAAAAGTGTGGTATGAGGGGGAGCTCATCTGACCACCAGAGATCTGGGCTGTTTGTATGGGAACAAACAGTCTCTCCAATAACTTGGGCCCAATCTGTTAATAGCTTTGTACACTGTGCAAACCACATCACAAGCCCTTCAATGCCCATTGACTTCTATCAAGTTTAGGAACCTCCGTCCAAGATATGCACTCAGAACCTTTGCACCCACCACCCAGGCAATGAAGCTGAAATCCAGCTCATCCTCCACTTTCCTTCTTTTTGCACTGAGAAAATGCTCCCTTAGGTGACCAGGCCTATTAAGCGATATCTTCTCTAAGCCCTCAGGTTCAGCCCTGGTTGACTTAACCTTGGCCCACAAGTGCCCAGTCTTGGCTCAGCCTAGGTTGGTTCAGTCATGGGCTGTGTACACACAAACCCATTTGTAGCACAAAACTGTTGTTTTGCCTATCCCAAATTGTTCATGCCTATCCTCAACATACTTTCAACCTAGACTGATTCTGGATCCTGGTGACCACAAGGGTGGGTGCAGTTACTTGATAAGAGACGTGTTTAAAACCCTCCCCTGGATAGGCTCTCCCCACCTTTTCCTCCCTGACATGCCCCAGGGGAAGGAAGAAGTGGAGGTTGTGATCTTGACAAGATACAGATCCACCGCCACCTCATCGCCAGGATGGCCTAAATTGGTTTCCAAATGGACACACTGCAAGGGAATGCAGAATCCATCATCAATGAGCTTTTATGTTCAGAAGGAAACCAGTTTCTCAGGAAGTGCTTCTCAGGGGCAAAAAAATTGCAGTCAATCTGGATTGTGTGTGGATGATGTAGAAGAAACAGTTACTGGATCCAAGGCCACGTGGAGGAAGCCATAGCAACCCTTCCTTTCTGCCTCCCTTCCAGTTTGCGTTTTTAATGTCTGGTCTGTCAGGGTGAAGGCAGCTCCTCCTAGGGAGGGTGTCCTAACCTGCAGTTTGACATGGATCTGCCCATCTGCTTGTTGTGTCTCCGGTGCTTTTTTTCTTTAAAAACATGGGATACTCTCATTTTGACTCAAGAAAATCACCATTTTGTAGTTCAAATTGGGAAAAATGAATACAGTAAATGGACAAAAGTACAAAGATTCACAAAATGTTTAGAGTAAGGTTATCAGATTTATTTCAATGAATCCAGGTAAACAATCAATCAATCAATTTTTAAAAAAACAGGAAAAAAATTATTTAAAAAATTAAGAATATTTTCTCTTCTGTGGTCTCCTCTGTTGCGTGGCCTTCCTCTGGGTCCTGGCCTTTCTTGGAGCGCTAGCCGTGCTTCCCCGCTCCCTCCCTCCTTGCACTGCGATCCCCTACCAGCTTACTTGGGAGTAAGCGTTAGCAGAACCCCCTCCTCCTGCTGCTGCGCTGCCCATCTGTCTGGGCGTCTCCTGTGCAGGCATTGTCCAGCGGCTGCCCATCCACACTGTTAAGTTGTGGGCAAACATAGCAGACGACACAGCGATTCTTCAAACAGCTCTTCTTTATTCAGATGTCAGAACAGAACTGAGCTGAGGGGCTCAGTCAGCCTGCTTATATAGAGCTCTAAAACAATGTAACTGTTGCCATTTTCTAAAACTATCCAATCACTGAACGTCACTTTTCAATCCTTCATTTGCATACAAACTATCCAATCACTGAACGTCACTTTTCGATCCTTCATTTGCATAACTATCTACAGTATCCCACTGCTGGCCCAGGGTGAGAACTTCAGTACATAACACGCGCCATGGCACGCCCAGTCAGCAGGTCCGGGGCAGAGGAGTGGGAGGAGTGGGACAGCAAGTGGGAGGAGCAGCAAGTGGGAGGAGGCGCGCTTGGGCCGGATCACCTCGTCTCCTGCTCGCCTCTCGCCTCCTGCGTCGCCTCTTGAGCACAATGGCGAAGCCGAGCAGCAGCCGCAGCTGCCCAAGCACCACCCAGAGGCTGAGCCAGAGTCCAAGCCGATGGCCTTGGGCAGCGGTGCCAACAGCGAGCTGAGCACCAAGTTGCAGCGGCGCACCGAGCTCAACGACCCTGCGCAGCTTCCGCCCGGCGGCGGCGCCCAACACCATGTCTTCAGCCCTTACTCCGAGTCCCCATATGTGTCTTGTGGGCAACACATCATATGGGGACTTCCAGCAAGGCAAAATGGCGGGCACTACGGTAGCAGGCAGCTCCTGAAGCCAGCCAGAGCCAACTGCGCTACCAGGCTGGCTCCGGGCTGCTGCTGTCACGTTTCCCAGGGCCATTAGATGAAATCCGTGGACATTCTGGGGATGGAATTTGTCCAGGGACTAATTTGCAAATCCGGGGACTGTCCCTGGGAAACGGGGATGTCTGGTAACCCTAATTTAGGGGTATGCGTACCCCTGTATTCCCCCTCCCCCAGAAAAAAGCACTGTGTCTCCATGCACTGTGGGGAGAAGGAGGGAACATTGTGCCTCTTTCACTGGGGGCGGGGGGGGGAGGCTCGTCTGGTCTAGTAGTTAGTGCAAACTCCACCACTGGACAAATGACTCATTGTTCCTAAATTATAGTTTTGTGCTCAGAGTCCTTTTGGAAAGCCTGAAAACCCTTTTCATTTGTGCACAAACAGACTAATAGCCAATTCTGCAGCTTTCGGAAAAAGGGTAATCAGGCCGTAAGGCCTGGAATGTATTCAAAACATATCCCATTCAACACTCCCCCCCCTCCTTTTCTTTTTTTAGAAAGAGCTTTAGAAAAAGAATATAAACCCACTTTGTCAGCGAATGACCTCAAGTTGTTTTTCCTGTTAAAAAAATTGCAGCTTTCAAAGATAATTTGTTAATGGCTCACATTTCTAACAGGTTCAGCAAAAAATTTACCACCAAATATTTCCACACAATTTTATGCAGGAAATGAAGAATGCATTTACTTTTGCATTATTACAGTTATCATATAACACAGGATATGAAAACTAAAACCTCAGACACGTTAAGGCTAATGTTTGTTTATTGAGCTAAGCCCAACATAGCCCTGTTCCCTGTAAGCACCTGTAAGAGGAAGAGAGGCGTTTATAAATATTTCAAGTAAACAAGCGAGCTCACACCTTAAGATGACGTGTTAATTAATTAATCTGGAAGTGCCACCCACACACCCAATTCTGTACATGAAATTACAAAGCCGAATTTAAAGCCTAACCATTTGTAAAGATTAGGGAAGGCCTCCCAGCCTCTACCTCTCCACACCTGGCAAGGCTCAGGAAGACATTTGACTTTGGACTCCAGAACAAGGCAATGCCTTAAAGCATTTGTCAACCATTATTCATAGAGTGAACAGGCAACAGGGGTCCACTATTAAATATTATAGGCACATTAATATACAGTATACTAAGCTTTTAAGCTTATGACTAGAGAAGCCCCCCTATCCTTTGCCTGTGTCTGATCCAACCCATTTCTTTGCCTTCCTACAGAATTACCTCCCTCTAGTAAGAATTTACTTTTACACCACAGGTTTGTTACCCAGATTATATAGCACACAAATAGACACCAAACATCAAAACATTTTTCTACATACATCAAGAAAAGTTACAGGTCATGGGATGTTAAAAACACATTGCTTCATACTGATATTAACTCCCCCACAATTCCCTTAAAGGTAAAGGGACCCCTGACCATTAAGTCCAGTCATGGCCGACTCTGGGATTATGGCGCTCATCTCGCTTTATTGGCTGAGGGAGCCGGCGTACAGCTTCCAGGTCATGTGGCCAGCCTGACTAAGCCGCTTCTGGCGAACCAGAGCAGCGCACGGAAACGCCGTTTACCTTCCCGCCAGAGCGGTTTATCTACTTGCACTTTGATGTGCTTTTGAACTGCTAGGTTGGCAGGAGCATGGACCAAGCAACGGGAGCTCACAATTCCCTTGAGGTGCCCCAAAGTTCCCAGGATATTTGGGTCTTAACTAACAACTTATCGGATAGTTGTCTAGGCAACCAGACCTTCAGCGAGAAGGTCATAAATTCCTCTCCCATCTCCTCTTTCTGGGCCCCAGATAGCTTCAAGGAGAAATGAAAGTTCTCACCCAGATGTGAAGTCAACACATACCTCTTCCACAAAACATCATTATCTGACCCTTCCAGGGTCAGATAAGGCAGGAAGTGGTATGCAATGTAAACACAGCTTTACACAGCAAAGGAGGATGGCATGAGGCACACAAAGATCAAGCCTAGTTCATTCTGTCTGAAAGCGCAAATGTGATTAATATTACAGCAGTCAGAATAAAATCAGTATCTATATCTAATAGCTAATATTCAATCAGATATCACAGTTTTTACATTAACTCTATCCGAAGCCTGCTCTTGCCACAAGAGGACAGGAATCTTGCTGCTGGTCTCCTGAATCTCCTCACCATCATCTGTGCTGTCTGATGAAGCGAAGGAGCATGGACTGGTGGCTACAGTGGGTTAAGGGGAAACCCATCCCCACTGAGAAACCTGGAGCATGTCCATGCAACACCGTTTTTGGTCAGTCTCCCTCAGTCCTGACCCTGCATTTCATTACTGCCCAGATTTTGGGGGCCCATCTAGCCCGGCCTCCTGTTCTCACAGCGACCAACCAGATGCCCCTATGTATGGGAAACCCAAAAGAAGAACCTGAGCACAAAAGCAGCTCTCCTGGATCAAAATTCATTGAAGTGAGCAGCGTGGAGGCCAGTCAAAAGAGGCTGTTCTTGGAGGTCTGAACAATGTTGAGGCAAGCTGCTAGTCCTGTTGAGGGTGCAGAATAGGAATGCACGTATGGTAGAAACTGCACTGCCAAGGCAGTACTTGACACTGAAGAAACAAGGAAATAACGCCTCAATACAACGCCCTGGAAAGCCTGGTCTGCTTTATTTTTTCACCATCCCTCCTCAGATGAGAACAGGACGATGTACGTAAAACATACAATAAAAAATACAATAAAAGGGAGCTAAAAAGCATATTTCAGCAAAAAGATTCTAAACATACCCTAAAGGTAAAGGACCCCTGACCATTAGGTCCAGTCGTGATGGACTCTGGGGTTGTGGTGCTCATCTCACTTTATTGGCCGAGGGAGCCGGCGTATGGCTTCCGGGTCATGTGGCCAGCATGACTAAGCCGCTTCTGGCAAACCAGAACAGCGCACGGAAACGCCGTTTACCTTCCCACTGGAGCGGTACCTACTGATCTACTTGCACTTTGAGGTGCTTTCGAACTGCTAGGTTGGCAGGAGCAGGGACTGAGCAGCGGGAGCTCACCCCGTCACGGGGATCCAAACTGCCTACCTTCTGATCGGCAAGCCCTAGGCTCTGTAGTTTAACCCACAGCGCCAACCGCTTCCCCCAAACATACCCTGCTAGCCTGCAAATGAATGTGGGGGGGGGGGACCTAGCAGTAGGAGGGGCTCGGGAGATGTCCTTCTCTCTATTTGGGGGGGAGAGGGAAGAAGCGGCAGCAGGAGCCGAGGACGCGAGGGCGGCGTCTTCGACACTCTGGCGGGGAAGGGGGGTGCCCGATGCTGAGCCCGGGCAGAACCGCTGCCGGGGGTGGGGCTTTTTGCTACAGGGAGAGGCTTCGCCCAGGGCTGCAGCATTGCACCTTTGCTTCGCGTGCACAGGGGACTCAAGGGTGGACCGCACTGCAAGGCTGTCGTGCCCCGGCAGCACCTCCCTTGGTCCGAAATGTGGGGAAAATACCGAGGGGCTGCGTTTGCATTTTCAGAGACAAGGGCGAATGTTTTAAATGTTACAAATAAGCAAGCGGCCATGAAAACAAACATGGATGGACTCCGAGTGGAGCCGCCTCTCCTGTCGGTTGGGGAGGACGAGACGCAGGTAGACTCCTGAACCCGGAAGCCGCTCTCCACATGGCTAGTCTACCCGTTTGCAGTTCTACAGTAAACGAGCGGCCCCTGCTGCGCGAGCTTAGAGGAAATGGGGCCGGGCACGCCTGTGGGCGGAGCAAAGGAAAAGAGCGCTCTTGTTGCGCAGGCGCGGGATGCGTGAGAACGCTCCCATAAACTTGTGAAAATTAGACTCCCGTGCAGAGTACACATTTCTGCTTGTTCATCTTTGCAGTGGCGATTTTGTTTCCCGCGGTGCCTGGATTTGCGACGCCGCCGTAAGATTAGCAGTGAAGTTCCCTGCAAGGCTGTTGTAAGAAACACTTAGAAACACTTGATCACGGCTTGCGCTTGCGAAATGTGGAACCCGGAAGTCCCACACCCCCAAACAGGGATTGTCTTTATTTCTGTGCTCTAGAGAACCGGCACTGCTCTGCGCAGGCGTGTGGCGGGAGATGAGAAAGACACCTGCGCAGCCAAGTAGAGCCTCCCTGTCCAGGGGCAGTCTACCTCCAGCGGCCCAGCTCCTCCGCCCGCCGGGGGGCATGGAGCTTCCCTGTCCAGGGCCAGCTCACCTCTAGTGAGAGGCTCCTCGTGGCCCCTGGGTGGTTCTCTCCTCCCTGCCCCCTTCCCTCCCGGCCATGGCCGCTGCTTCGGAGCAGGAGGCACCAAGTGCTGCTGCTGCTGCCTGCTGGGCGGCGGTGCGGGCTCTGCTCCCGAGCACACGGGCCGGGCTGGGGCTGGGATCGCTGGGGCTGGGGGCGGAGGGGGCCCGCGTGGCGCTGCTGCTGGAGGAGGCGGCCGCCTTGGTGTACCCGGGCGATGCGGGCGAGGAGTCTCTGGGCTCGGAGAGAGCCCGCCGAGCCTGCCTGGAGCTGGGCGAGCAGGTCTGCGACTACTCTTGGGAGCGGCTGCACGTGGGCCCCTGGCGGGCAGTGAGCGCGGTGTGGCGGCGGGCGTGGGCGCTGGGCTGCCTCTTCCGCGTGCTGAGCCTGTGCCGGGCACGAGGGGCCAGTCGGGAGGCGCTGCGCCTCTGCGACCTGAGCCTCCTGCTCGGCGCGCCTGTCCTGGACGACGTCATGGGCAGGCTGGTCCCCGTCCTCCAGCGGCACCTGCCACCCGAGGAGCCAGCAGCGAGAGCCCGCGCCGGAGCACCCCCGAAGAAGGTACCAGCTTGCAAAGGGCCCCCTTCGCCCGCCCCCTTCCCGTCTGCAAGAACAGCTCCCCTCTCCAGCCCTCATAATCAAAGGCGAGCCTCGCTGCAGCTGGATCAAGCAGAAAGCGAGCCCCTCTACTGTAGCCTCCTGTTCTTGCAGGATGACCAGCCAGGTGCCTCAATCAGGTGCCCCAAGGGGAAGCCCCCACTCCCTCACAATCAGCACCCAAGCCCAAGATCAGCCCCCTTCTGCGGTCTCCAGCAACTGGTACTCAGCAGCATTGCCACCTCCTGCACAGTAGAGCCCCTTTCATGGCCAGTGATAGCCTTTTCCCTTGGCACACCTCAAGGACTGAAGCAGATTAAGCCTTCCTCTTTGCCAGTGTGTGCAGGGGCGGAGGGGCCAACTCACACTGAGCCCCCTTCCAGTGAAACAAGAAGCAGAACTAACCACCTGCTCCTTGTTGCAGAAAATCCGGACGGACTTCACCCCAGCAGCCCCTGCTATAGCCCCAGAAACTGCTGTCCCACAGCTTCTCTGCCCATCGCTGGAACATTTCCGGGACAGTTACCTAACCCCTCAAAAGCCAGTTGTCTTGAAGGGGGTTGTGGACCACTGGCCTTGCCTGAGAAAGTGGAGGTGAGGGCAAGAGAGCAGGTAGAGGGTGGATGGCTGCCTCCAGGACAGGGAAAGGTTTTGCCCAAATTATTGGGTGTGGGGCTGGAGGGGCTCCTGACATCATGCATCCTTTCCAGTTTGTCTTCTGTAAGAGGATGCTCTCTCTGCTCCTGAGCTAAAGGCAAGAAGCCTGTTTGGGGCCTGCATTCTGTACTGCTGGAACCGCAGGGCTTGATTTTTGCCTGTGCTCAGTTTAACTTTTGGCTACCATAATATTTGCCCTGGCAAACATGACAGTGAAATTCCAGGGGGTGCACAGAGGAGTGGATCAGAACTGGTGCTATCAGGAAAACACAGCGAAGGATCGGAAATGACACCAGCCTGACCTTTCCCTCTGCCTGCTTGCCATTCAGGTCAAAGTTGCTCTAAGGGATGGCAGATATCCCATTATGTATAATCACAGGCAGATTGTAACAGAAGTAACTTTATCTGTGAGTTATTAGACGGTGCCCTGAGCCAGCCAGGCCAAATACTTCAAAAAATACACAAATTGTTGCAAGTTCCCGCTGGCACTTCCCCCATGTAGGAGAGGAAAGAACAAAAAGAACTGTAAGCTGCTCTGCCTGAGGAAGAGGGAACAAGGCCTTTGGAAACAGGGTGGGCACACAGAGAAAGAGCCCTGCCATTGGTTCTTTTTCCTTTGTTGCAGCGTGAGCTACATCCGCCAGGTGGCTGGCAGCCGCACAGTCCCTGTGGAGCTTGGATCGCGCTACACAGATGAGGAGTGGTCCCAGACCCTCATGACCGTGGATGACTTCATCAGACAGTATATTGAGAATGAGGTCTGGATCTTCTCCCTCCCACAAAACAGCCTGGCTGGGACAAATTATGCTGGGTTGAGTTTGTGTTAACTCCATTGTTGTATTCCGCCCTGGGAACCCAGCAAGCAGGAAAGGCGTCTCCTTAAATAAAATATTAGTGAAGACTTATTTATGTGAGCATCTGCCAGCCTTTGAGTAACATGAAAGGCTGCAATAAGACTGGGAAAGGGAGGGCAAGCCTGATAGAGCTCCTTGGGATGGGGAGCAGGGAGCTGACCCTGATTGGTAGAGTTTGTGGGGTGGGGCTCTGGACTCCCCCCAAATTGTTTGCTGCTGTTCAGTTGACTTTTCTGTATGTAGAGGATTTCCACTCACTCCTCTCTCTCTGTTCCCCCCCTTCTATTTGCAGGACCACAAGGGATACCTTGCTCAGCACCAGCTCTTTGACCAGGTAAACCAAAGGGATGGTTCTTCTAGTTTCTATCTGATGGGAGGAAACAGATGCCGGGTTCACCAGAATGCAGTGAATTCCCCACCCCCAAAATTTCATATCTGGGAATGATCCAAAGTGCCACCCACGCCTTTCAGGGAAGCATTTCTCTGGAAACTCCACCCCAGGCATCCTCCACAGTCCATGGGAAGAGGCACATGGGCCAAACAGGTTTCAGAGATGTGTGCAAAGGGCTGCAAGCATCACGGTAGATCTCTCCTCTCGTAGGTGTCCAATCCACCTGGTGGGAAAATTCCTTCCTGACTCTAGATGGGCTGTCTGCCAAAACCCACTGAGTCACTTCTAGCTAATCAAACTCATGTTGTTTAATGCCAGCCAACATCCTGTTGCCAGCTGTTCTCCTGATTTCCTGAGGAAGCAGGGGAGCAGGGAACTCAAGACTGTATAGAACAGCCCGCCCCCCAACCTGGCCCCAGCAGAGAATCCCCATAACAATTAATGCTGGAACATAGGGAGCCCTTGTTTGGTTTGAATGCTGTCCCTTTGCCACCCGCACTAGTAAAGAGAGCCTTGGCTGAGGTACAGGATCAGGCCTTTTCTGTGCTCTGACCCATCTTGCCCCTTCCTTGATAGCTCCCTCCTGGCACTTTGCAAAGCCTCTTCCCTTTTCTGCAGGCATTTGCTTTGCCCAAGTGGTTGATGCCTGAAACTCCACCTTTTTCTGTTTCCATTCTTTGTCTCACCATCTCTTATCTTGTGGTCTCATTTTAATGGTTGCCATGAGCCATCTTTAGATTATTTATTTAGTTAGTTAGTTAGTTAGTTAGTTAATTTCCCACTCTTCATCCAAAGATGACAAACAAAATAGACAGCAGGTTATAAATGCTTTAAATAAATGTCAAGCTAGTGTACCATGAGAACCTCTTTCCCCGCTTTCCTTTCTAACCAATTTGCTGCCAGATCCCAGAGCTGAAGCTGGATATTGGAGTCCCTGACTATTGCTGCCTGGGCGAAGGAGACGAAGAGGACATCACTGTCAACGCCTGGTTTGGTCCACCAGGGACTGTCTCCCCTCTGCATCAGGACCCGCAGCAGAACTTCTTAGTCCAGGTAGGGCCTCCGTGACAGGCTGCGGTGCAGAGGGTAAGGAGGACAGTTGCCAATCAGAGGCAAGACTTCTGTATCCTCCTGCTGTATGGGTGGCAGTAACAAGTCACCAGAAGAAGCTTCCCTCTAGAAGTTGCCCAGGGAAGGCTGTCTGCAGCCAGATAGCCCAGCTTGGGAAGCTGATGCCGATGGGCTCCCTGTCTCAGCTGGACTGAGGTGCTGATGGGCTGTCAAGGAGAAGAGCAGAGAGGGAGTGCTGAGAACTGAAATTAGAAATGCACTGGGGCAGGGGAGAGTGCCTATTGTTGGCCTGCAAACTTTGGACGGGGATGTCTGGGCTCCATTTTCTGCAAATGATGGCAAGAGGCTGATCAGACCCCATTTGCAGAAATCCTGTGTGTCAGGGCACACTCCGGATACTGAGCAAAGGAATGCCAGTTAGAAAAGTTGAGCTCAGATTATTGACAAATGTTTCAACGTTCCTTTCTCCAGGTAATGGGACGGAAATATGTCCGCCTGTATTCTCCTCAGGAATCTGAAAACCTTTATCCACATGAAGGCCACCTCCTTCACAACACCAGCCAGGTGGGCACCCAGTAAAGTCAGTCCCTCATAATGGGGGCTGAATTATTCCATGAAGGAGATCATGGAGTTCGCCCTGAAGACTGGCCCCGTATCCTAGTTGGCATCCCCAACTGCAGCCAGGCTCCAACACTCACCTCTTCCTCTTCTTCCCCTTCCCTGCTTCCCTCCACATCCAGCCCCTCTCTCCTGTCACCTAAATTGTAAGCCTCTTGGTGCAAAGAATGAGACAACCGTGGATAGTTATATTAAGACAGCGTTTTCTCTTTCATTTCCAGGTGGATGTGGAAGACCCTGACTTGGTGAAATTCCCCAACTTCAAAGCAGCTGCATTTCAAGATTGCATCTTGAGCCCTGGAGAAGTTCTGTTCATCCCAGTTAGCTACTGGCACTATGTGCGATCCCTGGACATAAGTTTCTCCGTCAGCTTCTGGTGGTCGTAGCGTGTGCTGGGAGCAAGGGAGGGCTCTTCTGCTCAGGGACTTCAGGCAAGATGAAGGAAGGAGCTGCCAGGAAGCGGCAAGGGCTGTGACACACAGTTCAACTGCTGTGGTTGAGGATCAAGGGCATCAAAGACAGAGTTTTCTGGAGGGGCTAAAATAGTGACTTGTCCCTCTTTGGGTTTTGTTAAAAAGGGCTCTCTTAAAACTTTTCTCAAAGGACAACAGAATACAAATTAATATTTAAATCATGTGTTGTGAATTCAATTGCCTTTGCTGGTCTAGCACAACCTGCTTGGTCAAGGGAGACAGAAAGCTCACCATTTTGATTCTATTTTCTTAGTGGAGGCTCTAATGGAACTGATGCACTCATGACTAGAGCCCCTGCAATACATGTATGTTGGGCAAAAGGTTTCTTGCATTGCAGGTTGGACTAAGATGACTCTTGGGATCCCTTCCAACTCTACAGTTCTGATTCTATAATACTGCTTTTCGAAGTCTGAAGGGCTCAGATCTTGTGCAAGATGGGCAAAGAAGTCCTTAGTCATTGTGGAGGGAAATCTCTCTGTAGATTCATCATGCCCTCACCAACCCCACAAATGCAAGGAGGGTAAAGCTATACAAGTTACAAGCAGGAATCGCGATTTCTTTAAATTTGGGGTTGGGGAAGGCAAAAGTGCCCGTTTTCCACAGACAGTCCTGAGTTCAAATTCTGCACTCTGAAAGTAAGGCTAGGAACAACCCCTGCTGGTGACTCTGCTTCCTGTCACAAGCGTTGCTCTGGCGTGGCCTGAGGCAGCTTCCTTTATTCGTAACATGAAGAGCCTTCTGGATCAGGCCAGTGTCCCATCTAGCGCAGCATCCTGTTCTCACAGTGGCTGACCAGACATCTGAATGGGAAACCCACAAGCAGGACCCAAGGACAAGAGCAAATCTCCCCTCCTGTGCCTGCCAGCTACTGATTTTTAGAAGCACTGCTGCCACAAACTGTGGAGGGAGAGAGCCTAGCCGTCCTGGCTAGTAGCCATTGGTGACCCTCTTGTTTTAGAGCCATCTAGGTTGCTGGCCCTCACTGGCTTCTGCAGGAGAGAGTTTTAACTACGTGTTGCATGAAGCAGTCTGTCCTGAATCCTGCAACATTCAGCCTCTTGAGATGCTCACAAGTTATGATGTTCCGAGAGGGTTACGTTAATCTTTCAAAAACAGAAAGATACAGAGGACAGCTTTGGGAAGGAGCAGAGTTGAGGCCCAGTCACCCACATAAGACCTTTAAAAGCTTTGCCAAATATACGGTAATGCATTTGCCAGGAAAGGTATTGTATGTTGTTACATGTGCTTTGGTAGCTTGAAAATAAATAAAAACCCTGTATTTTTTATTTTAAAAAAAGCTTTACATAAATAGTAAAAAAGGAAAGAGAATTGTGAGACAGGTTGGATCCTGAGGGGAAAAAAATATATTACAAGATATGTATTTCAGACACTTAAATTATGCAAATATAGAGCAGCTGTGCTGGGCCCCAGTAACAGCTGCTTGTCTGTACTTCTCCAACAAGGGCCTGGAGAACTCTTACTGCCGCCTCTGGGCCATTGGGGAGGCGGAACTCCTCCGGGTCTCCTGTGGAGTGCTTGAGAGCCCAGAAGGTCCTGGTAGGTTGATCTCTGTGGTGGAGATGGAAAAATACAGAATGGGCTGAATAAGAGTTTGATTACCTTACCGTGGCCTTTGGGACCTTTCCCACCTCCACTTTCACCTTCAACCCATTTATGTACCAGTTTCTGACAGGCTGAACTTTCCCTGTTGGCCAAAAGAAAGCCCGACCCACCAGAGATCCTTTTCCCTCCCAGCCTGAGCCACAGAGCAAGAAATAGAATCCTTCAAATGAGATGAAATCTGGCTAGCTAGCTGCTTCCGGGAGGGTGGCTAAGTTCCATGAACTTTGAGAGAGGGTCTGCTAGAAATCTGGAAGAATACATTCTGTACACAAATGAGCCTCTCTTTATCTCATATGCAAGAAGCTGTATCACTTCCAGGAAATCTGCCAGTTCACTAAAGCAAAGAAGTCCTTGGGTTAATCCCAGAATGTCCTAAAAGGCAGACAGTGGACCAGAAGGAGAGCAGGCTGCTGTCTCCCCATTCCCCACCCCGGAACGAAACTGGTCGTGTTTCTCCGGGGAGGCACTCTTCAGGGGTGTTACCTGGAATCTGGTGCGGCCAGAACTGCTTGCACTTAGGGCAACGAGGTTCCCTTTGGGCTTGGAAATATTTGGCAAGGCAAGGCAAGTGCATGGCGATTCCACAGTCCTCACAGACTTGACTCTGAAAGGGAAAAGCTCCTGTGAATGAGAGGCAGATGGCCTTTGTAAGATGAACAGCCTCAGGGCTGAGCAGAAGCAAGGCCAAGGGTGGTTAACACTTTCTCCTGATCAGCCTCTCCATAAGGCTGGTTTTAAGCTGCAGAGGAGATGGCACTGCACAGGGGAACTCCTGGCCACTGCTCCCCCATCCCCAGCCTTGACGATCCCACATACACCACCAGCGGGTGTGGGCCTCCTGACCTGGATGGAGAGGCTGTGGCAGACGTGGCACTTGCGGGCAGAGTCCTGGTAGTGGCGGAGGATGTACTGCTCCAGCTCCAGGACGCAGCGCAGGTGCAAAGTGTACTCTCCCTCTTTCTGCGAGAGAGCAGAGGCCCAGTTACGCCCCTTGTGGCTCAACCGCCCCCACATCAAAGGAAGGCAAGGGGGCCAAAGTGGACCTGCCCACTCCAGCTCCCCACCCACATTCCCGTACCTCGGAGAGCCACTTATCCTGCACCAGGCGCTGCAGTACTAGCTCAGCCTCCACCTTCTTCATCTTCTTTGGCTTCAGCTGGTCAGCCAGATTCAGGATCTCCGTGGAGGAGGCAAAGCCGTTGCTAGACAGCACAATCAGATCCATCTGCAGATGGAAAACCCCTTTCCTAAGTGAGCAAAGGACATTGCAGGGGCCACGTCCTTCTGGCCAGCTAGCAGGAGGATAGTGGACTCCTGGCTTTGTATTTCATTAAGCCAATGCTTCCCCTTTTTTTAAGGCAAAAAGGTGCCGGTACTCACCATGAAGTTGTTACAGTAAGTACCGCACTTTTAACATGGGGGAAGGTGCCGATATTGTGTACCCCCAGAAAAGAACACTGCATTAAGCACATTGGATGCAGAGGGCTGCATTTCACCCTCCCAAGACCCGTGAGATTCCCAAATCATGGACAGGCTGGGGAGCAGAGGCCAAGCCCAGAAAGTGAGTCCCCCCCATGGCTACTGGGGGCCACTGAATCTGGGCCACTTAGGAGGCTGGCCAGCAGGTAGGCAGGCAGCAATCTGCTACAGATTCAGCCACGTTTGCGTACTCAAGGTTTCCATGCTTACAGTCTTCTTGAACAATTCCAGCTCATTTTCAGAGTAGTCGCTTGCCATTAGGGTGATCTCAGTTTCAGCCAGATTCACCTGGGGGAGAAAGCAAGTGTGATAAAGGAGACACCGGGCAGCCTCTGAGCTCCAAGCCAAGAGGATTCTTTGATGCTGTCTCCCTGGCACCTACAGCCCAGGCGTGGCTGGTCCCTCCCATGGGCAAAGCTGCTTCGAAGGAGGCAAGCTCCTTTTTTATTCCTGCAGCTATTGGCTCATCTCAGTTCCTGTGGCAGAGCCTCCAGCCTCTGGAGCAGTCCTGCCACCATCCAGCAAGGGTGTAGAATGAGGGGAAGGGTGTGCTTCTTGGATTCCTTGTCAGAAGGACACTGACCCAGCAGCAGCATGCAACTCTCCCCAGATCCCACCCTTCCCAATTTCAAATTACAAGGAAAAGACACCAGGTGACAGCCAACCCTGCCTTACCAAAGCATAATATGTTCTCCCATTTTCTTCTGATACTCCTTTCCTGATCTCCAAAGACAAAGGCTGCAGCTGACCATTCAAAGTGTCGATGAAGTCATCCAGCTTATCAGGTGCATAATGGACTGTGCAGGAGGGAAGAAAAAGAGAGGTGATAATATAAGGAAAAGGAGAGCAGTCACATAACAAGTTCACAATTTTCATTGATTCCTACGGGAACATTTCCAATCCATGATTTATCGAATCTCTCTCCCTAGCCCCATCCATGTTTTCTTCCTGAAATGGCTGCAGCCGACCAGCAAAGAAAAAACTGGTTTTTCTGATCCCTCTCCCCCACCCTCCCTGGTTTCTGGCTGAAAATGGCTGTTGCTGACCAGCAAAGCACAAACAGAGAAGGAAGCAAGGAAGCGGGCAAACTTTGGCTGTTTAGATATATGAATCTGAGGTGTGTATAGTGAGGTTTGGGTACTAACTCCTCATGTTTGGATAAGTGAATTTTTGCAAAGCAAGTGTTGTGAAACAGGACCTGTATGCATATTTATTAGTCGTTTCCCTCCCCCCCAAAAAAAATTGTAATTCAAAATCACTTTTTAAAAAAAATCTTAGCTAAAACTATAATCTCTCTAGAGTCCAGCTGGTCTACAGTTCTGCTTGATTTTAAAGAAACAAAAAGCCCCCACACCCGAATACCCATGACTGCTAACTCTTGGAGTCAGAGGAGAGGGTGGAAAGGGGGCACTGCCAGACCCTGAGAGGCTCTTCATTACACACACAGAGGGAGGGAGGGAGGGGAGGATCCCCTTCAGTCTCCCTCTCCTGCCTCAGTTCTGACGCTGGCACTGATCCAGGTGAAATAAGTCCCTGGAGCCCTGGAAAGGAAGAAAGGTTGTGGATCCTTTCGCTGACAAATTACATACACACACACCCTGTGCTCTACACCTGAGCATCACATGCACAGCTGACTTTTTGCACTGAACTCAGCAGAAGATGGAGTGGAAAGATGGGACAGCTTAAGAGCACACAGGAGAGCATGATGGTGGAGGGGAACGCCATAATGCCACCACAGCCTTCCCTGCTCAGCTTGTCAAAGAGCAGAAAACTCAAAGAGCAGAAAAGGATCAAATGTGGGGAGAGGGGCTGAGTCTCAAGATTACTTAGCACAGCCTTTACTTATACCCACACAGCCCTTCCTGCCTCCTTTTCCCCTCCTGAGGACTAGCCTGCTACCCAGCCCTCTATTAATCTCTTCCAGTGGACTTGCTCCCCCACTCACCCTTGTGCAGCTGGCAGTACAACTGGTGTAGCTTCGCAGCTTCAGACCTCTCCACAAAGCCAAGAGTTAGGAAGGCCTGCAGGAACCGGCGGTGAGCATCATTCAGGTTGATGCCCAGGTCCATGGCCACGGCCATGGCCAAGTTCAGGACTGCAGGATGGAGAAAAACAGCTAGATAACAGGGCCGTGAACAGCATTCCTGTCCCCCTCTTCCTCTCCCTCCTCCTGGGGATCCATTCGGTCTCATCCAGCAGGCTCCCCAACAAGCTCACTGTGCAGAATGGCTTTTAAAAAAAAAAAAAATTCTCAAATTTGTATACTGCCCATACTCTGTAGATCCCAGGGCGGATCACAGCATAAAAATGCAAGATAAAAATACAAAATATGCCATAAATAAATCACAAACCCAAACCCCATCACACCCCTTCCCTTTGAAATTACGGCTTCCTTGACACTAAACAATTGCAACGTTCACTTTTATGGGGTTGCTTTTAATTTTATTTTTTTTAATGTACTTTGGGTCTCCTTTGCTGACGGCTTAGAGGGGGCTCCTCTGCAAATGTCGGGGGGGGGGGAGCCGCTTCCAGCCTTGCAACTTCTTCATGTTTTTGGCGATCACTCGTAGCCGAGTAAGATTGTCTTGGCATTCTGCTCCGCCACACCTGGGGTTGCTGCTGCTGCAGCTGCCCAGTTTCCGGTGTGTCGGTCCCTGTCAGGGAGGGAGGGAGCGCCGCCTGTCCCAGCACCCGCCTTCCGCAAGCCACTTTGCCTTTCCGACGAGCGCGAACACACGTGAATCCTGCGCGTGAGACGCTGCCTACCTTTGCTGGGGATGACCCGGAAAGAAGCCTCTGGGCGTGGGCAGAGTGCAACCACTCGGGGAGAAATGAAGAGGGAAGCGGGTAGGCGAGCGCGCCTGTCCCTCGGCTGCTGCTCACCTAGCGGAGAACTAGAGCTGAAGAACAGGAGAGAAAAGAAACCGCGGGAGAAAAGAGCTTCCGATAATAATGGCCACGCCCTCTCGGAGCTCTTAGCCAATGAGCGAAGTCACAGCCGGATTGACGTTTGCAGCAGGGAGAAGTGCAGGGCCTCAAGATAACAAAGTAGAGAGGGGCACGCTCATTGTTTGTAGAAGGAGCGTCCTGGTTCATTTAGGTGTTTTTTGGGGGGAGGGGGGGGAGATAGTGCTGCCCACCCCATAAGGGCGTGGGGTGGGCTCAGACACCCAGGATTTCAATATAGCTCTGAATGGTTGCAGTTCCACCCTTGAAGGAAAAGTCACTGCAAAGCCAAGGCTCAGGCTTATTTTCCCTCACGTATTAAAAAAACCACCTGATGCAAATACTGCCCAGCCATAATACACGTATTGTGCCCGGTACGTTTCCGAGCACAATTCAAAGTGTTGATGCTGACCTTTAAAGCCCTAAACGGTTTACCTGAAGGTGCGTCTCCACCCCCAGCATTCAGCTCTGAGGGCCTTCCGGCAGTTCCCACACTGTGAGAAGTGAAGATAAAATATAGGTGCCGACTCCCCCGGGGCTCTGGGTGCCTCAGCACCGGCAAAATTCCCCATGAAGGGGCCAGGCACCCACAAATAGCGGCACCAGGGCCATGCACGTTGCATGGCACCCATGGTTGTGGGGCTAAGATGGCACTCCTGGATTATAAGGAACAAGGCAGAGGGCCTTCTTGGTAGTGCCACCCACCCTGTGGAACACCATCAGGTGTCAAGGAAATAAAGAACTATGGGAATTTTAGAAGGCAGACCCGTATAGGGAAGGTTTTAATGTTGGATGTTTTATTATGCTTTTATAATTCTTAGAAGCCACTCAGAGTGCCTGGGGCAACCATAAAAATTATTATTATTATTATTATTATTATTATTATTATTATTATTATTATTATGTGACATTGTGGCTGAGAAAATGGAGGTTCCATCCACTCGGTGAGTGAATGTGTGTGAGAGAGAGCACTGCAATGTGGTTCAACTTTTGCTATCCAGGCTCCTGAAGCATTGAATTGCTTGTTTGAGAAAAACGCAGTCAAAACAAAGGGGGGGGTCTCTAAATTGTAGTTGCAACGCTGGGAGAGAAAGAGGGTGACTTGTGCAGGAGGCGGATTTGATCAGAAAAACACCATCTCTCACTCCTCCATCTCTCAATAAGCTCTAGAAACCCGCTCCATGGCTGTTATATTCTATTGGGAGCTGCTCTGCCTACTAATCTGAAATAAAAGGTTCCTAAGTTTAAAACCAGCTCTGTCCACATTCAGAGGTGCTATACACTGAGTTGCTGCTGCTGTGCCCCAGGCAGCAAAATCCCTGGGCTGAGCCTCCCTGTAGAAGCGACCAGGCAGCATTAGCGGCAAGTACAGCAAAGCAAAGAGACCCGGAAAGCCACATAGAAAGGGGGTCAGTAGTGGTGAGTGTTTTGGGGCCCTAGCATCTGAGCCCCCTTGGCCCAGTCTCCTCCCAGCTACTCATAGAAGCCGAAGGCCTGAAGGGCAGGACAAGTGGTTGGCCACAGCTGGGCGACTGGCCAATGTCTTGTGGCTTCTGCCTGTTGGATGCTGGCTATGACTGTTGCAAAGGGGCTGGGCCTTGCTCTCAGTTGGGCCTTGAATAAAAGGGGGGCTCCCTAATCCCTTCACACAGGTAAGCGGGTGGCGTTCTGTAGTGAAGATCGCTCTAGGGTTCAGCTAAACCTGCAGAGCCTCCATTGCCTGTGGCAGTCTACCTCCAGTCTATCTGGAGGCGGCCAACAGGCTTTCAAAAGGCATTAACGTTGTTGTCTCTTCCCAGCCACATTCCATCACCAGCTCTCCGGATGGCCAACGGCAGGACGGGCCTTGGGGGACCCCAGAGGCCTTGCCTCCTCCTCTCCGTCTTCCTCGCCTGCTCGCTTTGGCACAGTAAGTCTCCGTGGAGGAAAGCTGCTTCCCTCTGCAGGAGGGCAGCTGGGCAGCCAGCCGGGCAGAGAGCGAGGCCAGGAGGGGCGGCGGAGACCTTCCTGCCAGGTTTCAGCTGCCTGGAAGATTTCCAAGGCTTGGATGAGTTGAAATGGGCTGAGGCTGCTTGGGTCAGGTTTCCAGGAGGCCTGCTTTTCTGGTATTGTTAGGGGTGGTGTGGGAGTGAGTTAAGACTTTTTGCTGGGTCTGGGTTGCTCTGGATTTTATGACTGCATGGTGGAAGCCACCTTTGGAGACTCGTTGTGAAGGGAGTGGGCAGGGGGGGGGGGTGCATTGACAGTTGGAAGGCAACGCCCGGAGAGCAGGAGGAGAAATGCATCTGGAGCAAATAAGATATGCAGGTTTGACTGATAAGCGAAAGGAGTGCACTGCCAAAATGCTCTGGCAACACCCAATGAGGCCATAAGGCAAAGGGGGGAATATGATATGATACGTTACTGGTGGTGGGGTGGTTGGGAGGTGCTGCTAGGGTATAAAAACTGCTTGCTTACGTGTTTTAGGGGCCCCCAGCCTTTGGAAATAATTCCGCTGGTGGTCTCTGCGCAGATCACAATAAACTTTTTCTCCGAAGGAACTGAATCCCTGGTGCTTCTTTGTCACCTCTGCGTCCTGGGTAAGCGGGCAAATGGATCCCAAGTAATTAAGGCTTCAGATTTGGGGGCTCGTCCGGGATTTGCCCAAACCCATTGGACCGGAGGCCAGGCTCGACCGCGGTGAACAGCTTGGGCTGGTGCTCGCAGCTCCAAGCGCGCACCCTGCCAGTTTGTAGGGGGAGCTAGCCACACCGTCCCAAAGTGGAGACACCCGGTCAAGGGAGAAAAACGACGGCCGAGGAAAGTGACCCACAACGGGAGAAAGGTGAGCTCTAAGGGAAAGGGGCTAGAGGCTTGATCAACCTCACCTGGCCGTGGCAGTAAAAGTGCCGCCAGGAGGGTAGGAGGGGAGGACAGAGGGGAGCCTGTGTTGTGTGTGGTGTGAAAGGATGAATGTATATGTGAGGCCGGGGCTTAGCGTCCCCATGGCCAAGCGTGTGTAGGATTGTGAGTTTCTTGGCAGCGCGAGCTCGCCAAGCCACAGTCTGTAGCAAAACCGGTGTGTTTGAAGAGAAGTCCCGTATAGGAGCAGAGTATTTTGTTAGACATGGGATCTGGAGGCAGTAAATGTACCCCTTTGCAGTGTTTACTGGATAACTGGAGAACAGCTACAAAACATGACTATTAGGGTTTTAAGTTGCTGAAAGAGAGACTTAGAACTTTATGTGAAGTACTGGCTGGCCATCAGAGGGCACTCTCGACCTGCAGTTAATAGACCCCCTGTGGCAAAATATAGTTAATGTTCACCCGGACCAGATTCCTTATATTTCCACCTGGAAAACTAATGTGGGAAAAAATCCCTCGTGGCTGGAATCCTGCCGCAGTAGAATAGACCAGGGCGCCCGCCTGTGTGCGGTCAGAACGAAGCCAAAACCCCAGGTCTTACAGGACCCGGAAGAAGAAGGTGTATTGAGACCTCCTCCCCCATATGCCCCACCAATGGCAGTGCCAGGGGAGGCCAAAGATGATGAATCAGATGAGGAAAAGGGAGAGGATGAGGAGTTTAGACAGACTATTGGAAAGTTGACAAAGGGTGGAAAGAGGTGGACTGAAGAACAAAGGAAAAGAGTTAGAGATTTTGTAAATGACTTTAAGGAAGAAATAGACGTTAGTGGGCACTTAGTGAGTGCCGCAGAGTGTAAAAGGGAGCAATGGAAGAAGAAACAGAGACATTGGGAACAGGCTTGGGATAGAGCTGCCCTGCATAAGGCAGCCAAGAAACAAAAGGAGAGAGCAGAGAAGATAGCCCCCCTGCGCCGGGTTTATGACCCACCGGGACCCCCAGGGGTGAACGGGGCGCCAGCGCCACGAACATATACGGTCCAACATGTGCCTTTCTCAAGTGCAGATGTATGTAATTGGCGCAATCAGAACCCCCCCTTTTTTTTTTTGAGGAGAACCCAGCGAAAATTATAAAATTGTTTGAATGTATTGACTGGGATAAGGCGGGCCTCCCGGAAGCCTACTAATTTGATAATAATAATAATAATAATAAATTTTATTTGTATCCCGCCCTCCCCAGCCGAAGCCGGGCTCAGGGCGGCTAACAACAATCAAAACAATCAAACAATCAGATAATTGCACATTCTAAAAATAAATAAATAAAAAATTCCTTCCAGTAGCACCTTTTTTTTTTGTTTTGACTATGGCAGACCAACACGGCTACCTATCTGTAACTATTCTAAAAATATTTCATTATAAAAATCAATTGAAATCAAATTAATGGCAACTGATTAAGCAAGATTCTGTGCAGGTTGCCAGAGGAGGGAGTCAGGCTGTGTCCTGACCAAAGGCCTGGTGGAATAACTCTGTCTTGCAGGCCCTGCGGAAAGATGTCAGGTCCCGCAGGGCCCTAGTCTCTTGTGACAGAGCGTTCCACCAGATTGGAGCCGCAGCCGAGAAGGCCCTGGCTCTAGTTGAGGCCAGCCTGACCTCTCTGAGGCCTGGGACCTTGAGGATGTTATTATTTGCAGACCGTAGGTGATGAGAGTTAGGGAAGTGATTCAGAATCATGAAAGCCACCAAGGACTTGTTAAACCACCTGGCTGAGGCTGGATACCGGGTATCCAAGAAAAAGGCGCAGATATGTCAACCAACTGTAAAATACCTTGGTTTTGACATCTCTCACCAACAGCGAACTCTAAGGGAGGAAAGAAAACAGGCTATTATCCAAATACCAGAGCCAAAAAAAAACCGCAGGGAGCTCCGTGGTTTTCTGGGATCCGCAGGGTTCTGTAGGATATGGATACCTAACTACAGCAGCATTGCTCGGCCCCTGCATGAGTCAACTAGGGGAACAGAGAAGGATCCTTTTATATGGGGCAGGGAACAGCAGCAGGCTTTTCGGGATCTCAAAGTGGCATTACAACAAGCCCCAGCGCTTGGCATCCCAAACCCCGAGAAGCCTTTTACCCTGTTCATAGATGAAGACCAGGGGGTAGCCAAGGGAGTTTTATGCCAGAAACTGGGAAATTGGCAGCAACCCGTTGCATACTTGTCAGAGAGGCTAACCTCAACAGAACAAGGGTTGCCCCCCTGTATGAGAGCAGTTGTGGCAGTGGCCACCCTACTCACAAAGGCAGATAAATTCACGTTCGGACAAGACACCACTTGTGTGACTCCACACGCAGTCCCAGCCTTACTTGACATGAAAGGCACCTATTTCCTATCACAAGCAAAAATGAGGAAGTGCCAGATGCTGTTATTACATCCACGCCTGAAGTTTCAGGTTACCACAGCCCTTAACCCAGCTACCTTATTACCGGTAGGAGAAGGTGAGGGACCGACCCATGATTGTGTAGAGGTCATGGATGAAGTGTATTCCAGCAGGCCTGACCTTAAGGATGAGGCAAACCCACATTGGCCTTCATGGTTTGTGGATGGAAGCAGCTTTGTTGAGGCTGGACAGCGAAAGGCAGGATATGCAGTGGTAGCCCTTGAAAACAACGTGGTTGAGGCCAGTTCACTCCCACTGGGAACCTCAGCCCAACTGGCTGAAATAACGGCACTTACCAGGGCCCTGTGTCTAGCAAAAGGGGAAAAGATCAATATTTATACTGACTCAAAGTACGCTTTCCTCACCCTGCATGCCCACGGGGCACTGTGGAAGGAAAGAGGTCTGCTCACCTCCAGAGGGGGTCAAGTGGCGCACCCTCAGGCGCTCTTAGACCTTCTGGACGCTGTCTGGGAACCTGAAGCAGTGGCAGTGATACACTGTTATGGACACAAAACTGGACCTAGTGAAGAGGCCAGGGGAAACCGCCTGGCTGACCGGGTAGCAAAGGAAGCAGCCCAGGGTTCATCCCCAACACCTTTCATTGGGGCCCTGGTACCAGAAGAAATTCTGGATAGCACCTTGAAACCAAGGTACTCTGCCCATGAGGTGGCTACTGCAGATGCTGAGGATATGGATCCCAGGATCATTGTCCCGGCAAGTAATTCAGCGGTACCATGAGTCCACCCATGTGGGACCTGATGACATGACCAAGCAGCTGGAAAAGTGTTTTTATGTGGCCAACCTTCACCAACTGGCTGCCCAAGCTTCCAGGAAATGCATGTTGTGCCAAAGGAACAACCCTAGAACTGGACACTTGGCTCCACCAGGAGTTCAGCACAGTGGGACGGCACCCATGGAGGACCTTGTTGTGGACTTTACTGAATTACCTCGATGTGGATTGTATCATTATTTGCTTGTGGCAGTATGTACGTACACAGGCGCCCAGCGGACGACCGCTCTGCTGGTATCACTCCGGACCTCTAGGCACGGCTGAAGAAGTGGATGGGAGGAGCGCCCGCCGGCAGCGCTCCCAGCGTGCCTGCAGTTTGAGTAACACCACCTGATAATGTTTTAAATTCCGAAAGAACTCTAGTGTGTATTATTTGGTGTGAGGAAGAGCCCGTGGGTATTTTGACACCAAGTGCCACCTACTCTTGTGGGTGTGTGGTAATCTACCAACCTTGGGCTCCTTCCCCGTGGGGCTTGTGTTTGCCCTCCACCCACCAAGGATATAGTCACCCCGCAGGACTAGAAGGGTTCTATTTGCATACTATAGGATTTGATCCTTGGAGGTTTCCACGACCCCTTTTATCCTGATCGCCCTGAACGCCCAGGCAGGCCAAAACCTTCCCCAGACCCTTATCATGATTAAGGAATGGTGGGAGGAACCTTGGAACCATCGGGCATGGTGGATAGGGGTGACATGTACTGCCTTGATTATATGGATGCTGTTATATTTCTGTTGGCACGAACGCCATAGGTTTTCTGGAAGGAAGCAATCCCCCTCCATCCCCTTGATGATCCTTCTCCTATTTATGGTGGGAGAATCCACTCCCAAGGCCAAATGCTTCCAGGCCTTAAATCGTAATAGCATTTTCCCCACACATGAAATGAGAAGACAGGGGGCTCAGAGTCTCTATAACAAGTGGCTTCAATTGGCAGAAAAAGTAGCCCATGTTCCTGTACAAACTTGGGAAGGAAGGATGGGATATGTCCTACTAGACAATTTCCTCCCAACAGGGTGGCTCCGGGGGCTCTTTGCTATGCTTATGGGACCTTTGCTAATTTTGCTTTTGCTCTGCTTCTGTATTCCCTGCTTTTGCAACAGATGATGCAAAAAAATGATGTCCTGAATGATGGGACCCCGTGTGATTGCCCTCATGCGAGAGTATAGGCCTATCCCTGCGAACGAACCTATGGGTTAGGTTGTTCAGAAGAAGAGGAGGGAAATGAAGGGAGTGGGCAGGGGGGGGTGCATTGACAGTTGGAAGGCAACGCCCGGAGAGCAGGAGGAGAAATGCATCTGGAGCAAATAAGATATGCAGGTTTGACTGATAAGCGAAAGGAGTGCACTGCCAAAATGCTCTGGCAACACCCAATGAGGCCATAAGGCAAAGGGGGGAATATGATATGATACGTTACTGGTGGTGGGGTGGTTGGGAGGTGCTGCTAGGGTATAAAAACTGCTTGCTTACGTGTTTTAGGGGCCCCCAGCCTTTGGAAATAATTCCGCTGGTGGTCTCTGCGCAGATCACAATAAACTTTTTCTCCGAAGGAACTGAATCCCTGGTGCTTCTTTGTCACCTCTGCGTCCTGGGTAAGCGGGCAAATGGATCCCAAGTAATTAAGGCTTCAGTTGCCCTAAAAAGTGGCTTTTGAAACTCTGCAATAAGCCAGAAATCCACCATCCGGCCCCATTTCTTCCCCTCTCCATAAGCCGGCTGCATTCCTCTCACCACCATCAGCATACGTCCAGCCATAATTATTGGGTGTGCGGGGGGCAATGACTTGGGGTCTTAAGTTGCATTATCCATATTATCTACATGGACTGGCAGCACTTTAGCTGTGGTTCCTGCACTGCAAAGGGGCTAGGTGATGTCACTAACCCTACAGTTATGTGATTCTATTAATTTTCTTGAGTTCATGGGTGCTCCGTCTGTCCCCCCCCTCCCTGTTTGCATCAGGAGATCCTTCCTACTTCTCTTTAGTGGTGCAACAGCATAATTTTTCCGGTAGAATCATAGAATCATAGAGTTGGAAGAGACCACAAGGGCCATCAAGTCCAACCCCCTGCCAAGCAGGAAACACCATCAGAGCACTCCTGACATATGGTTGTCAAGCCTCTGCTTAAAGACCTCCAAAGAAGGAGACTCCACCACACTCCTTGGCAGCAAATTCCACTGTCGAACAGCTCTTACTGTCAGGAAGTTCTTCCTAATGCTTAGGTGGAATCTTCTTTCTTGTAGTTTGGATCCATTGCTCCAATGGTATATTGGGCAGATGTTGTTCTTTCCCCTCCCTCCTTAACAGACGAACTCATTGGGGGCGTCCAAGGAAGCTAGATGTCGGGAGACAAAAGCAAGGTCTTCCCCACACATTTAAAACATTATGGGACTCACTTCCACAAGTGATGGCATCTAACTTGGACAACTTAGACAGGATGAGACTAATTCATGCAGAAAGAGGAGGAGGAGAGGGCTGTCAGTGGCTACTAGCCACAATGACTGTTTTCCCTCCGGTGTCAGAGGCAGTAAATGCCTCTGAGTAATGCCACTTACTGGAAATGGCAGTGGGGGCAATTGCTCTTGCTGTGCCCAGGTCCTGTTTGTGAGCTTCTACCCTTTGGGGCATCTGGTTGGCCAGTATGGGGACAGGAGCCAGAGCGGTCCTTCCTCATGGCTGCTTCCATGTTGAGGGAGTTGACTTGGTCTGCCCTGAGATTTCAGGGGATGGAGGAAGAGAGAGAGAGATTTCCGAGAGTGTGGGGAAAAGGGTGGCATATATGCTGCTTGTTTCCTGGGCTGAGTGAATTGCCCTCTTGGAGAAAGTCCAGTGGGTAGCATGGGTATAGCAAAAGGGGGGCAGCTGCCCCCCTAAATAAAGTAAATCAATAAAAAGTAACCCAGTGTCTGCCCCCCCCAACATAAAGCCTGGCGACTCCCATGGTAGGGAGCAGGGTTGCCAACTTGAATAAAATATGGCGGGGGGGGGGAGCCCAAACCCCACATAATTGATCACATGATCCGGTGCACCCACACCATTTGAATGGCAATACCCATCAACTTGGGGGAGGGCAGCCCTCTCAAATATTTTATTAGTGAGACCAAAGCCCCCTCTGCCCCTTAGAGTTGGCTCCTATGGTAGGGAGCAAGAGCAAGGGGGGGAGGGCTCAGGGAATTGAGGGGGAGAATTTGGAGATCCACACTTAGGTGATCATGAAGGGGAAAGGGTTTTATTTATTCCGTGCTGTGCTTCTTTCCCCTGCTTCAATAAAATTCCCAGGGCAGCGAGCTCCTAACATTTCAACGTGCGACAACTCCAAATGGAAAGCCCCCTAAAATGGTTCCTTGTTACCAGAGCTTTGTTCAGGTCCATCTTGAAGGAGTCCACTTGGTCCACCCTGAGATTTCAGGGGATGCAGGAGAGAGAGATCGATATCCCAGAGTCAGTACAGGAGAGCGGCTGGGCAGTTGGGAAGGGCCTCTCACCTTTGGAAGACAGACGCTGCCCCTTACCTCCGGGGAGGGGGGGTGCTAGTCCTGTGGCTGTTTCATTTCCGGAGGGCTGAGTAAGCTGAGCTGGAGATGTCGTGGCACAATCTGGAGCACAGCTGTGTTGCATAGGAAGTGGCTCAAGGAAGCAGTCAAGGAAATGAACCGAGGGGCACCACTAGCTCAAATAAGCTGCGTCCTGCCTGCGCATTTCGCAAAGCAGGGGGAGTGAAACTGGATAGAGAAAAGTTTCCTTCTTTCTCTCATAATGCTAAAAGTCAAGGACATCTAGTGATGCTTAATGTTGGAAGATTTAGAACAGATAAAAGGAAGACCTTCATCCAGCACAGAGTTAAAATGTGGAACTTGCTCCCACAGGAGGCAATGATGGCCAACAAATTTGATGGCTTTAATGCAATTTCAAAGAGGGCAGGACTGTCGGTGGCTACCACCATGATGACCATACTCTGCCTCTAATCAAAACATGGAAACCCTTCCAAATCCCATTTGCAGGAAACCACAGGAGGTAGAGAGTCTCTTGTGTCTGAATACTGCTTGCAAGCTTCCCACTGGGGCATCTGAGAGAACAGGATGCTAGACTAGATGAGCTCCTTTGGCCTGATCAAGTGGCAGGGCTAGTTTCATGTTCTTAGGAGAGCTTTATAAACGTTGAGGGGAGTAACCCAATGTACCCGGAGGAGGAAAAACAAGCAGCAGTCAACATAGAAATTTAAGGCTTGTCCTTGGAAGGTCTTTTTTCTAAGGCAGAGGCAAAGTTAGCTTTCCAGACTCAGACAAAATGCATTCTCTACCCCAGGAGTATTTTTTAAAAACTATACACACACACACACATATATGCACATACACAAAACACACACACACACACACACAAGGTCCCCCTCGGCCAGACTCAGATCTAGGCTTTATTTCACCCTTGTCAAAAACACAGCTTGGCACACACACACAGAGCTTAAGTGCCTCAATGGCACCCATTTGGAGGCTTCACTCAGGGCAAAAAAACCTGGCTAGCCCCCCTGTAATTACGGCTCTGCCTGAAAGAAACAGGAGTAGAGCAGAGATTCTATCCCTTTCTGCAGTGGAGTCTTGGAGGGCCAAAGTGTGGCTTTGCAGAGGCCCTTTCTGGGGAGGCCTCCTCTGAATATGTAAGTTGCATTGAGTAAAACATTCCTACACTGCTTTCCTCTGAAAATCTGGAGATGACGCACAACAGCTGGTGTCAGTCTGGCACTCAAGCAAACTCTTCTGTTTCTTTCTAGCCGTATCCTCAAAGGACATCCAGCCAAGGTGCTTCACAGACTATGACTCCGAAGTGGGTTGTTCCTGGGAAGTGGACGCCTCTACCGAGTGCCCCAAGAAGTTCCTCCTGCATGTTACAATGACTAATCGATTCAGTGGCCAAAAGTAGGTCATGCTATAAAATGTGAGAACTGCCACCCGATCCCCTCTTTCCTCTGTTGGGTGTTTTTGGGGCTGGTGGTACCCTCCTTACCACTGTGAGTTTTCCAAACGCAGAATAAGAAACGCAGGATCCAAAGGGTTTCTCATTCTACTTTTCACTGGACCACTTGTGGTTGGAGAACTTCCAAGGTGCAAAGATTTATGTCGTCTTGCATGCTTGCAACTTTTCCAGGGGAATCCACAGCCTGGTGCAGCTAGAGGCATTGCAAAGCCCCTCTCTCACTTGGGCTGAGCTTTCCCAAATCGAGGCTCTGGCAGAAATAATCCGAGTGTTGTCTACTTTGAAAACATCTTTTAAGTCTTGCCATTGTTCCAGGAAATCGTCGGAGTGTTCTCCTAAGAACAAGAGAGGCCTAGATGTGACCCCCAAGTGTACTTGCACCATTCGGTCTGAAGTAATGGATAATTTCAAGTATCGTTTCTCGCTGGAGGCCAATGGGAAAGAGATCTGGAAGAAGGCGATTAAGGACATTCGTAAAATTGGTAAGGGATCCTTTGGTCTGCAAGATCCTTCTTGCGCATCCTTAGAGGCTGATCTGAAGAACAAGACAAGAGTAGCAGAATACAAGTGTGGTGGGCACAGATCATTTGTCTTCACGATTAGCACCAATCCATGCTGAGAGACCTTCCTTAGCCGCTCCTGCATCCGCCTTAGTACGTTATGCAAAGTCACCACCTTAAACAGTGGCAGGTTTATTGTGGCAGAAACTTTTGCAATGGAGAGCCCCCTTCTTCAGGTGCCTGGAGGGGGATACTCCAGTTCTGGAGAGAACTTGGAGAGGTTGAGGTCTGTCCTCCAGGGTGAAAAGTCTGCCGCTTTGACCAGCCCTTCCTTACAAAGCAGAGGCCCGTGTTGTCTTCCCTGAGAGGCGAGCAGGGGCCCCTTTTGCCTCCCCACATCCTTCTCTTTGTTGTCTTCTTCCCGAATGCAGTGAAACCCCGACAGCCTGTCAACCTGAAACTTGATATGGGGGATGGCGAATACATCCTCACCTGGGAAGATGGCTATAATGAAAAGAGCATTCTCCATAAAAATTCGGAAACAGACTATGAAGTTGCCTTTGGGCAAGAAGGCATGCTGGAGGACAAGGTAGGCACACCTTCCCAGCATGCTCCTCTCTGTACAATCACCTGGAATAGTGCTGCAAATTTATTATTGTTAATCAGTTAATTACATTTATATCCCACCCTTCCTCCCAAAGGGAACCCAGGGTGGTAAGCTCATCCATGTTAAAACAATGCCATTAAAACAAAAATTAAAAATACTAAAACAACCACATACACTGGGGGAGCGGAGACCTTCTGTGTCCTGAGCAGAGGTTGTTTCAGAATACCCCTCTCCCCACCCCCCTGCTCTGCCTCATGCTGGTTGACATGGCATCTTCCCTGCCCTTCCATGACACTTTCTTTGGGCAGCCCTGCATGAGAAAATGCCCTCATTGTTCTCTCTGATGTCTATCAAGGACCATTCACAGAATTCATTTGTTCTAGTGAAAGTCATTGCCCTCACCACCACCACCACATGCGCACAACAATACATATGTTCAGCTGCTCTTTGTGGCAAAACAGACAGGCAGATTGCCCTAGTTGCCTATGCAGACCAATGTGCAGAGCTGCATTTGAGAAAAGGGGAGTATATGTGGTTTTCAGCCATCACTACAGGAGCAGCATTTATTAATTTCTAGGGTTTATCCTAAATCTATAACAATATATTTGGCAGATGATTTTATGCCCCTCACAAGTGGGGCACACACAAGAACAGTGGGTTGGCATTTATGACTTCTCAGAGTAGACTGGCTTGAGATCAGGGCCACCAGCCTCAAGCCATTGATTTCCTTTGGATCACAGAACCTAGGGGAGGGGTGGCAGATGCAGCCTTCCAGGCCTCTTTCACCGCCCCATTACTGTTCCACACACTCCTAATTCTTTGGCTAGGCTGAATTGCATATTTTCTTCCTTGTCTGGATGGAGGAATGAGCCCAGCCCTGGGTCCCTGGCTGTGGCTGTCCCCCCACCCCTCAGGTGAGAAATGGCCAGGCTCAGGAGGAAGGGAAGGAGATTCTTCTGCCCTGGAGCCTTCTGTCATTTGGTCTCAAGCCCTTTGACTTCATCTACAAAGCTTTCATTCCCTTGTCCATTGCTACATAAGAGTCCAAAAGCAATTTTCTACCATATCCCAAAATTATCTCCTTCCATAGAAAGTTGAGAAAGAGAAGAATTCCACTCACCAGAAGAACCCCCTCCCAGTGTTTTCCTGTGGTGTGGGAAGGACCACATAATGTAAACCTGTTTGCTTCTCGGTTTTTCCCCCCTCCAAAGGCACGCAAACGCATGACGACGGACAGGCAACTTAAAATCGCCGTACTGAGTCTCATGCCAGCAACGATCCATTTTGCTAAAGTGCGCCAGAAAAATTATTTCCTTGGGAACACCTGGAGTGATTGGAGCATCCCGATAAGTTGGAAAACAGATGGGTGGATCGGGTAGGGCACCTGTTTATTATTAGCAATGTGTTGGCATCCCTGTGTGTTCTGGGCTCCACATTGTGGGCTCTTTATTTCTAGATTTTGTAAACCTTCTGGATTTGTGAAATATTCCGACCCCACCCACAGGAACGTTTGTGCATCATCTGGCCCCTTTGAGTGAGCGACAGCATTTCTCTCACATTGCTGGGGTCTTGCATTTCCAGTCAGCTAGACATCAAATTAATATGCAGGCCTCTCACTTAATTCAGTGCAATTCTCTGCTGTAGACAATATCTCTTTCTGAAGTCACCCCAATGATTTTTATTGTTTCTCATTTAAATAAAGACAAGAACACACAACTACATTAACTTGTCCAGTGGTCCATTCTTATTAAATTCCATACATAGTACATAGTGCACATGCAATAAGTTACGTATTATCAATTCAAGTAGCCTCTTCACATAGATTCCTGTGTTGAAAGTGGAATAAAAGTATCTTCCGTCTCATTTATAATGGAAAAGAAAGGAAGCTAACATCACCAAAAGTGTCTATCCTTGAAGTGCCTTTAATTACACTTTTGTGGCAAGTAAGGCCTTCCAACAGAGCCACACTCCAAATACTATTTAACCAGATCTCAGTGGGGAGTTCTATAGATTGTTTCCAATATTGGGATATTGTAAATTGGGCTGCTGATAACAGAAAACAATACTAGGGGAGCACCAAATTATTAACCCTTTTCTCCTTTCAGGCAGAAATGGGTGGAATCTGTGAGCTTAGCATCCCCTTTTCAGGGGATGAAGCCTGCCAAATTTCACACACAGAGGTCCAAGGGAGTTGTGCTTGGCACCCTTAAAGTTGATTTGGAAGGAATAACTCATTGGCCCCCCTATGCCTCTACCCCTTCCAGGAACTGACTTGGCAGGCAGCACAAGCTTTGCAAGGCTCCCGCCTCATACCTGGACTGAACTATATTAAAGAGTGCACTAACACAGGCCATTGCTGTCAACCTTCCTTTTTTTGCGGGAAATTCCCTTATTCCAGCACCGCTTCCCGCTGCTATCCCGGATTGTTAGATATCCCATATACTGTCCCCGGGACAGGTGAGGCTGCTGATCCCTTATTTTCGAGGCTGCTGATCCCTTATTTTCAAATCTGAAAATTGACAGCTATGACACAGGCTTTGTTGTGCATGTGTGTTTCTGTGCCACGTAGTCCCTCAAGAACACGCCTGAAGATGGACAGATACCAAACCAATGTTTCTCACAGATACATGCTGACCTGCAATAACACTGAAATGAACTGCAACTCAGGCCAGAACGAGGGGTGTGGGGTGAAGGGGAGCAAGGTCATTCTGAGGAGCTGGGGGTGCTGTGCATGCGAGAATCCTCTTTTACCTTCCCATAAACCCTGTGAAGTCTGCTAGCTTGAGAAATGGCAAGTGGCCCAAGGTCCTTGGATGAGAGGGATGCAGAGGCCAGGGAAAGGACACCCCTATACTCAGTTTTATGCACCACCCTTTGGACCCCCCGGGGAACTCACCAAACGAAACCTCCTGCCTCCTGGACCCGGGTGTGTGCAGTGCAAGTAAGCTGAGTGCTGAACAGGACACAGTACAGTCTGCATGGGGTCTATTCGTAAAAGCAAGACTAGGGCAGTGTCAGCAGGTTCCAGGAAGCCCCCTTTCTTCTGAGATTTTTGGAGTGATCTGTGTTTGTTTGAGCCCAGGCTGGTGGGAGGGGTTGAGTGGGGAGATGTATCCGAAGGTGAAGGAATTGATAGCAGCATTTATTTATCAGAAACTAGTCCTGATGGTTTTATTGTGTGGTTCTGTAATACCTGTCGCTTTCAGCATACTGCTTTAGAGATATGTTCATATAGTTATTTTTATATATACAGTGGTACCTCTGGTTAAGAACTTAATTAGTTCTGGAGGTCAGTTCTTAAGCTGAAATTGTTCTTAACCTGAAGCACCACTTTAGTTAATGGGGCCTCCCGCTGCCGCTGCGCCGCTGCCACACAATTTCTGTTCTCATCCTGAAGGATGCTCTTAACCTGAGATGCTATTTCTGGGTTAGCGGAGTCTGTAACCTGAAGCGTCTGTAACCTGAAGCATCTGTAACCTGAGGTACCACTGTAGTCAGGGAAGGGTCATTGCAGCTCAGTGGTGTCTGCTTTGTATGTATGCAGAAGGTTCCAGGTTCAGTCCCCAGCATTTTTTTAATTAAAAAAATTGCATTTAATCTTTATTGATTTTTCAGTATACATCCCAATTATCACTCTCCATCAAAGATATAGTAAAGTAACAAGACTTCCCTCCACCTGAACGTGGGTCCACTACAATTCTATATTAACTGCTTATTGAATAACATCTAATTTATATTTATCTAATATATCCATAAGTTATGTCACCTTGCAGGAGTCATTTCAGATTTCAGATGTTTACAACGATCTTTAAGGCATTGTCTGTATTTGTCCCATTCTGTGTTAAATTTTTGGTGGCCATGATTCCTAACTTTCCCCATTAGACTTGCCATCTCAGCGTACTCAAATAATTTTTTCTGCCATTCCATTTTTGTCCCCAGCATCTTTAGGTAGGGCTGAGAGACACACCCTACCTGAAAGCCTTGGAGAGCGATTGCCAATCAGTGTAGACAATGGTCTGACTTAGTATAAGGTGGCGTGGCTGCCTATCTATAATTAGGCAATACAGAAAAGGTCTAAATAAGGAATATCCACTCCAGCACACTGGCTAACTTGTCAATGAGTAACTGCATCCCAGTGACAGTACTGTTCAGTGGGAAGAGGAGGTGCATGTGGAAACCTTGATGCAAGCACCAGTTAAGCCATTTCCTACCTTTCTACTTCCAAAAACCCCACCTCTTCCTTCTTAGCACCCCTCCTGGGCCCCATAGACTCCTGCTTCTCCCCCCCCCCCCAATGATCTATCTGGTCAACTTTCACCTGCTCTTATAGGAAATGTAATAAGAGTAGATGAGCTCAGCTGCAGCTGAAACAGACCAAAAGGGTTGCAGCGCCACACTCCAGAGCCCGGACTGACTTGGCTGCGCGCACACACCACGGGGCTGGCGTGGTCGTCCCGCGCCGCGAGCACTCTGCACATGCTCAGGAGACACCGATGGCAGTCTGTTGTAGCCGAGTTTGGTGCGAGCCGTGCCAGGGAGGGCTTCCAGGCTGGCTGGGAATTCCCGTCAAAGGCGGGAAGGGGCCGGGCTCGGCATGCAAATCCGCGCCCCAGGAGGAGGGCCGGGGCGTAACCCAGCGCTTCCAGGACAGCAGCCGTAGCAGCGGAGGGCACGTGGCCCAAGGGGGCTGGAGTCGGCGAGTCGCGAAGGGCTCCCGGTCGCCGTCGGGTCTCCGTCCCCCCCCCTCCCCGGGCCCTCTGCCCTCCGGGATTCCCTTTCGCTTTGCGCACGAGCGCTAGCCGGAACCCCGGGGGAGGCGGGACGAGGCGGGCGCTGGCCGAATTTGTTCAGAGAGCCGCCCCGGGACGCGCGGAGGGAGGCCCGCCCTTCCTCCCCACCCACCGAGTGGAGCAGCCCGTCACCCAAGCAAGCAGCAGCGGGAGGGGCTCCGGCACTACAGGCAGCCAGGTCAAGCCAAGCGGGGGCGGGCGTCTCCTGAGCTCCGCTTCGCCTGGCTCCGCGCCTGGGGGCCGGGCTGGCACTGGCAGAAGGAGGGAAGCGAGCCACTCGACCTTGTTGCCTCTTCCTGGCAGGGCCCGGCGCCCTTCCTTCCCGACTCTCCGGATGGCCGACGGCGGGACGGGTTTCGGGGGTCCCCGGAGGAAGCCCGGCCTCCTCCTCCTCCTCCTCTCCGTCTTCCTCGCCTGCTCGCTTTGGCACAGTAAGTCTCCGCGGAGGAAAGCCGCTTCCCTTGGCAGCAATAGGGAGAGTCCGGGCGCGGCCAGCCGAGCGGAGAGCGAGGCTCCCCCGGCCGTAGCAGTTGCGCACCCAGAGACTCCCCGAGGGGCGGCGGGGACCCTCCTGCTGAGGTTCAGCCTCCTGGAAGCTTTTCAAGGCTTGGGCGATTTGCTTGGGTCAGGTTTCCACGAAGCAGGCGTGCCAAGTTCAATACAATATAATAGGGGGGTTAAGCCCCGCCCCATAATCGATCACATGATGCTGTGCACCCACACCATTTGAAAGGCAAGGCCCATCAACTGGTGGGAAAGGGAGACCCCTAGGATGTGGCTCCTGTGCCAGGAGCATTTCTGGCTCTAATTCCTGGTGTTGTGGGTTGGTGAGGAGGTGTTTAAGAAGTTTTGCTGGGTCTGGGGTTGCCGTGGGTTTTACTACCATACCCTTAAGACGGTCGTTGCAGAGTTTTGAATCTCTACAATAAGCCAGGCACCCACCACACACACACCATTTGTCCTCCTGTCTCCATAAACAGGCTAGGTTCCTCCTGCCATCATCAGTAAGTGTCCAGCGGGGGGGGGGGGGCTCGGTGGTCGGCCCATATTTTTTACACCAGAAGTCAGCAAACTTTTTCAGCAGGGGGCTGGTCCACTGTCCCTCAGACCTTGTGGGGGGCCGGACTATATTTTGAGGAGGGGAGAACGAATTCCTATGGCCCACAAACAACTCAGAGATGCATTTTAAATAAAAGGGCACATTCTACTCATGTAAAAACATGCTGATTCGCGGGCTGGATTTAGAAGGCCTTAATTTGCCTACCCCATTATCTACACGGACTATAAGCACTTGCTTTCCAAGGTTTCAGGCAAGGTTTCTCCAGCCCTCCCTGGAAATGCTGCCATTTGGGATTGAACCTTGACCTTCTGCATGCATAGCAGGTCTCTGTTCCTGAGTAAAGGCTTTCCCAGTGGGGTGCAGGTAGAGGTGGAGCAGTCTGCTAGCCAGGCCATGGAGCCCAGTTGTTAGCTGTGATTCCTGCACTGCAGGCAGGTGGGCTCACTAGCAACCCTACAATTCTGTGATTCTATTGTTCTTCTTGAGTCTGTGGATTTTCCATCTGTCTCCCACCTCAGGAGAGCCTTCCTGCTTCTCTTTAGTAGTGCAACAATTTAATTTTTATGGTATATTGGGCAGATGTTTTTCTCCCCCTCCCTCATTAAAAGGCGAACTCATTGGGGACATCCAAGGATGTTGGAAGACAAAAATAAGGTCTTCCCCACACATTTAAAACATTATGGGACTCACTTCCACAAGAGGCAGTGATGGCTTCTCACTTGGGCGACTTAGACAGGATGAGACAAATCCACAGTAGAGGTGGAGGAGAGGTCTCCCAATAGCTACTAGCCATGATGATGGTTTTCCCTCCAGTATCAGAGGCAGTAAATGCCTCTGAATAATGCCACTTACTGGAAACAGCAGTGGGGGGGGATGCTCCTCTTTGTGAGCGTCTTCCTTTTGGGGCACCTGGTTGGCCACTATGAGGACAGGAGGCAGAGTGGTCCTTCCTCGTGGCTGCTTCCATGTTGAGAGAGTCAACTTGGTCTGCCCTGAGATTTCCCGGGATGGGGAGCAAGAGAGAGTTTCCTGAGTCAGTGTAGGAATGTGGCTGGGTTGGCAGGAAGGGGCTCCCTCTCCCTTGGGGGACGGATGCCACCCATCTCCCCATACCTCCTGGGGAGCATCTAGTCTGTTTCATTTCTTCATGGCTTTTCTGCTGAAGATGAAAAGGGAAGTTTGCTCCCTCTGC